>NC_140971.1:23116089-23121089 GCF_056783735.1 Eptatretus burgeri
GAAACACAAAAGGGAGATTAACCAAATGAAGCAAACAACGAAACTGGAGAAGGAAGGACAGGAGAGGAAACAAGGAAGAGTAATGAGACAGCAGCGAATGAAACACAAAAAGGAGATTAACCAAATGAAGCAAACCATGAAACTGGAGAAGGAAGGACAGGAGAGGAAACGAGGAAGAGTAATGAGAGAACAGCGAATGAAACACAGGAAGGAAATGAGCCAATTGAAAGAAACTATGAGATTGGAAAACAAAGAGCAGGAGGAACAGTGGGAGAGAAAACAACAACTATATGAGTGTGAAATTGAACAACTAAAACGGAGAGCGAGATTGGAGTCAACGGAGATTGAGGAGCTACGGAGGGAGAACGAACAGCTAATGGGGCTCAGAGAGAAAGAACGACTCAGATGGGAAGGAAAAAGGAACCAGGAAGAGACAGAAAAAAGGAACCAGGAGAGAAAATGTATAGAGACACGGGAGACAGAAAAAATAGAGGGAAGACTGGACGATGAAGACGGGGTGAGTGACGCACACACACACACGGAGGTAGTGGAGGATAATGAGGGTGAGCTGGAGGACTGGGTGGAGGCCCGATGCGAGCAGCGGGATAGCCTCCTCCAGGAACGAGGGGAGGGAGTATGCCCCCTTGAGGCAAGTCACGACCAGGTGAGTTCGGTCGTGCTTTGCGAGGTCGAGGGGAGGAGTGCTGTGGACAGGTGCACGGAGAGCTTGGGGGGTATAGAGGCCCCGGAGACCCTTGTGGGGACACGAATCCCCAGTGTGGTTGTCCCTGTGTGTGTGGTGCAAGGTGTGAGTGCGTCCCCGTGTGTGGAAGCGACCCCATGTGTGAGTGGTGTGGTGGCGATGGTGCCGGAGTACGTGCTTCCCAGCACGCCGTGTGTGGATGAGGCACCGTGTGTGAGTGAGGCCGTGTGTGTGGATGAAACGGCCTGTGTGGATGAGGCACCGCGGGTGAGTGCCCCCGCGTGTGTGGGTGAGGCACCGTGTGTGAGTGAGGCCGTGTGTGTGGATGAAACGGCCGGTGTGAGTGAAGCACCGCGGGTGAGTGCCCCCGCGCGAGTGAATGGAGCACCACGTGTGAGTGGTATGGGTTATGCAAGGGAGACCGTGTGTGTGAGAGAGCGGTATGTGAGGGAGATGTCGGTTGGCATGCGGGAGCACGCAGCCGCGTCTCCCGGGGTGAATGTGATGGAATGGAGTGTGAGCGTCGCAACACGCAGGTGTGCGTGGGTGGAATGGAGGCGACGACGGCGACATGTGATGAAAGAAAGCCGAGTAGCGGCTGTAGTTGTTTCGGGGACCGTGCCGGGTTCACCCAGCAGTGAGCACGAGGTCCGTGCTGTGCAACGCACGAGACCACCACGTGCTCGCTTGCGAGAATGAAGTCCCGGTCCGGAAACGCACGCGGTGGATTTGCCGATCCCGCGGACGGATAAAGTTTAGGCAGGATTTCGGATTTGGACCGGACGGGTTCTCCACGCGATCGTGTGTGTTAAGCTCCAACGGGCAAAGCACATGTGTTCGCGTGGGGAACCGCTCGAGACGTGGGGCTTGTTTTTTTTTTATGCGCACGGTGACGCCATGGCTGCACGTGGGGTTGGAATCCGGCAGGAGGGGTATCCCTGCCGGATGGTACCGTCCAAGGAGGGACGAGGTACACGTGCAGCTGCATGACGTCACGGGCCGGTGCAAAGTGCGCGAGCGGTGAGTCGCCGCGCTGGTGCTGCGCATGAAAAAACAAAAAACAAAAAAAAAAACAAGCCTCACTTTCGGGTGCACAGGATTCCTGGGCAAGGGGTGGAAGACCCCCTCACCCGGAGCACAGCATGAAAACTAGTTAGGGGGAAGGGTCAGCTTAGTTAGACCGACTTCATGGGGCAGGGGTAAGTCCTCATGGAGTCCGTGGAATGGATTAGTTAGAGGGATTGTAGCGAGATTTAGGTTGGGAAATAAAATGGGATTATTCGGAGACAGTGACAGACTTGTGGATGTGTAGAGGGGACGTAGTTTAGCTACGTCGGTTAAAAGGAACCTGCTGTAGTATAAGGGACGACGTGGGAGCACGAGTTAGTTAGGGGATGCAGATAGAAGGATGGCAAGTTCAGCGGTGTGTGTGTTGAAGAGTTGGTGAGTTGTGAGGTGAGTACTTGGTGAGTGAGTGAGGCCAGCGGGTCTGTGTGTATGGAGCGAATGGGGAATGCATGGTGCGATGAGTGATTGGGGGGAGGAGTGACTCCCGCCCAAGGGACCCCGGGGTCAGAGTAAAGTGAGTTAGCTGGGTTAGTCAAATTAACAAAAATGGAGGTCGTTTTGCTGTTGGTGGGAATGTAGGCTCGAAACCCATTTGGAGGGGTGCAGGAGCCCTGTTGACGGGCTTGGGAGCGTGGCTGCGAAAGGTGAGTATCGCTGAGTGGGTACCCCGGGCACCAGGCTAGTCGGCCGTGGTAGGCCAAGGGCCCATGGGGGGCCGGGATAGCGTAGTGGGCACGGGTGCGCCTGCTTGGTGCGGGGGCCCGGGGCGCCATTAGCTGCGTGGGCAGTGTTGTGGGCATGGGTGACCCTCGGAAAGGGGCCTGGGTAGCCAGCCTGCCACGTGTGCGTTTCAGGGGAGGTGCCATGGGGGGCACTCCCCGGTGTTAGGGAGCTGGTAGGCTCAGAGGCAGTGTAGTGCCCGGGGGTGCCATCGTCGGAGAATCGGCAGAGGGTCGTGCCTGCCAAAGGGAGCCACGTGTCCCAGCCATGAGACCGTGTGAGGGCACGGAGAGAAAATTGGGGGGCGAGGCCCGAAATTGTGAGGACACCAACACAGGCGACGGGAATCTGGGTTGTTAGAACCAATAGTTTAAGCGAGAGGCGCTTGTTGAAAGCCCCGGGGTAGTTTAACAGTTAAATGGTTCGGGTAGATTAGGAGATGTACCCCTCCGCACCATCCATCCCCTCGCTGTCGTTGTGGGCCGCTGGACCCACTTGGTGTTAAGATCGCCGAACTCTGGGGAGGCCATTCTGAGGCTTCGTTGGGCCTCGACACAGGACGCTAGCTCTCCCTTATTCCCCTCTGGGAAGGGAACGTAGGGGTTGGGAGTAGGCTAGGTGACAGGATAGGTTAGCCGAACAAAGACGATAAAGGGGGTTAGGGGACGATTTATAGTGGGGAAGTAAGAACAAAAACAACAAAAAAATAAGTTGGGGCTAAATTGGGCTTTAACAAATTAAGGGAGTGGGTATGTACAGTGACAGGCAAAGGCGATAGGTGGGAGGGAGACAGGTAGGTAGGTCTGAGCCCGCCTTCCAAGTGGCCAGCACCACCGCACTCCCTCCACCAACCTCCACGGAACGGCAAAGGCCGGCCAACTTCATCGGCAGCTGTTGTTTTGCTGCAAGGCCTGTGCCATCGGCTGGCTGTGTTTTTCTTCAAGGCCTGTGCCGGCCCACTTCATCGGCAGCTGTTGTGTTGCTGCAAGGCCTGTGCCGGCCAGTTCATCTGCTGGCTGTTTTTCCGCAAGGCCTGTGCCGGCCAGTTCATCTGCCGGCTGTGTTTGCCTGCAGCGGCCTTCTTCTGCGGGCTGTGTTTGCCTGCTGCCTTTGCCATGCCATGCCCACTGCCCCTGTTCACCAGCCCCGTTCAATTTTTGCTTTGCCCCCCCCCCCCTGTTCATTTCCATGTGCGCCAGGATCCGCAAGGCAACAGTTTGCAAGCTGCGAGAACTGCCCTGTTGGCAGCTACAACACGGGCCTGCAGTGGCGGCCCGTGCACCGTGTTTGCGTCCATCCATTCACCCATCCATTTGTAGTGTTCATTGCGTGTGCCACTTGAGCTGGCACGGAGACTACGTTTGTGCAGCCCGTGCACCGTTGTGGTTCACTGCGTTCAGTTCAAAAGGGAAGGCCTTGGACTGCGTGTGAGCAGCCAGCCACGTTCCCTGTCACCTGCATTGTTTTGAGCCAGAGACTGCATGCGAGCAGCCTGGCTCCCTGCTAACTGCTTTTTCTTTGCAGAGTTCATTGTTCCTGGGCCATGGTTTAGTGTAAAATTTGTAAGTTAAAGTTAAGATGTACTGTAAATATGTGTGCGCCCCCGGCATGTTTGTCTTAGCGCCGGCAATTTTATTTAAGTCGTCCGTGTGAGTGAGTTTGTTTAGGTAGTTACTCAGCCCTTAGGTTATTTATTTTGGGGACACGAATACCATGAATGTCGCACTCAGGGATCCGTAGGTAAAATGTACTAGGGGAAAACTACACATGATGGCACACGAAGATTTGACGACTCGGGACGAGTCTGTAAAAAGGGGAGGGGGTAGTGTTGTGGTTGACCAAATTCGCAAACCACCATTCAGGTCCCTTAGGTGAGATATCTCGGTAAGTATATGTGTAGTTAGGCCCAAACCCGTGGTCTAGAGGGAATAAATGTCATTCATGCGTGCTGCGACTCTTCAGGATAGCCGTTTTTCTTTTACTATCTTTATTTTGGACCAACCGCCATTATTACCACCACCAACCACGTCTCAACAGTCATCACAACATCAACCACCCACCACAACGCCGCTTCACCACAACAGCCACGACCTTTACCGTCACACCTCGCAACCGTCGCATCGCCACCGTTCTTGCGCCGCTTGTGGGTACCGGTACTGGACTCGTGCAGGGCGCGCACCGAACAGCGTGTACAAAACATCACGGACTTTCCGCAGAAAAACGGATCAAAAACGACTCACGCCCACTTTTGTTCCGTCCAATCGGTGAGCGAGGGGCGATTTGGCCCCGCCTCCAGGGCGTTGGAGGGCGGTCGCTTTATGCAAATTCATGGATCAAAAAGCATTCACGCCCACTTTTTCTCGGGCCAATGGGGAGCGAGGTGAAAGGTCGAAGGAGGGGGTCAAAGGCGAAGCCACGGGGCTTATATAAGCGGCTGCATTCGTCACAAAGGTGGTGTGCGTTGGAAAGAGTGAGTTCGGAGTTCAAGAGAGTCGTCGGTGGAGCTGGA
>NC_140971.1:23123589-23143589 GCF_056783735.1 Eptatretus burgeri
TGGGTAAGTATTCTATGAACACCATCTCGTTGAGTTAATAAATTATTGTAAATCAATTATCTTCTTCGTGAAGCATTTTGGATACACATTGATCCAAAAAGCAGGACATTGGAGATATATATATATATATATATATATATATATATATATATATATATATATATATATATATATATATATACTAGTAAAGGTGCCCGTCTTCGACGGGCGTCACTGGCAACATATGGTAGAAGACAGAGAGCATGAATGTATTTTAAACAATATATTATATCATTTTTATCCATTGATTATCAATCAGGTTTTCCCCTTCCACTGTCCCGCAGTAGCTCCACTTCGATGACATTACCACGTAGTTTAGTGACTACACAACGTGTACCATTCGTGAGTTCCGGAGGATCCATAGAGCGCATTAAAATTACAGGGCACCCTACTTTAAAGTGATCCAAAAGGCCGGATCAGTTTCGTCTACAAATTCATATGTTGTACAATTTAGCTGATTCTGAAACTGTTAACAGCATGTGGATCGGATGGTTCTGTGATTTTCTACGGTAGTAAACAGAAGTACGACTTAAGCCTGTACGCCACTATGCGGAGACCCGAGATTTTTATGTGCACGTGCTCAATCCTGCACCCACCCGGAAAAGACCCAAGTACACTGTCAGTACTCACCTCCACACTAAAACGTTGATCATGATTTTGGGTTTAACCATAACTGACCGGGCGATACTTTGTTGGGAGTTGGTCCGGCTGGGCAGCGGGTATCGGTCGATGAAAATTTCAAAACGGCAACCATGTATAAAAAAAGCAAAGAAATACTTTGTGCTGAGTCAGAAAGTCATGGTTTTGTGAAGAAACTACGGCACATGGAAAGTGCAAATTCGTCAGGTATGAACTCAACTGTTTTCTCCCCAAATGGAGCGTGATTCTATGAGCTGAACTCATCTTAGTGGTCCTCTAAAAAATGGGAAACATTTTTATTTATTTTTTGTGCAATAATTCCTCCCATTTTGCAAATGGAGAACATGAACTGTTTAACTTCCATAATCATCAAAACAAATTTTGAGGGGCCTCTTAAGGAAGACAATAATATCATTACGATATATGTCAAAGCTTGTTTCATTTCATGGAGTAACAAAAATCTGATGGTGGAACAAAAAAGGGTCGTGCCGAAATATATATATATATATATATATATATATATATATATATATATATATATATATATATATATATATATATATATATATATATATATATATATATATATATATATATATCCACATGTACATATAAAGCTACAATTGTGGGTGGAGTCAGGGCAGCCATCCAACCTATCGGTGGGAAGGATTGTTTCAGAAACACGCACGCAAAAACAAGCATATTATATAGATGTGGCCTCATTAAACTTCTGTGCAGTGTTAAAACTACCTCTTTTGATATACAGTTCATCCCCCTACAAATACAAGCTAAAACCCTGTTGACTTCACCTACAACTGCCTGGCACTGTCCTGTCTGCTTACCCCCTGAATCAATAACCATCCCAGATCCTTCTCCTGTGTGATATGCTTCAAAATTGCCCCTTGTATCAGATAATCTCTATTTTCATTATTCCTATCCATCCCCAGCACCTTACATTTCTATATGTTAAACTACATCTGTCAATCTTTTGCCCAATTTATTGAAGTATCCAGACTTTTCGAATTTGATCACCTCCATCACTGCTAACGACCTTACCTCCAAGCTTTGAGTGATCTATAAACTTGGAAAGCCTACTGTTCACCCCACTACCCAAATCGTTGATGTAAATTATAAATAATAATGGTTGAAGTACTAATACCTGAGGTACCCCACTACGACTTACATCTTCCCAGCAAGCCAACATCTCGCTTACCTGCTCAGCCACCTCTCTCAATACTCTCGGGTGCATGTTATCTGGTGTCAGAGCCTTATCTACTTTTAGATTTCCTAGCTGTTCCTTTACTTCCTCCACTACAATTGGGATTTTCTGTAAAAGCCCTTCCTAACCTCCTTGATAGATACTCTCAGCTGTTGGAGTTCCCCTGACTGTTCTTGTGTAAATGTTGAAGCAAAATATCTCTTGAATATGCCTGTTATCTCGCCATCATCACTATCCACTGAGGTTTCGTGTCGTATCATCCACACCTGTGCTATTCCTAAATAGCCCAATTTCCTTTAACCTAATGAAATAATCCCCAAACTCAATATTTCTTCACTGCAATTACCGGAGCTGGTGAAACACGTCTTCGTCTCTCCACTGCACCACGAAGTCCCGACGCAGAGCAGAAGGTGGTAGAGATGGAGACTGTAGAAGAAGGAGAAGGGGTTGTCGAGACACCTGGTACTGTCAGGTTAGGAGTTGTGCCAGAGCCAGAGTTTTGGAAGCTCGGATTAAGGTGAGAAGTAAGGACTTCTGATCGAGGAGGAAGGACGCCTGGACTAGGACTGCGTTTGCGCCGAAGGTCTGAGTGGTGTTGTGTGCTATCTGGAGGCTTTCCGATCTGTGCAATGGCAGAAAAAACAAAAGCACCAAAGCAATCACGATAATAATAGGAATTCAGCAAAATTCAGAAAAGGCAAGAGTATCAAAATAGACTGAACATTTGACCTTTTAATATCCAGCATTTGATCATTTGTTTTTAAACCACTTTTGTTTCACCAACCCTGAAGTACTACACCAATGCCCTATGACATAGCTGCCATGTTGTATGGTACCAGTGGAACCTTGTTCACTGCACAACTTTATTGCATGACTTCCAATGATGTTGATGTTACTCTTTTTGACAAAACTGCACTGAAGTAAGAGAAGAGAAAAGAGAAGTTGAAAGAAGACCCCATAATATGGCAAATGCTTTCTCTGATTTCAGGTAGAAGAGTTCTTGTTGTTGGTCCACTGGACACCAACCAGTTCTACCAATGATGTTACCCTCTTTGACAGTATTGCTTTTCAGTGCAGCTCAGTCAAAGGCTTAATCTGTTTCAGTAATGAAAATACAAGTGTGATGATGTGAACCTGATCAGGGAAACAATTTGCTACTTGTTGCCTTGTGTTGGACTCGGATATTATTTTGAGCCAATATGACACATTCACGTCAGTATTCCTCCAGATGCCAATTGTCATAGTAACATAAAATAGCAATAATTATTTTTGAGGTTCACATTTTAATGACATTGTGATATCTATTAAAAAAAAATATTGTGAAGATTCATGACTGACCAATGGACCACGCTTGTTCTTCCGATCCAGCCACTCCTGCTTCCATGCCGGAATAGCATTTGACCGCAGTTTCTCACGAATATGCCGCTCCTCCGGGCGATCATCAAGGCGTATGCTCGGGCGTGTGGCGTCCCGTGCTTCAGGACCAGTGCACCCATGTACAGAAGCACTCCCAGCATCTCCGCCACATTCTCCAAGCCCCACATTGGTTCCTCCGCTAAGTATGCCACTTCCTCCTCCATTGGCTCCTCTGTCGATGTAGGACAATATTCAAAAATATCAAGCTCAGTATTTCGGAAAAAAAATAGCTGACAAAACCGAGATTATCCACGAACAGCATCGCACTTAAGCATGACTTATTCTTCTATTGCACGCAGCACAAAGCTGCTGGTTAGCATCATTGGTTGAGGGCATGGCTGTGCTACTGATACAATGCCCCCTGCTGGTTAGGGAAGGAATTTGTAATTTGTTCAGGGTGCCGGCGGGAGCTTGCCTCCTCTTCGAGAAGGACACAGTGGGATCTTTGACATCCACCAGTGAATTCCAGCAGACGGGACGTCAAAGCATGACTCATTTGCCAACAGCACCTCTCTCCACTTCTGTTTTGAAGGCAACTGCCGAATTTCAAGCTGGGACTTAATGGGACCCCAACATTGAGCAAAACAACATAGTCAGTTTCTCATCACCCTTTCAGAATTCACAGTGCATGATGGTTGGACAGATTTAACTGTTCCATCTTGATCAGGTCAGGTCAGGTCAGATATGGGAGCATGCGCTGGAGCAGCACGTCGCTGCATCTACTTTCCATGGGTACTCCTGGGGGCTCCATCTGGGCTCTCCCAGGCAGATGCCTGGCCCATCACCATCTCCTTGAAATGCTGATCAACCTGCTGCAACCAAGAGACACGTAGTCAGCTCATTGGCCTCCTCCACTCACGAGGCTCCCTTGCTGAGAGAATCTGGTGAGCAGGATCAGCATCAGGAAAATGAGCCACACGTCCGTACAGCCACAGTTGATATTCGAGGATGATGCAGGTAAGAAATCTCATTTGAGTCTCTCTCAGCAACCACTCATTGGACACAAAGTCCAACCAGCAATAGCCAAGGATTTTCCAAAGAGACCTGGTACCAAAGGAATTAAGTCCCCATACCAGATCACTGGTCAGAGTCCAAGTCTCACATCTGCAGAGCAAGACTGGAAGCACCAAGGACCTGAAGACTTGGACTTTTGTCATCCTGCACAGGTACCGACAACGCCACACCCCATGATCCAGTGAATCCATGAATCCCCAGGCCCGACCCAGACGTCTATTGACCTCTGGCTCATAGCCAGCGGAAACATGAACATCACTGCTAAGGTAAGTGAATTTCTCCGTGACCTCAACATCCTCACCAAAAACAAGTACAGACAAGATAGCAGCATCCAAGATGTCATTGAAAGCCTGGATCTTAGTTTTGACCCAGTAAACCCATAATCCCAGCGGCGATGACTCCTCATTCTCCACCTCGAGGACCCCCAAAAGGATATGTAAAGTCTCTGCAAAGATGACTGCATCATCTGCGAAATCAAGGTGAGAGATCTTGACATTCCCAAACGATGCACCATAGATTGAGCTTTCCAACATCCTCCCCAGAATCCAGTCCATACAAGTGCTGAAAAGTGTGGGAGCCAGTACACACCCCTGATGAACTCCAGTAACAACTGGAAATAAGTCAGAGATGGTATCGCCACATCTCACAACACTCTCAGTACCAGAGAATAGTTCAGACATAAGATTGATCAGTTTTGGTGTCACCACACGAAGACCAGTGATCCTCCAGAGGGCATCCTGATTCACTAAATCAAATGCTTTGCAGAGATCAACATGGGCTGCAAGCAGCCCCTGCCAAAACTCTCATCTGCGTTTGGCGAGGACCCAAAGAGTAAGGACACGGTCAATCGTTGACCTCTTTGGTGTAAAGCCTGACTACTCTGGGCACTGGTGCTCAAGCAGATGGTGGCGAACCCTATCAAGAATTATCCGAGCAAAGACCTTGCTCACCACTGAGAGCAGGGTCACCCCCTTGGTAGTTTTTACAGTCTGAGCAACCACCCTTCCCTTTCCAGAGAGGGACAACAATGCCCCTCTTACAGTCAGTTGGGATGATGCATGTGTTCCAGGCAGAGCACAGAACTGCATGCAACAACATGAGTACAGCATTTCCACCAGCTTTGAGAAGTTCAGCATGGATGCCACAGATCCCAGGGGCTTTAGCACATTTCAACTGGTTCATCGCAGCCTGTGTTTCCATAAAAGAAGATGGATCACAGTTTATTTGAGGATCAGCAATGGGGATAGTCAGACCCCTGACATCCAACTCAACAGCTGGTGGATCAGCCTGGTACAACCGCTCAAAGTAACCAGCCCAGCGGGCCTTCACTTCGGACTCCTCTGTCAAGATCCCACCACCCTCCACTCTAACTGCAGTAGACCGAGGGATGGGCTTGGAGGAACGCAATGTCACCTGATCACAGGTGATGATCCACCCCTCACAGATTCCTCACACATTGGCCTCCTTGTCCTCCCTCAGTGCATGCACAGTTTCACTCCCCAACTCCCTGAACAGCTCAGCTCTGCCATTAAGCTGAGCATTGCAACTCTGATCAATGGTATGCAGTGTCCCTTGAGAGACAAAATTAAGATTAAGTGTCCCTTGAGATTCGTATTCTTTGCCCTACGGGGAGTTCTACGACTTCCAGTCACAACATCAAGGGTGGTGGTCTTGAATGCATTCCACAAGTCTTCAGGATTTCCCAAAGCACCCAGACCCCCCAAATCCCCACTCAGCTTGTTTGCAAACTCATCAGCTTCCCTATCATCATTGAGCTTGCCAACATCCAGCCTAGGCTGGGATGGTATCATTCTCCCGGATTGAAGCTGAAACTTCAGAGTTGCTACCACAAGCCTGTGGTCGGTATTGAGGAACTGAGCACTCTGGTGGACCCTATAGTTCTGCATCATCCTCCAGCAACAAATGAGCACATGGTCAATCTCCTTTGTCATACCACCAGCGTTGGAATACCAATTCTCGCGA
The DNA here is from genome assembly GCF_056783735.1 of Eptatretus burgeri. Taxonomy (NCBI): domain Eukaryota; kingdom Metazoa; phylum Chordata; class Myxini; order Myxiniformes; family Myxinidae; genus Eptatretus; species Eptatretus burgeri. The sequence goes on from NC_140971.1 coordinate 23,129,900, forward strand.
TGAGCCTGTGGGATCTGAAACCATGATCCAGCCACCCTCAGTCCATGACTTCTTGCAAAGTCAAGGAAATTAGTGCTATTCTTGTTCACAGTTCCAGACCCATGGTGACCAATACATGTCTCATAACCATCCCGATCAGTACTCCCATGTACTGATAGGAGGTACTCCCACGGAGTGAGTTTTCAGATTTCTTTTTGTTTCTCTTGTGTTTTGCGGAGTGAAGGGTTTTACGGTGGCCGGAGTGCAAATCCTGCCACCAACCTCCTGAAGAAAAGTAACCCAACTGCAGGAGGACGCCCACAGACACAGTTGGGCACTACATATGGATGGCCATTGGTTCACAAGGAGCTCCTCCGCCTTTTGATCAGATGACTCTAAATGACAGATACAACATGAGGTTTATGGGCGAGAGCAATGTATGACCCCGCATGAAGCTGTAATTTTGCTCTGCTCCTTCTATTATATCTCATCATAATCAAATTTTCCAACTTACCTCTTTACACTAACCCCTCCAAGCTCTCTGAAATACCTGTGGCTATGGATACCACTATATAAGCAGCTTATGTTTGTCTGTGTGGTGTACTCTCTCTCTCCCCAATGATGATTACTCTCTTTATATGTACCTCTTTTTCTACAATATGGATCATGTCATAACCACCCATTCAAGCTCTCTATTCCATATCTGCAGCTTTTTCAACTGTCACAATGCCAGCTGGCTCGGTGTTGGCTCTACAAGAACCAGTCATGACATTGCAGCAAAGGCCCTCTTCTACTCTGTGAGCCTGGCCCCATCTGTAAACTTCCCAACCAGGTTTCTGCAACTGGTATATCCTCCCTCCTGAAACGAGTCATGATGAACATTCCATCCAATCTCTCCTGATCTTCTTCTGCCTCTCTTGGCTCTTCTGACAACTTTCTTGTCAAAACCCATATCTCTCTCGCTATTTTAAGGGAGAAACCTCTATGATGCAAAATATGGCTGTTTGCACAGGTCAACTGGCAGGGACTTCAATCTTCCCTTTCTCGAAAGGCCACCAGCTCCACAGCAACTAAAAGATTGATTCCGCCTGGAAATACTTTCACAAAAGCCTATTTTTTTTTCTCATTCACTGGTCTTTTCCATCCCACCTGTGGCTATCCTATCCATCCTCTAAGCCCCGGAACACTGAATTCTGCAGAGAGGCAGTTGTAGTCAAGCAGCTTGTTTCTCACCATAGAAATCTAACCTCACTGAGAGCAACTTTATTTCATTTTGAAAGGCTCGCAACACGTGTGTGACCATCCAGAGGCATGCCTGGAAACACCATCCTGAACTTTCCAATCAGTCTCCTTTCTGCAAGTTATAGTGGCACTTTGTCAAGTCTGTCTCTGGTGTCCGCTCTCCCTCCATCCCCTCCGTCACCTCAAATGGCATTACTGCAAAGTCTGCCCAAGAGGCAGATGCCTAAACTCTGTGTTTGCCTCCAAATATCGTGTACCCAGCCAATCATGATCGATCCCCATCATACCGATTGTTTATATCCTTCTCCCCTGAGGTAAAGAAAGTTATTTTCAGCCTTCACCCTGTTTCAGTGATGGGCACAGGTGGCATCAATGTCCATGTTCCCAAATCCTGCTCTACCATTGTTGCCTCGACTTTGTCTGTCCTATTCAGTCTGTCCTGCTTTGGCCACCCCTCATCAGCCTGAAAGTGAACAAACACCACTCCCGTCTATAAGAAGAGTGCGAAAACAGATCTGTTCAACTCAAACCAGTGAGCTTACTTGATATGACAAGCAATGCCATGGGATCATTGCTGCTGACTTCAAGTTGTTTTCAAACAGCCTGATCTCTGAGCATCGGTTTGGATTCCGTCCTAACTATTCAACTCTGGACATGCTGCTGCTCCTTTCTCAACAATGGTTGGAGGACCTAAATCTCAAGCAAGAGCCCAGGACCATCTCCTTGGACATATCTCGGGCATTCGACAAATCTGGCTCAGCCAAGGTCTCGAGCTGTGGAGTACAAGTCCACCTTTATTCCCTGAATTCTGACATGCTGAACTCACACATCAGCCGTGTTACTATCAATGGAACCCTCTCAGCCACTCTCTGAGTGGAGGCTTGAGTTCCTCAATGTGCAGTGTATTGGGCCCAGTGTTGTTCTTCATCTACATGAACGACTTTTTGAATGTCTAGAAAACCCTCTCTTCCTTTTCGCAGATGACTCCACATTGCCAAGCACTGGAATGGGTTACTGTGTGAGACAGACAACAGCTCCATCAATCTCTGCCGATCTGGAACTGATTAGATACTGGTCTGATAAATGGAACATGTCCTTCAATCCTGACAAATCACACTGTCTCACCTTGTCGCTCCAGAAGGATCGTCAAAATAACTCACCTATCTTTTTATATGATCAAGCACTGGAAAGAGGTTCAGTCGCTTGACATTTTCAGCCTCACCATTAACCATAACCTCTCATAGGTCCAATCACATAGCAAAGCTCATAGCTTTCAAAGAAGGCTACAGACTGGGTATCTTCTGTCGATCCAAGTTTTTCCTTTGAAAATCAGAGCAACCGACGATCTACAAGGTGTTTGTCCACAGCTAAATGGAGCCCAGCCCTTCCCTCTGGGTTGACACCCCAGCATCATCATACAGTATCTATCTCTCCTGGATTTGTGGAATCTAAAACTCGGAACATCATGGGCATCTTAAGTGATGAGGCCGAAGAACAAGGTCAGTTCCTTTCACATCGCAGGTAGGTTGGTAATCGCTTTGTGTTTTACCGCCTCTTCTCAGATATTACTCCTTTTGCCCTTCATCCCCTCCAACCCTCCCCAGCAACTCCAGGATGAACATGGCTAAACAAAATTGAGGCTGACTGCATACCTCAACTCCTTTGTTCCTCACTTCTCTCCTTTCTGTGGAACTGCCTTCAAGAGGCCATTCTTTCTCTATCTTCCCAACAGAGCTTCAAGCAAGTTGTGCACCATCACCTCATGTCACCCCCCACCCTGACCCGTGATTATTATTACCCCCAACAACCCTTCCTAACCCAACCCTCTCACTGATTTCAGTGCTTCATCCCCTTCTATTGTGCTTTCTGTGCGGCCGCCAATTGTCCCAAACGCTATCTGTCCTTTAACAGAAGATGAACAACTAAAGCCGTTTGCAATCAGGGCAACTCCAATCACTCAGAGACGAAATGACTTCATGTGCATAATTAATAAGTACCATGGGGAAGGAGAACAAACGACACAATGGGATTTATTTACACCATTTGTTCACAAAGATACGCACCCCAGGTATCGGATGAATGGAAGCATACTGCATTAAAAATTTTTTGAATGACGTTATATCAGCCGAGCTCAACTTAAATCGACAATTGTCCCACGATGTATGCTCAAATTAGATCGAAATTTTTAGATCCTCATGGAGGATCTCGAAGTCTTACTCACGTTGTTGTTCTTGTGGACTTTTTTTGTTTCACAGCCGACAGTTTTCCTCGAAACTTCCTGAAACTTGGCATGTAAATGTAAAAATACCCTGCGCAGACAGTAACCATCTCGGATTTTGAAAATTCCTCCTAGAAAAAGTTATGACCTCAAAATATCTCCGCTAATGGAAATCGCCTAAAAAAAATGATCTCCGAAACTCGGCAAGCTGTTTGAATTTTATTTGTGGGAATCGAACAGGACATTCGCAGAGATGAATTACCGCATATATGATACATCACTATGACGTCATATCAATTTTATGACGTCATTCCTATTTTTTGACATTTTTTGTTTCACAACCCAGAGTTTTCCTCGGCTAAACGTCCATCTGAGAGACGACACACACACATTGATGAATCACGCTGCCCGTAAAACACTGGGTTTACAGTTTATAGCTGGCTTGGGATTCAGACAGACAGCTGAGAGGTGTTTTCATACCTCGAGGCCATCCCAGCACTTACCCCAGGTGATTCAGGTTTTCATGAGATGTGATTGAGTCTTGTTACCTCCACCACTGAAGGTGAAGGAGGTTGTTTGCACCCCTCTCTGTTTGTTTGTCCGTTTGTGTATATGATATCTCAAAAAAGTTGCAGACGAATCCGGATGAAATTTTGTCCTCATTAGGACATCATCAGGGCAACAGAGCAACATTCCACACACTTGTGACTAAAAACCTGAAAACCACACACTTGTGACGCACAGTATCTGGCTTATAACCAAAAGATTTTCAGGGTTCGGAAAGTTCAAAGTTCCAAAGGATAGGCCGAATGACCTCCTTCTGCATGAAATTTCCTTCCAATTATCATTAACATCTCGAACTATCTTCCTTTCGTCCACACCTTGTCACTTGCCCCGATCAAGAGTCGAGCACCACAAATAGATAGATATGTCTGATCAACTAAAACCTCAACAACGCTCAAGTCTTGTGCTTGTGGTGGTCAGCTGATGTTGACCAAATCATGAACAGCTTGTTGAATGTTGCACAGAAATGATCACAAGTGACCAAAAAAAAACAACTGGAAAAAAATTGTATGGCAAGAGTGGGACAAAACAAGCAGCCAATATTGTTTGAAAAGAGAATTTCAGGAAACCAAATCTCCCCCCTTCTCATCCTGCCCACCTGCATACTACTTGCTCTCTTCCAAGCTCCCAAGCTGCCAAATGCCCACCAGCAGAGCCCAGCACCAAGTAAACACAGTTACCCTTCCTTGAAGGAAGCATACATACTCTGTTAGGTAAACAATCATCCATCAAATTAGACCCAAGAGTAAAACAGCTGTGATGGCAATGGGGGTAACAGGACAACTGGGGCTGTGATGACCAGGGTCGAGTCCAAGTGATTGTTAACATACACAGAAGTTGGACAACTGATAGATAGCCTCAAGTGCTTGTAGACAACTGATAGATAGCCTTCTCAGATAGACGCCAATGAGCATGCATGCCAGTCGGCCATAAATGCACCATTTTATCACGGGGATGGGACATTCGATGGAAAAACCAAAAACAAAATGGTCACTTTTGATTGTGCTTTTGCCGACAATGATTCGGCATCAACAAGAAAAGTTTTACTGGTACAGCAAATGGAACGAAAGATTCATGGCTGCTTCATTTTTGCAGAGATATTCAAAACCAGACTTTTTTTTTTAACCCAGAATATTAAAATCAATTCCTTCCATTCAATTCAAATGGCTCTTCCATTTATCATGCATATATGTTGTAAAATTGGCACATGAAGATGGAGTATTCACGATGAGTCAGACCTCTTCTTTTTTTGTACCAATCCATATTTTTTTAATTTGATACACCATACACTTTACAGAGCATTGGTGCTGCTGAACCAGATTATTGGCAAGGTTTATACTATGTGGTTTGCCATTACCTTCCCAGCATTGCTTATCCCTGCTCCATCCTTTTAAATATTGACCATCAAGGAAGGAAGCACCACATTCCATTTTTAAGTCATTAGTCTGATTTGGCAGGTGTTTGAACCACCACCGACCTCCTAGACCCCGGAACAGAGGCTGGTATACCAGTTCATAGGATGCAACATATACCGGAGTCAGTGGTGGAATGGTTAGAGCATCCACTACACAAATCTGAGAGGTCGGTGGTTTGAGTCCCAGCTGAGTCATGCCATTGGGACCATACTCTGAACAGAGCGTTGGTGCTGCCGAAGCAGTCTCCTGGGCTATTGGGCACAATCCTGGACGGGTCACCACTCTGACACAGGATACTCGAATGTCTCGATCATCCCAGCAAGCAGGTGCTCATTTGTCCGACTTCGGAAGAATGACAGGCTGAATCAACCCCACCTGGTATTAATTCAACAGAAAAGCAGGATTTGAACTCAGGATCTTAGGATCTCAAGCCCACCACCCCAACCATTAAGCCAACGCCAGCCTTGAGTCATACCAAAGACTTAAAAAAAATGTGTATGTGCTGCTTCCTTGCTTGAGTCTCAACATTTAAAAAGGATAGAGCCCGGACAACCAACCGCAGCTCAGGGTTTCATGGGCCTAACGGCCTCCTCCTGTGTTTGAGTTCCTTGTAGGGGAACTCGTATTTATTATTATTAGAGTGCAGTGGTATTCAGTTCAATATGGTACATAATTTGGGATCATCTATTTATTACGTACACTAGGAGGAATGGTGGTTCAGGCTGGTGTGTTCATACGTGGTATGTATGTACAACAGGGGGTGAGAGGGTTTGAAGTTGAATATGAATCACAATCGCTGATATTCATGAACATTCTTATATTTGTTGAATATTGCACTCATTTAAGTGTTTATTATTCCAATTATTTGATAATTACCTCAACCATCTAAGATGGACAGAGGTTACGTTTTCACCCCTCTCTGTTTATTTGTGTGCAGGAACTTTGTAGACAGCTTTGGATGAAATTTGGTGGGTGGGTTGGGTGTGTTACAAGTACGAACTGATTAGATTTTGGTAAAGATCCAGATCCAGATACTAGAATTCTTAAAGTGTTCACCATTGGCAGGTAGGTTCATTGACAGGTAAAATAATTCACCATTGAGAAATAGGGCCAAAAATTATATTCAGTATATCACGATATCTCAAAATGTTGTGGACGGATCCGGAGATATATATATATAGATATATAAAGATACATATAGGTATATAGAGATACATAGAGATACATAGAGGTATAGAGATATATAGAGGTATATAGAGGTATAGAGATATATAGAGGTATATAGAGATACATAGATATACAAGGAGATATATAGAGATATATAGAGATACATAGAGATACATAGAGATATATAGATATATAAAGAGATATATAGAGGTATATAGAGGTGTATATAGAGATATATAGAGGTATATATAGATATATAAAGATACATAGAGATACATAGAGGTATAGAGATACATAGAGGTATATAGAGATATAGAGGTATATAGAGATACATAGATATACAAGGAGATATATAGAGGTATATAGAGAAACATAGAGGTATATAGAGAGATATATAGATATATAAAGAGATATATAGAGGTATATAGAGGTGTATATTGAGATATATAGAGGTATATATAGATATATAGAGATACATATAGATATATAGAGATACATATAGATATACATAGTGATATATAGAGATATATAGAGATACATAGTGATATATAGAGATATATAGAGATACATAGTGATATATAGAGATATATATATATATATAGTGATATATATATATATATATATATATATATATATATATATATATATATATATATATATATATATATATATAGGTATATAGAGATACATAGAGATATACATAGAGATATCCATAGAGATATCCATAGAGATATACATAGAGGTATATAGAGATACATAGAGATATACATAGAGATATCCATAGAGGTATATAGAGATAAAGAGATAATATAGATACATATAGATACATCGAGATACAGAGATATATAGAGGATATAGAGATACATGGAGGTATATATAGATATATATAGATATATATATACATATAGATATATAGAGGTATATAGAGATATATAGAGATATATAGAGATATATAGAGATACATAGAGATATAAAGAGATATATAGAGACACATAGACATATAAAGAGATATATAGAGGTATAAAGAGATACATAGAGGTATATATAGATATATAGAGATACATATAGGTATATAGAGATACATAGAGATACATATAGGTATATAGAGATACATATAGATACATATAGGTATATAGAGATATATAGAGATATAGAGGTATATAGAGATATATAGAGATACATATAGATACATAGAGATATATAGAGGTATATAGAGATATAGAGTTATATAGAGACCAAATCCAACCAAATTTTGAATATTGCCCAAGAGTACCACAAAGATGGTTTCTGCCAGGGTAGCATATCTCAGGGAGGGGTTCAAGGTGGGGGGAAGACCCCATTTCTCTCTATCTGGATGCGCATCATGTAGCGCCGCCTGGTGGTAGCCGGTATTACAAATCATTTTGTTTTAAAAAGAAAGTTTGAAAAACTTAACAACATGCATTACAGTGATGTTTAAATTTGAGTGAGAATAATTCAATATTTTTCAAAATGTTTCACTTCACTCATTTATAAAGGAGCAGCAAGGATGGCTGATGAAGATGGGTGGAAAGATGGCCGAGGCAGGTATGCACACTCGCCCCTAAGCTGTGTCGCCTTCGTTTGAATCTCGGCCCAGCTATAAATTGTCACCTGGGGCTTTCACGGGCAGGGTGTGTGCCATCATTAAACTGGGCGTCCTGTCTACTGGCATTAGTTGGTGGTCGTGAAAGATCCCACAGTGTAATTTGAGGAGTAGTTGAGCTATCGCCGTCACCTTGACCAAATTACAAATTCCTTTTCTAACCTTCGTCGAAAGTCAGGCCTTGCCAGCTGGTTTGTGAAATACTTGAGCCAAACTCCCCTCCCCCCCCACCCCCCGACCAACCCCGCAAGAACGTGGGAATAATTGTGGCCGTTAAGGAGAAGAATAAGAATATAACAAGTTGGTTGAAGAAGGTGATGTTGGTTAACTTCCAAGCAGATGGAAGATGACCTTGGGCGAATTATAAAGTGAATAGAGGAGAATTTTTGTAAAGTACAACATGAAGTCTTTTGATTCAATGCGGCATCAAAGCGACGGGTACTTTTGCTCTTATTTACTAATAATGATATCCAAGTAAACATGTATTCAACGCAAAAAAAAAAAAAACTTCAAAAATATTGTGTGGAGAATGTAAAACATCATTAGAAGACATACAATTGTATGTTCAATCAAGTTGGGAAAAAAATGTGCAAGTACAGCGGCATACATTGAGAATCGTGGTGAGTGACCTTTCCTTCCACAAGCCAAGTTTAACCTGTCCCAGTCATGATGCAACCAACAAGTGATCCTCACATACAGAAACCACCACACCACATCAACCATTACCTTTTCTGCAAATCTCCTTTTATCAATGACTTCAGTGCACTGTTTTGCTTATTCATCTGGTCAGATGGTCATTGCAGTTGTTTCTTATCTGCAAAACCCAAACAGTGGTTTTACTGATGAAAATTTAGTAAAGAAGGCTGGCAGATAACTCGGTGCTGGTATAAACTTGCCTTTGAGTGGTCTCATCTTGTTTCAACTCCCAAATGTGATGGCATGAGACTACAAACCATCTTCTTGTTGATTCACAGGCAAGGCATTTGCATCATAGAGCAAGTCATGCTCTGATATCAGTGGCTTGCAAAATGTAAAAGGTTTTATGTTGTATGTTTGAAAAGAATAGGCCATTATGCGTCGGTGCCATGGCCACATTCCAATTTGCTGACGGACACAGTCGTTGACGGCTGATTATAATCGGCCAAACACTTCAATGGAGTAACAACCTGTCCAAGGCATGAAATGCTCATTCATTTGATAAAGCAGGTAACTCGCTAAGTGCAGCAACATTAAGGATTTTGATATGAAGTTTCAGGAAGTCGTATTATTAGTTCCAGGAGAATCGGCATGCCACAAAGTCTACATTATGGGAGAAAAACCGACTGGTTCATTAACGACCTTGAAGGTGAATAATTAAATCTGCCTGCCTCACCTGGTCCGATGTACGCGTGAAAATCGTCCACTCACTGTGGTTGACTCCACTCGTTACAGGAGGGCGTTCCGATTGACGAAGGGCTCAACCCTTATCTTGTTATATACCCAAGATAGCATAATATTATGCATAAGGGCATATTGTTCCTACCTGGGGGCCAAGCACCGTGGGGGTTCCTCTACAGCTGCAGACATTTACAAGTAGCACCTACATGAGAATTCCAATGCTACACACCCCCTCAGCTACCGGACCGGTTTCATCACTTATTGGCGAATCATCAGCGACAGTGTACACAGAAAAGCGCACCACCTAGACTCCCAAGCATGTACCACGTGCAATGCCAATAGTAGTTAACACATTGATAGTGTCGCGCATTCACTACTTGTGAATGTCTGCACCTGTAGAGGAACCTGGGTAGAGTTTGAGACAGCAAAGGGCTTACCTTGTGTCGCTTTTATTGGTTGCTTTATGCAACTTTCTTTGGCTGGAAGAGCATGGGGGTTAATTTACGGCAATCCTTGCCACCTGGGGTAATTGATTGGGTGAGATGCACATTAGTTTTGTTATTTGGTTCAACATTAAAACCCTCCTTCACATTACGTAAAGGATGTAGAAGGAAGATCCATTGGACATCTGGTTCTATGTGCATCAACAGAAGAGGAAAACGAATAAGTGTTTTTGTCTTTGAAGAATTTGAAGAAATCTCTCTTGGAAGAATTTAAAACTTCGTCATGCGTTTGGATTTTTTACCTGCGCGGCACGATGCTTGATGAAATAAATTATGCAGTACACTATACTATCGATAAGTCTACAAACAAGAAAATAAACATTTTAAAAGTAAACAGACATTTGATTAAAGCAAGCAAACGACATGAAATGCAAATGAACATCTGGATACATCCAATTAAAGATGTAATTAGGTCATATCATTAAAATCCTGAGTGTGTTCTGCATATTTAGCATGGTTAGGCGTCTAAATAATTAAATGCCAACTCGAGACTTTTGTTGAGTTCAGCATTTTAGTTGTAACATCTCAATCAACTGTCAGGTATCTTCGTTATATTTTGACTCCGGAACAGCAAACAAGAGAGTGTAGAACTGGAAGAAACCGAGAAAGTCAAATTGCAGACTCTTAGCTAACACAAAGCAAGATAGCTTATACAATTATACAATCTGAGCTTATACAAAGACTCCGAAAGCAAGATAGCTTATACAATTTCCTTTGAGCTGTCCAGCTGTCTCGGGTTCGAATCTCGACCCAGCCATAAACTGTCCCTGGTGTTTCGCATCAAGGTGTGCGTCATCCATCGGATGGTTGTTCAGCTGGGGGATCTGTCTGCCAAGCACCGTGGGGGTGTTGTTAGACGTTAAAGACCCCACAGTGTATTTCATGAAGAGTATATGAGTTATCATCAGCCCCTTAAACAAGTTATAAATTTTACCAGGTGAATGTCAGGCCTGGCCAGCCAGTTCCACAAAGATTTTGGATAAAGCTGTTCCCCCTGACAGCCCCATAAAATTATTCCTACCTTATTGCGGGGTTTGTTAAGAAAAAGAAAACAGACGATTGTATTTTGATCCTCTTTAAAATTCGCTCTTTTAGAAATTAGAACCTTGGGATAAGAACAATAAAAAACGATGTAAAACATGATATCTCAAAAGATTATGGACGGATTATGACAAAACTTGGTGAATGAGTTGGTTAGGTGACATGAACACGCCGATTATATTTTGCTTCGGTCCGGATGCAGATCCGGTTGATCAGTGGGACAAAGCGTAAAATGTTCAACCTGGTGGAAGTATGCGCTCCGAAGGTGAACAGTGGGTTTTTTTTTTCTTTTTTTAATCCCTGTCTGTCTGTTGGCTCGCCGAAATAGGTGACCCTTATTGTCAGTAATTCTGTCTGTTTGTTTGGATGTTTGTTCGTTTGTCATCAGCATAATTGGTAGTAAACGTGGGCGGATTTTGACCAAACTCGGGTGGTAGGTACATCTTATGACCTCGTGCTTTGGAAATTGTGATGGTTGCTAGGGACGCTTTGGTCCCCTAGCAACAACCGAAAAACCTTCAAAATCGGTACCGTTCACGCGAAATCAATTCCGAAAGCCATTATCCCACGAAGGGTTATGAAATTTGGCACGAATGATCTACAGGTGATGCTCTATCAAATATATTCCGGTTTTTGTAATATATGGAATACTTTACCCGCAGTGCCCCCTACAATTAAGATATGCATGAAAATTGGTGAAAATTGAAGGCCCCCTAGCGACCAGGTGAGTGCATCGATACAAATAAAACTTTGCAGGTTCATGGTACTCAATGAGTACTACAACTTTGCCTCAGGACATATTGACCGATTTCACTTAGCTCAGGGGTCAAAGGTCAAGTCGTGCAAAAATCGATAATATGTGAGAGCTGGAGGTGCCTTCGTGCCAATAGCTACTCCTTCTCGGGTCATGGTCGGATGGTCATGAAAATTCACATTAATCATTTGGAATACATTGTGCACAAACGGTCGAGCCCGATTTTCGATTTAGATCTTTGTTCACCCACAGCGCCCCCTCGAACTTTGGGGGATTTCCGATTTCAAACCGCATTTTCGGTACTTTTCATTCAAATGGATACCGAGTAGTTATCAGTAGATGGAACTGGATGAGATTTGATATGCAACAGTGTAGGGGGGGGGGTGGTGGGAGGAGGAGGGGCAAAATGAATCTCATAAAACACAAACAATCATGAAAAAAATCAGAATTTGCCATATATTTTGCAGACATTTCAAGAGGCAAACTTCAAGTGGAACAAATTTAATGGCATGGGTATTTAAGGAAAGTATGGGTAAGAGAGAGAACAAAAAAAAAAAAAAACTTCACCGCTTAATGATCCAGTGGTGATTGCCAGCACTTTACGAGGTGCACAGCAGGTGGGAAGCTGTGGCTTGTACCTTAACCTTAATTTAATCTACCCCGTAAGCACTAATTGGATCGTGTGCCCTGGTTGTGACATTTCGGTGAGTAGCTGCATCGGCTGGTACTTTTCTCTTCTTCAACAAGTAATATTTTGAAATTGTGCCAGGATACCAGTGAAGATGGTTATGGTGGGATTATTAACTGTGACACAAAATAAATAAAGCTGTTGGTGACACAACAGGTAAGTTGATGGTTCGAAAATTGATTTACCATGAAACCAACGCAACATCGTCCATAAACAACAAAAAGTAAGAGTTCAGCACCGAGGGTGGTTGATAAGATTCCAAGGCTCATTGAGTAACGTTCTGCAATATGAGAATGTAATTGGACTTTGGAGGACTGCACCAATTAGGAATTGCAAGGATGTTAAATCCATGCTTCAGTCAACGATCGCATGTGAGAAAAAAGACGAAGGAAGGTTATTTCACTCACCGCTTCTGCCTTGGCATCTGGGCTGCCTTTTTGGGTGCGTTCGGCTGAACGCGTCTCGAGGACTTTGTGGGACCCAGATTCACCTGTTCCACAGGAGCCCTTAGTGTCAAAGCCTGCACACCTTCCAGGATCTCAACTGAAGGTCCACGTCCCTCCACCCTGTCTCTTTCTGTCCCTTCAGCTGACTGTGATTATGATCACCTGCGTTTCTGTCCCGATCAGTTTCTCCGAGTTCAACTGAACCTCGAGGCCAGGGTTGGCAGGGCGGCGGAAGTGGCGTTCTGTAAACTTTGTTCTATTTCCAAAATCTGCATCACCCCAACACCACACCCTACCTTCGCCTGTTCCCAAATCCCAAGCCCTTTCCCATCGCTATAATCTCACAATCACTTAAAGGGAAACAAGGAAAAGGGGGGGGAGCGGAGGGGGACGTGTCGTGGGTGAGGCTTAAAGTTTAAATTACCAGAACGCTGAGTTATTGTAACATTTCCATGATCATATATAAGTGGATCGAATTGCTAAAACTCACTCCTCGATGACAGTTTCCCAGATCTCCACATTGCTGAATTATCGTATTATTATTCCGACTGGTGTTCTTGTGATGAAAAGATCCATTCGTTATTACTTTAATGAGGAATAGGTCCCTTTGTCTCACAGATATACCATCTTTGAAATTATTTATCCACTGCTGTCGACAGCAGGTGAAAGTAA
>NC_140971.1:23146089-23158589 GCF_056783735.1 Eptatretus burgeri
TGGTATGTTGTATAAGCACTGATGAAGACTCGCATATAATTTTGTGTGTGGTCTGTGGCCGCTGCGTTACATCATTGCTGGAAGCGTGGCCCCTGTAGGTGAGGGCAGGAATTTGTAATTTGTTCAAAGTGTCAAGATAGCTCTCCTACTCTTTGCAGAGGACACCGTGGGATCTTTAATGGCCATCAGATAATGTTGGCAGATGGGAGGCCCCCAGTTTAACATCCATCCGAGGGACAAAACACACACACACACACACACACACACACACACACACACACACACACACACACACACACACACACACACACACACACACACACACACACACACACACACACACACACACACACACACACACACATTGATGCCTTTCCCCATCTGTGACATGCCAGGTTGACCATTTATAGCTGGGCCAAGATTCAAACCCAGGCTGGATGGGTCAGAGGCAAATGTGCATAACCCAGTCCATCCTGCCAGCCCTGATTAAGACTTGGGATGCAATACAAACAAACAGAAGAGAAGAAGGGAACAGATGTGTACAAGGATTGATAGATTCTACACACAAAAAAAACAGAGCGGAAGAGGTCATGAACAGTCATGGGTTGTGTCATGAAATGTTGATGGGGCTGTCACCTGGACAGGCTGGAACAGTGGGCAGAAATGGAGGGAGGAAGAAAATGGCCTCGACAGGCAAGAAAAAAAAAGGATGAGTGAAGGTAGATCTGGGCCGGCAGTACAAATTTAATGAAGAGGGTTAATTGATGAACGTGTGCAGCATTATAAAGATATTCAGAAACCAATGATGGATTGAAGGTGAAGTAAGATTTACACAAAAAAGAGGAGCCTTAAGCCAGCCACCTGTGGGAAGAGAAAGTGGCTGGTACTGTTTCCACTTATTCTTCTTCTCCCGATGATAAATGGATAGTGTGTGTCTGTACGTGTGTGTCTGTACGTGTGTGTGTGCATGTGTGTCTGTGCGTGTGCGTGTGCGGTATGTTTTTTGTGGAGTTAGACTGGAGCTTTCTGATGTAGCATGTGATACACTAAAATGAAAGTCATGATCTGCTTTGATTGGGGTAATTAATTACAAATAACCTGGAAGAATTCCCACATTTTAAAAACACGCCACAGCTTGGTGTGTAGAGCAGCTTGTTAAGTCCTTCTACGCATGGCATTGTAATTTCAAAAAAAACAACAAGAAAAAGAGCAATCAGAGAATGCAGACCCTCACTAGGACATGTGTTGTGTGATGTTTGTGTAGTTTTGTGTCGTGTATTTTGTGTGGCATTTGTGGACTGGTGCGTTCCGCAATTAATAACAGATAACACTAGAAGGGCACTCAGGAGAGTGCATACCTCCCCCATGTAATGCCTGATCCATGAGAACAAATCCGGCCCAATACATTTTTGAAATATCATGCAAAATATCGTTTTTGGCCATATCTCTCAATGGTGAAGAATCATTTAGAAAATTTAATAATTATCGTATCCAGATCCAGATTCAGATCTTCACCAAACACGAATCAATTCGTTGGGGTGACGCACCCAACCTGTCCATCAAGTTTCATCTGAATCTATCCCCAACTTTTTGAGATATCGTGCAATATATCGTTTTTGGCATGATCCCTCAATATTGAAGAATCACTTAAAAATTATAGTAGTCAGATCCGCATCTGGATCTTCACCAAAATCTAATCACTTTGTCCTTGTCACACACTGAACCTGATCGCAAAATTTCATCTGGATCCGTCTACAACTTTTTGAGATATCTTGCACACAAACAAACAGTCAAACAAAAAACAAAACAAGCAGTCAGAGACTGGTACTTACGAAATCGTCAACTTGACCTCTGACCTTGTCTAATAAAAGCTGTCTCTCGAGAAGGTAGCGATGCAAACCAGAAGTTTCTACGATGATTCTGTACCAAACGATCAAAAATCGAATCTTTTAGATGTTTGACCTCACTGTGACCTTGACCTTCGACCGATTGCGACCAAAATCTAATCAGCGCAAGCCACCACCCTCCTGAATCACGTGGTGTAATTTGACATTGGTAGCTTCTTCTGTTCTCGAGTTATCATTTTTTGGATGTTTGACCTCACTGTGACCTTGACCTTTGACCGATTTTGACCAAAATCTAATCAGTACTAGCCATCACCCTCCTGAATCATGTCGTGCAATTTGACATTGGTAGCTTCTTCTGTTCTCGAGTTATCGTGCCTCCAAACAAACAAACAAACAAGCAGTCATAGACTGGTACTTACGAAATCGTCAACTTGACCTCTGACCTTGTCTAATAAAAGCTGTCTCGAGAGAAGGTAGCGACGCAAACCAGAAGTTTCTACCATGATTCTGTACCAAACCATCAAAAATCGAATGTTTTGGATGTTTGACCTCACTGTGACCTTGACCTTTGACCGATTTTGACCAAAATCTAAACAGCGCTAGCCACCACCCTCCTGAATCACGTGGTGTAATTTGACATTGGAAGCTTCTTCCATTCTTGAGTTATAATTTTTTGGATGTTTGACCTCACTATGACCTTGAGCTTTGACCAGTTTTGACTAAAATCTAATCAGTACGAGCCATGAGCCTCCTGAATCACGTGGTATAATTTGACATTGGTAGCTTCTTCCGTTCTCGAGTTATCGTGCCTACAAACAAACAAACAAACAGAAACGGAAGGCATCAATATACTTCCAAAATCTTTAGATTTCGTAAGTAACAAACAGAAACGGAAGTGATCAATATACTTGCGAAATCTTTAGATTTCGTAAGTAAAAATCCGAAGGATTCCAGCAATTAACAAGAAGACGTCGTGCAGAGCACGATACTTGTAAAATCCATAAAATAAATTTGACCTAAAAAATAATTGGTGGTTGAATTCAATGACCAAATATGCAACTCCTCTTCAAATTTCAAGTGAATCGGATGAAAATTGACAATTTTAGATATTCGGCCTATGTTGACCTTGTGGCCGATGGGGACGTCAAAAATAATGGGTGGTTGAATTCAGTGACGCGATATGAAATTACTCTTCAAATTTCAAGTTAATCAGATGTAAATTGAGGATTTTAGAAATCTCACTTAAGTTGTTGACCTTTGGCCTATGTTGACATTTTGGTCCATGTTGACCTCAATAGTAATTGGCTAGTTGAATTAATTGACCTGAAATATAAATCCTCTTCAAATTTCAAGTCAATCAGATGAAAATTGAGTATTTTAGAAATCTCACTTAAGTTGTTGACCTTTGGCCTATGTTGACATTTTGGTCCATGTTGACCTCAATAGTAATTGGCTAGTTGAATTAATTGACCTGAAATATAAATCCTCTTCAAATTTCAAGTCATCGAATGAAAATTTAGGATTTCAGCAATACCACCTTAGTTGTTGACCTTGGGTCTATGTCGACCTCAAAAATATTTGGCTGGTTGAATTTAGTGACCTGAAATATAAATCCACTTCAAATTTGAAGTCAAACGGATGAAAATTGAGGATTTAGGCAATTCCACCTTAGTTGTTGACCTTGGGCCTATGTTGACTTTTTTTGGTCCATGATGACCTCAATAATAATTGGCTCATTGAATTAATTGACCTGAAATATAAATCCTCTTCAAATTTTAAGTCATCGAATGAAAATTGAGGATTTCAGCAATACCACCTTAGTTGTTGACCTTGGGTCTATGTTGACCTTTATGCCGATGTCGACCTCAAAAATAATTGACTGGTTGAATTTAGTGACCTGAAATATAAATCCACTTCAAATTTGAAGTCAAACGGATGAAAATTGAGGATTTCAGCAATTCCACCTTAGTTGTTGACCTTGGGCCTATGTTGACTTTTTTTGGTCCATGTTGACCTAAAATGATTGATTGGTTGAATTCAGTCACCTGAAATATAAATGTTCTTCAAATTTCAAGTCAATCAGATGAAAATCGAGGATTTTCAAAATACCACCTTAGCTGTTGACCTTGGGCCTATGTTGACCTTTTGGTCCATGTTGACCTCGAAAATAATTGGTTGGTTGAAGTCAGTGATCTGAAATATAAATCCACTTTAAATTTCAAGTCAATCAGATGAAAATTGAGGATTTTAGAAATTTGGCCTATTTTGACCTTTTGGCCTATGTTGACCTCAAACATAGTTGATGTTTGAATATAGTGACCTGATAGGTGATATGAAAATCCTGTTCAAATTTCCAATGAATTGGAGGAAAATTGACAATTTCAGAAATTTGAAAAGTTGTTGACCTTTGGCCTATGATGACCTTTTGACCTCAAAAATAAATTTGATTCTGTCAAAACACAAACTCCACCATTCGGTAAAGTTTCGTGAATATCAGTTTGAAATTGTGACCTGTCGGCGATTCATGCAGTGAACAAACTTTGATACATCATGGGTGATGAAGGTTGTGGTCCAGAAAAGACGTGCATGTGTAAAGACGTTTTACACATCACGTGTAAAAACCACATGGGGCGTGGTCATTGAAAAGGGGCGTGGTTAATAGTGGAGGGGCGTGATAACAGGGATTAGTGACGATGGTAACACCAGCAGATTCAGGGACAAAATGGAACAAACTTTCAAGAATAATGGACGTGTGCACGAATGCACGGAGAACGTGAGGGGTTAGTCGCTGATGCGACTGTGACGGTGAGAGTGTGATTTAATAGGGACGAGGGATGGATGGAAGCATGGGCGTGGATATGGAAAAGGGGCGTGATTGTAAGGATGAGTGACGGGTGGTCACATGTGCGTCATGACGTTTGAGTACTTTGCGTGTTCGAGAAATTGTCACACGATGTGCTCTCTTGCGCCTGTTACGTGTGTGCCGATGCCACAGGTTATGGTGAAGTTTCATCGAAATCAAGTGTGTAGTTTTCGAGAAGAAGTTGCAAATATTTGTGGATGAGTGGACGGACAGACGGACGGACAACACGCCATCCCATTAGCTCCCCAGAATGATGCTTCTGGTGAACTAAAAATCACTCAGAGTGACACTTGGTGAAATGGAATGGCACTCGGTCAGGAGCAAATCTCCGCCAGGTTGAACAGTTTACGTTTTGTATCCCTTCGAGAGATCAGATCGGAATCCGGACCTTAACCATAATCGAATTGGCTTGTTTTTGTCACCTAACAAAGTCATCCACCTAGTTTTGTCATCACTCATCCACAACTTTTTGAGATAACATGCCATACATAGTTTTTGGCCCCATCTCTCAATGGTGAAGAATCAGTGAAAAAATTATCAGATCCGGATTCAGATTCGGATCTTCACCAAAACTGAATCAAATCATCTTGGTCACACACCCAACTTGTGCACCAGTTTCGTCCGAATCCATCCATAACCTTTTGAGACATTGTCCTATACGTCGTTTTTGGCCCAATATCTCAATGGTGAAGAATCGTCGCTTACATACACAAAAAAAATTCAGAACGATTGCTTGAAAACTGTGGCCAAAAATCATGTGACAATCAGAGACACAGACAGACAAAGACAGATGAATGCTACAGACCAACATACATGGCAAAATTATGTTTTTGCGAAGTAACAATCAGACAGACAAACACACAAATACAATACCCGCTCCTCTGGTCAAGGTGACGAGAAAGCACCTGAAAATGCAAAGCCCGTCCACTTTGTATTCGGACTTTATCTTCTTCCTTATGCTAAATGGTACCTTTGACCTTTTGACCTTATTAATTTGTCTTCTCCATATTCTCATAATATAGCTTTGTTGAAAATTTGATGACAAAAGCTCAAATGGTAAAACAGTTTAGGCCTGGGAAGACACTCAGACAGACACACACAAGAGATTGCAAAACCCGGTCTCTCACTGCATGGGGGACAGGCAAATAACAAAAAGAATGATAACATTGTAACGAAGCATATATCAATTAATACTCATAATATTACAATAACAAGTAAAAAAAAAAAGACATAAAATGTCATAGCTCCCGTTGTTTTAGTAATCTTGCTGTGCGGAGTTAAAGGGCTGGCCCTTTCAGTGTTGATGTACAACAAAAATGGCTGCCAGTCTATCAGTCGGCCATCTTTGATCAGATCGCAAAACAAAGCAAGGGGCAAGTGTATGCCATCATGTACTGTGCTTGTGCCAAGTTACAAAATCGGACCATGCAACTCTGAGAAATGGTTGGAGACACATTGAAGTGACAAAATGGCCACCAGTTGGCCATCTGGGATCTGATGTCGAAAATAAATGATGCGCATATGTAAGCCATCATCCTTTATCTGTGTGTCAATTTTGAACAACATCGGTAGATGCATGTCTGAGAAATGGTTGAGGACGTGTTCAACATCGGGTTTGTTTCTTAAAACTAAAATGTCCGCCAATCGGCCATCTTTGATCAGATCACAAAATAAAGTTATATGCAAGTGTATGCCATTGTCTACTATACTTTTACCAAGTTTGAACAAAATCTGACCATGCATGTCGGAGAAATGGTTGGGGACACGTTGAAGTAACAAAATTGCCACGAGTCCACCATCTTGGATCTGATCTAAAAAAAAAAATGACATGCACATGTAAGCAATAATTGTTTATCTGTGTGCCAAGTTTGAACGACATCGGTACATGCATGTCTGAGAAATGGTTGAGGATGTTCAACATCGGGGTTTGTTTTTTACAACTAAAATGGCCACCAGTCGGCCATCTTGGTTGTGATCTCGAAAAAGAAATGACGTACATATGTAAGCCATCAATCTTTGTCTGTGTGTCAAGTTTCAACATCATTTGTAAATGCCTGCCCAAGAAATGGTTAAGGACATGTTCAGCATTGGGTATTTTGGAACTAAAATGGTCGCCAGTCGGCCATCTTGGATCTCATCTCAAAAAAAAAAAATGACGTGCATATATGAGGCCCTGCGAGAAGTGATGCAAGTGACATTTTTTAATGATATGATGGTGATAGGCTCGGATGATAGGGGAAGGGTTAAAATAGTGCTACATGGCATTAACTCCAAAATGGCCGATGTGGCCCTTACATCACCCCTCCTCGCGTCGCCTCATGTAAGCCATCATTCTTTGTCTGTATACGAAGTTTAAACAAGATTGGGAAATGCATGCCTGAGAAATGGTTGAGGATGTGTTCGACACCAGGATTTTTTTTTACAACTAAAATGGCTTCCAGTCGGCAATCTTGGATCTGATCTTGGAAAAAAAAGCATTGAACTTGTCGAATTCTGATGTCATAATGAAGACACCAATGACATCATCATTGACATATCTTATTCCCCATGAGGAATACTTGACAATGAGCCATGTTTCAATTTTTTCCATGGAGCGGTTTCGAAGATATAGAGGTGCAGTTTGTTTTAGATCCTCGTGGTGGATCTCCAAGCCTTACTCACGTTGTTGTTCTTGTGGCCTTTTTTGTTTCACAGCCAACAGTTTTCATCGAAACTTCCTGAAATTTGGCAGGATATATATATATATATATATATAAAAATACCCTGCGCAGAAAGTAACCATCTCCGATTTTGAAAATTCCTCCTAAAAAAAAAAAGTTATGACGTCAAAATATCTCCGCTTATGGAAATCGCCGAAAAAATTATCTCCGAAACTCGGCAAGCTTTTTGAATTCTGTTTGCGGGAATCGAACAGGGCATTAGCAGAGATGAATTACCACACATATGATACATCACTATGACGTCATATCAATTTTTATGACGTCATTCCTATTTTTTGTTTCACAACCCAGAGTTTTCATCGGATCTTCGTGAAACTTGCCATGTATATGCAGAAAGCCCACGCGCAGGCAGTAACCATCCCCGATTTTGGAAATTCTTCCTAGAAAAAAGTTGACATCATAATATCACCGCTAATGGAAATCGCCTATACCATTATCTCCGAAACTTGGCAAGCTGTTTGTATTTTGCTTGCGGGAATCAAGCCGGGCATTAGCACAGATAATTTATCGCAAACCTGATAAATCACAATGACGTCATATTCGTTTTTATGACGTCATCATTAGGAGGACGAGGATCTTAGCTCATTTGAGCTTGTTTTCTTTCAAGATGGTGCCTGTACCACGTGACCGACATCATAATTATCATTATAAATTCCTACAGGAGGAGGCGCACCTATTTGGAAAATTTTGTGTCAATCAGACTAACGGTTGCTGAGAAAAATAATTTTTAAAATGCAGACATGCATGTACGTACGGCATACGGATGTGACCCATCGCTTAACCATGCTTTTCACTTCGCGAGCACAGGGTACGAATAATAACGAACATATAATTCCCACTCTGGACCAAGCACATCTGGGCTTGGAAAAAAGGTAAGCTTATGCTCAAGCAGTTCTGCAGGCAGGTATGCCACAAAGCCGTGAAGACCAATGAAAATTTGGTACACTGGACCAACGGGCCTACGAGTGACAATAAATAAGGTGGTCAAAGACCCTACAAGCTTATACATTAGAGCCACAAAGAGCATCGGATGGGTATATATGAAAATTAACAATGGTGAATTATATCTCCTGCAAGTTCATTTGAAGGCTTTGTTTGCAATCAGAAGCTGAGAATTGCAAAAGGAAAGTTGTTACAATTTACAAAATGCTCAGTTGGTATGTAACTTTGAAGGCTGACTGAAGATAATGTCAGTTGAGTTTTAAAAATAATTTTTAGTGATCTCAAGCTCATTTAGAAGGTTGTGCATCTATCGATCTTATGTCGGTCAAGGACATTAGGAGTAATTTACCCACTGGATTTCAATGTGGAAGAGCCTCCCCCCCCTTCCCCCTTTCAAGAGTGAAATTCAGTAGATAAATGAGTTGAAAATGGTTGTCGGTTAAGGCATGAACAAACACAGACAGCACATTCACCTTTTTTAACACACCATCTCACAGACATCCCAATCATGACACCAGTATACAATCGCTCATCCATTCAAAAGCTACGACCAATCAGGCCAATGCCCACATACCTCTCTATCTGTAATTTTCTGAAGGTACGTGTTTAATTCCAGTTTAAATTGATCTGTTTTTTTTCCTGTCATAATCTTTCCATGCATCAACTAGATGGTATTCACCAACTACTTGCCCTGCGCAGTCAACGGCTTTGGAGATATCGAGGTGCAACGTTTTTCGGTTTTTCCAAGATGGCGCCCGTACCACATGACCTATGACATCATAGTTATCATAAAAAATATTCTTCAGGAGGCGGTAGTCCTATGGTGAAAATTTTGTGTCCATCAGGCCAACAGTTGCTGAGAAAAAAAAAATTCATAATGATCAGATAAGTTGTACTTGCCAAAATATGATGTCATAACGAAAGCACCGATGACATCATCATTAACCTATCTTATTCCACATGGGGAGTAGTTGACAATGAGCCAAGTCTCAATTATTTCCATCGAATGGTTTCAGAGATATGGAGGTGTGAAGTTTTTCCAAGATGGCGCCTGTACCACGTGATCTATGACGTCAAAATTATCATTAACATTCTACAGGAGGAGGCACTCCGATGGTGAAAATTTCGTGTCAATCGGACCAAGAATTGCAGAGAAATAAAATTCATACTTATCGAATCAAGCGTTGTGCTTGCCGAATGATGACGTCATAATTAAGGTACCGATGCCATTTTTTTAATACATTGTTGAGGGTCGGATGAGAGCAAACACACACAACAAGGGGGTAGGCGAGGGAAAGACAAAACAGTGGGGAACAGAGAAATTAGGAGATCTGTGGAAGGGAGATGGATGGGGTGGGGTACACAGGGTAAACAAGACGGACACAAGAGGGACTTTCAGGAACTCACACGACAGGGAATTTTCGGGAAAGAAAGCAGGGAATTTGAAGTAGGTGGGTTTGGGGTGGATTAACGGCGGTAGAAAAGATCATGGTTTTGGAAGGGGGAAGACAAGAGGTGGTGGTGAACAGCTGCTTTGAAGACGTTGAGGGAAGAGTGGGATTGAAGAGAGTGTGGGAGTTTGTTCCAAAGGAGGGGAAAAAGAGGAATGAAAGGGTGAAGGTGAGCAGTGATTCATCATTTTGGTAGGTTTACCAGATGGGGGTTGCTGGCAGACCTTGAGCACCCTGCAAATATATTGGTGGGACATATCGCAGACAGAGCGGGGGGTCGACCTGCCTGTCATGAGAGATTGAGAGGTGCAGCTGTAGTTATTAGAATACAAGACCTTAGCATTGACCGTGTGTTCATGTAGGATAGACACAATGACTCAGTGCACCCTGTTACACCTGTATCAATGACTCAGTGTTTAGGATAAAGGCCCAGTCACACCTTGACGTTTTAGCCAACGTATGCCGATTTTTGAAATTTTTTTCTAAAACGCTGGCACACGTTGAATACGTTATGGGTAAGTTTTGATAACATTGAGAGCACGCTGAAAAACACTCCCATACGTCGTTGTACGTTGGCTTTAAACGTTGTACTTTTCGGTTGTCCTCAAATTTTTGCATGCTTGAAACTTCACGACGTATGCCGGCGTATGACTCACACGTTCCGCTACGCTGGCCACAAGTTGTATGCACGGTCTGCGATCGTTGACAGACGTCAACACATGCTACTTGTAAGTTAATCATAAGTTGAGACACGCCGAGGTAATGTTTAGCGTACCCGAAACTTATTTCTAACCTATGATTAACGTGTTGTTGGCACGTTACGCGATCGTTGCCACACATCGACAGACGTTACTTTTAAGTTACTCATAGGCTGAAAGACGTCGGTATAATGGATCGTCCTTGCGTCAGCGTCCACGGCCACGGCCAGGACACTTATTTGCAGCATTCTTCAAACTTTTCTTCGGCATGACGAGGATGTTCACACTTCGATGTCTAGCTTGGCTATGATTCTAATTGTCCATCGGCAGCGTCTATTTAAAATAGTCGAGTTTGAGCGTTTTAACACGTTCAGAAGAAACGCTTCAAATTTCCAAACCCCAGCGTCAAAAAACAAAGGCGAGTGACAGCAATTTAAATCGTTCATTGTAAACAACGTTCTGTGTCCGTTACCAATGCGTTATACATAAGACCAAGTCGCTATGAATACGTCCGAATCTTTAAAAAAAAACATCAAAAGTTCAACGAAAGCCAGCGTTTTAGATACATTTTAATACGTTGCCATCGCTGGCTAAAACGTCAAGGTGTGACCGGGCCTTAAGTTACCCTGCTTTTGTATGCTGTTGGAACTTGGTATTGTTTGTGATAGAGAGGCTACTTACATGAAGTACATCGCATGATCTGTCTTCCTTGTCTGAACCAGAGAAGGTGAGGTGAGGGGGTAATATATATATATATATATATATATATATATATATATATATATATATATATATATATATATATATATATATATATATATATATATATATATATATATATATATATATATATATATATATAGATATATATATACATATACATATACATATACATATACATATAAATATATATATATACATATATGGTTTCT
This sequence comes from Eptatretus burgeri, assembly GCF_056783735.1. Lineage (NCBI taxonomy): Eukaryota > Metazoa > Chordata > Myxini > Myxiniformes > Myxinidae > Eptatretus > Eptatretus burgeri. Next base: position 23,157,543 of record NC_140971.1, read on the forward strand.
CACCACTCCAGCGTGCGAGCAACCGTTCTTAACTAATCGCCGCCGCGCGCCCACCGGGCGTGGCAAACCTCGTCGCAGCTTTCGGATCAACGCCGAAATCCAGCTGGGTGTGTTTTTAACGAAAACCGTATATCAGCCAACTATTCCTATTCTGTCCACGCGCAACAGGGTCCAATCGCCGAATTGTCGATTGACCTAAGTATGCACGTAGACAGAAATGCCGGGGATTTACACCTCAACGGGACCTGCTTGGAAACGAGCTGCTTAAGCAGCTCGCTCCGTTTGCGATTTGCCGAGCGGTGTATTATCGTGAGGCCCCGTTGGACCCGAATATCTTATCGGCTATTAAAAGCCAGCTTACATTCCGAACGCAATGACGGCAGCTCCATTGAGGGGAAGGACGCAACGAACAGGTCAACATTCACACAAGGACATTTATTTGTGCACACGTAAGCAGTTATACACGTATGCAATCATGTAGTCAATAAAGCAATGCAGGAACGAGCAAGACAAAGAACTAAAACCGTTATATTATTATGCACACAATCTCTTAACAGTTCATTACCTGACGGACAAGGCGCCACGACATTCATACAAAGAAAAACCCCAGGAAAGAAAAGGGCAGAACTGGACCTCGTGGGCCATTAATAGTTCACGGAGCTGTGGAGACCACAGGAGCTCTTAGAGGCCGTGCTGGTTACCTGCCACCTTCATGGTGAATTGCTTGTTGACCCTCGACGTTTCGTCGACACAGCAGTTGGCGCTGCACGATTTGGTTGGCCCAGGCCCCGCCGTGCGGCCTGGTGGTTCAGGCCGAGCCGACGACGCCTCAGAGGAACGAACGGGCCTTTGCTCTTTCGAGAGTTGATGCTCTTTTAAGAGCCCACCCGTTCCTCAGCATTGGCAACCTCTCTCCGGCTTTCTCCACCTTCATGCCGTTCTGCGCGGCACGGCAGGCTTGGCTGCGCTCTGACGACCCTGACTGCCCTCTACTGGACTCGAACCTTGCCGGGCTGCTGGCTTCCTTCGACTCGACACCAGCTCGAC
>NC_140971.1:23163589-23211089 GCF_056783735.1 Eptatretus burgeri
ACTATACCAACTATACGAAATGCAATGCAATCATTTACAGCACTCAAAGCACTTAACAGTTTCCTACTTATTAGACGGGCCCATGGACACACGCACGCACACACACATACCCAAGAAATGGTGGCTGAGGCCTTTAATAACAGGCTCCAGCTCAGAGGACAGGTGAGCTGAAACCCAGGACCTATCTCGAACCTCTCCACCTCGTGTGGTCTTGAAGTTGTTTGGACCCGGGCTCCAGCGAGAGCGAGCTGGACCCAATCGCCGTGAGCCGCGATCCTTCCCGAGCTCCAGCAAATCCTCCCGCGCTTCTCAACACGTGCTGGTGAGTCAAGGCGCCGATCCTTCCCGTCGATGCGCCGCTTCCCCGAGGAACCACTTCCAAAATGAGGCCGATGAGTCGCACCAAGCCGGGAACCAAAACGGAGAACAAAGAGCTCCACGAACCAAGAAGAAGAACCACCACCAGCAGGTCGAGCCGAGCAACCGGCTCAACTCTCTTCCAAACAAAGCGGCTCTCCAAAAAGTGTCCACCCGAGCCAAGCCGAGGCCGAAGCTCCCTGAGCCACCAACCCACTCGAACCAAGCAGGACCCAAAGGCATGCTGAACAACCAAAGCAGAAAGCCTTCACAAAGCCTCCTCCCTCACCCAAGCCAAGCAGGACTCGACGACCTTCTGAACAACCACTCAACCCGAACAAAGAAAGGATCTCCTCTTAATTCCTATCCTCCCCCCTCCCCCGCTCCCAGCGTGACTCATGCCCTCGTGATCCATCCCCCGCTCAACCACGGGTGGGAGGGAGTTGTTGACATCATGAATTACAGGACGGGAGGGCTCTTCTTCCTCTTCGCAGAAGAGGGGGTGGGGCACCTCCATTGTGTTATGATCGCTCCCTTACTATTAAATTGAATCGCAGCACACTAAATCGATTTCTGCCCATTAAACAATGGAAGGTGAGCTATCTTGGGAACAAGCACTTAGACATAACTGACAAAAGGAACTTGAATGTTGTGTGCAATCGAATTCCCAAATTCGTAACAATATATATTGTTCCGAAGTCTGGCCCGCCTGGCGTGCGATCGGCCGCATAACTCCAATAGCAGCCGCGTCGCCCACCGGACAGACAATTCAGTCGTGACCCTCCTGGAACTACCACCAGCAGCCAGTCACGGGTGGGGGTTTAACCTCACCACAACCCAGTCCGCATTCTACCCGCGCGAAATAGGGTGAATCACCGAACGTCGATATACCTAAATACCCGCACGGTTAACCTACCGAGGGGTTGCACCACGCCGCAGGTCGGCTTAGGACACGAACCGCTTAAGCGATTCGTTCCGTGCTACAGGGATAACCGAGCGGTGTTATCGCCGACCTCGATGGTTCAGTGATTCTTCTTTACTCGGGTGTTCAAAACCCACTACTCATTCCACGATGCAAGATGGCACTTTCAATGTGGTGAAAGGAGGACGCGACGAACGGGATACGTTGCACACAAGGACATTTATTATAAAGCACATATTGCACACACAACACAAGCAAGGAATCATGCACGTATTTACAAGCAAGGCAAATAAAAAGCAATACAACCGAGTACGATTATCTACAGTCACTTACACAGTCGTTACTTAACAGGACACAGCGCCCCTGCATGCATACAAAAACAAGAGGAAAACCCTCCCGATAGGCAGGGAGGTAGACGGGGTTCGGAAACCTTTATGGTCGTGGGCCGTGGATGACCAAAAAGGCCCGCGAGACCGTGCTGGTTACCTGTCCCCTCTAGGTGTGACGGTGGGCAGGTCGTGACGCCTTGTTCCCACGGCAGCTAGCATAGCCGCGCCTGCTCTCGGGCCTTTGCGATGATGTGGTCGGTGAGTTCTCTCCGGAGTCCCTCGCGAGACGCGCAGATTCACACCACACACCCGGCGGGGCTGCGCCTCCCGTCTGCGTCTCTGAGGCGTCGCCTGGACTGGCCACCGGCCCGCGCCTTCACCGACAGGTCGCCCAACGCCAAGACGAGAGAGCCCAACCTCGACCACCAAGAGAGAGCTCGAAGATGAAGTGAGAGGATGACGTCCACGAAGAGAGCGAGTAGAATCCAACACGACCCCGACAGAGAGAGGATGACGTCGACGACCCAGACAAAGAGAGTGAGGTTGACGACCCAGACAGAGAGAGAGGATGACGTCGACGACCCAGACAGAGAGAGTGAGCCTCGCACACGGTCCGCCTTATATAGCGCGGGGCTCCACCATTCGCTCCTCCCCGTTTTTGGCTCCACCTTTTTTCGATAAGGTTCCCGAAAAGGGGCATTCCTCATCCCGACCGCATCACCCCGTGCGTCCACCAATCGGGGGCGAGCCGCCCCACCCCGCCTCCGTCACACTCCTCGGAGAAACAAGTGGGAAAAATCCGCGCGCCCATCGGAACTTCTCTGGTTTCCTTTTGCGTTCGACGGTTTTCAACGCGGCTTGTTGCTTGCGTGGAGGTTTGTTCAAAATAACAACAGAAAAAGAAAAATGGCTATCTCAAAGTCGCAGCCCGATGAACACGAAAAATCCCTTTAAACAACGGTGGGGACCTATCTGCACATAAACTTAGAGTCATAACTGATCTAAGGCCCCTTTATTGTGTATTGCGAATTTCCACAGCCGTAACACTACCGCCTTCCTTTTTGACAGACTCATCCCGAGTCATTGAATTTTCGTGTGCCATCATGTGTAAGTTCTCCCCTCGTACGATTTACCTTCGGATCCCTGAGTGCGACATTCAGTGTATTCGTGTCCCCAAAATAAATAACCTACGGGCTGAGTAACTAATTAAACAAACCCACTCATACAGACGACTTAAATAGATTGCCGGCGCTAAGACAAACATGCCGGGGGTGCAAAACACATTTACAAGTACAACTTAACAACTTAACTTATTTAATTTACACTAAACCATGGCCCAGGATCTACGGACTCTGTGGAGAAAAACAAAAGTCACAGCAGGGAGGAAGGCTGCTTAAGCGCAGTCAAAGGCCTCCCCCTTCTTAAAATGAATGCAGTTAACAGACAAACGGTGCATGGGCCGCCGGTGCAGTTCCGCATTGCAGCTGGCATCAGAGCAGTCCCTGCAAACTTGCGCGAGGATCCTGGCACACATGGTAATGAACAGGGGGGGGGGGGGGAATGCAAAACAGAACGGGGCAAAATGAACGTGGGCAGCAGGCATGGATCATGGCTAAGGTGGGCAGGCAAGGCATGGCATGACAAGGCCGCTGTAGCAAAAACAGCCGGCAGATGAAGTGACCGGCACAGGCCTTGAAGCAAAAACAGCCGGCAGACGATCGACCGGCACAGGCCTTGCAGCAACAGCCAGCAGATGATGTGGCCGGCACAGGCCTTGCAGTAAAACAGCCGGCAGACGAAGTTGGCCAGCCTTTTGCCTTGAAATGGAGGTTGGTGGAGGGAGTGCGGTGGTGCTGGCCACTCAGAAGGCGGGCTCGGACCTACCCTACTGTCTCCCTCTCAAGCTATCGCCTTTGCCTGTCTCGGTCCATACCCACTCCCTTAATTTGTAAAAACCAATTTAGCCCCAACTTATTTTTTGTTTTTATTTTTACTTCCCCCACTATAATTCGTCTCCAAACCCACTTTATGTCTCTGTTCGGCTAACCTATCATCTCCTAGCCTACACCCAACCCCTACGTTCCCTTCCTGGAGGGGAGTGAGGGAGAGCTAGCATCCTGCATCGAGGCCCAATCTCAGCCTCAGAATGGCCTCCTCAGATTTCAGCGATCTACTAACCCAAAGTGGGTCCAGCGGCCCACAATGAGAGCAAAGGGATGGATGGTGTGGAGGGGTACACTTCCTAATCTACCCTAACCATTTTACTGTTAAACTACCCCGGGGCTTTCCAAAAGCACCTCTCGATTAAACTATCGGTTCTATCAACCAAGATTTCCGTCGCCAGTGTTGGTGTCCTCACAATTTCGGGCCTCGCCCTCCAATTTTCCTCCTGTGCCCTCATACGGTTTCGTGGCTGGGACGCGTGGCTCCCTTGGCAGGAACTACCCTCTGCTGATTCTCCGACGACGGCACCCCCGGGCACTACACTGCCTCCGAGCCTACCAGCTCCCTAAACTGGGGAGTGCCCTCCCTGGCAACTCCCCCTCAACGCTCACGTGGCAGGCTGGCGCCCCGGGCCCCTTTCCGAGGGTCGCCCATGCCCAGTACACTGCCCACGCAGCCTATGGCACCCTGGGCCCCCGCATCATGCGGGCGCACCCGTGCCCACTACGCTATCCTGGCCCCCCATGGGCCCTCGGCCTACCGCGGCCGACTAGCACGGTGCCTGGGGTACCCACTCAGCGATACTCACCGTTCGCAGCCACGCTCCCAACCCGTCAACAGGGCTCCTGCACCCCTCCAAATGGGTATCGAGCCTATTTCCCCACCAACAGCAAAACGAACTCCATTTTGTCAATTTGACTAACCCCCTAACTCACTTTACACTGACCCCGGGGTCCCTTGGGTGAGAATCACTCCTCCCCCCAATCACTCATCGCACCATGCATTCCACATTCACTCCATACATACAGACCCGCTGGCCTCACTCACTCATCAAGTTTTCATTTCTCTCTCCAACTCAGATATCGCTGAACTCTGCCATTCTGTTAACTCAATCCCCTCAGCTACCTCGTGCTCCCTCGTCGTCCCTTAAAATACAGCACGTTCCTTTTAACACTACGTAGCTAAGCTACGTCCCCTCGACACACTCAAAGTGTCACTGTCCTCAAAAATCATATTTTCCATCTCTCATCCTAAATCTCACATGGAATCCCTCGACCTAATCCATTCCACAGGCCCCATGAGGATTTACCCCTGCCCCATGAGACCGGTCTAACTATCACTAACCCATCCCCCTAACTAATGGTATCCTGTGCCCTGGCAGGGGGGTCTTCCACCCCTTGCCCGGGAACCTTGTTCACCCGAAGCAAGGCCTGCTTTTTTTTTTCCATGCGCATGCACCAGCGCGGCAACTCGCAACCTGCGCTCCTGTGCATCAAAAAAAACAAGCCTCGCATTTCGAGGGGTTCCCCACACGAACACATGTGCTCTGCCCGTTGGAGCTTCACACACGCCCTCGTGGAGAACCCATCCGTTCCGAATCCGTTATCCAGCCTACCTTTTGGCCGTCCGTGGGATCGGCAACATCCACCGCTGGCGTTTACGGACCGGGTTTCACTCCCGCAGCCACGCACGCGACGGTCTCGTGCGAGGCACGGCCCGAACCTCACGCTCGCTGCTGGGTAAACCCGGCGCGGTCCCCAATCCAGCTACGGCCGCTACCCGGCCTTTGTCCTTCACCTGTCGCCGTCACCTAGCGTAGCCGCGCCTGCTCTCGGGCCTTTGCGATGATGTGGTCGGCGAGTTCTCTCCGGCGTCCCTCGCCAGACGTGCAGATTCGCACCACACAGCCGGCAGGGCTGTGCCTCCCGCCTGCGTCTCCGAGGCGTCACCTGGACTCGCCACAGGCCCGCGCCTTCACCGACAGGTCGCACAACGCCAAGACGAGAGAGCCCGACCTCGACCACCAAGAGAGAGCTCGAAGATGAAGCGAGAGGATGACGTCCACCAACCCAGATACAGAGAGTGACGTCGACGAACCAGACAGAGGATGATGTCAACGACCCAGACAGAGAGAGGATGACGTCGACAACCCAGACAGAGAGAGGATGACGTCGACGACCCAGACAGAGAGAGTGAGCCTCGCGCGCGGTCCGCCTTATATAGCGCGGGGCTCCGCCCTTCCCTCCTCCCCGTTTTCGGCTCCACCTTTTTTCGAGAAGGTTCCCGAAAAGGGGCGTTCCTCATCCCGACCGCGTCACCCCGCACGTCCACCAATCGGCGGCGAGCCACCCCACCCCGCCTCTGTCACACTTCTTGGAGAAACAGGCAGGAAAAGTCCGCGCGCCCATCGGAACTCCTCTGGTTTCCTTTTGCGTTCGACGGTTTTCAACGTGGCTTGTTGCTTGCGTGGAGGTTTGTTCAAAATAACAATAGAAAAAGAAAAACGGCTATCTCAAAGGGCCGCAGCCCGGTAAACACAAATAAAACCCTTTAAACAATGGTGGGGACCTATCTGCACATAAACTTAGTGTCATAACTGATCTAAGGACCCTTTATGGTGTATTGCGAATTTCCACAGCCATAACAATATATATGCTGTATATGAAGTTGCCCCCAGTGCATGGTTTTAAAGTTTGCTCCCTTCTTTGCTTCCCTCTGCCATCTGCATGGGTCTGAGGGTGTGACATCACAGCCAGTGCCGATGTAAATGTTATCATCTGGGATGGGTGTTACCTGATAGGCGGCTTCTTCCCATCCTCGGCCCAAAGTGGTCACGTCATGTCATGTCACTTGACATGAGGAGAAAGAGGGAATGTGAGGGAGGAGCAATACATGACTTTCGAAATGACGTATGAATGCTAAGGTGAGGGCCTTTTGTGCAAGCTTCGGGTGTATTTTCACTGACTCGGTTCTTCTCGCCAAGTCATCGCATGAAATGTGTCATTTGAATCAACTTTTAACATAATTTTCAGCATTTAGAAGGAAGAGTGGCAATTTCATAAGAGTTAACCATAATGTTCTGTTGGTGAATTCAAATCAGACTCACGAGAATATAGGAATACCTTGTACGAGAGGTGTCAGGTTCATACTATTTCCTATTAATACAAGCGAGTGTTGGCCATGGATATATATATATATATATATATATATATATATATATATATATGTAAACAAAACAGAAAACAAACAAGCACAAACACAAGCACAAACACACAAACACACGTTTCTCCTTTTACCAGCAGATGCAAAAATCTAGAAAAAATTATCTTGTGGCCCCAGAAACAAACAAACTATGGTATATTTATAACAAGCCCTCATAGCTTCCATTCCAGCCTCCTCCCAACATGATTATGAGTCAATATCATCATTTTAAACTTACCTGTACATGCTACAAGCTCCAGATATGCCACTCCCATTGGTGTTCAGAAGTTCTCAATCCAGATACATAGTCCATTCAATGCTAGTCATCTGTTAGGAGTTTTGTAGCACAAGAGTTTCCACTCGGGCCTTGCACCAGCCCACACGGTGGGGCACTTGCAGTGCCCTGATGCTGATCCTGCTCACAAGATTCTCTCAGCGAGGGAGCCTCGTGAGTGGAGGAGGCCAATGGGCCGAAGGGCCGACCACGTGCCTCGTGGTTGCAGCAGGTTGATCAGCATCTTAAGGAGATGGGAATGGGCCAGGCCATCTGCCTGGGGGATGGCCAGTCGGAGGCCCCTGGAGTCCCGGCAGAAAGTGGACGCAGCAACGCTCTGCCACATGCTCCCATTCCTGACCTAACCTTGCAGTGCGAGCAGCTGCCCATTCAGTGAGCTGAGAAATTTCTCAAATATCTTGTTGTGTAGAGGCATAACCCTTTCTTTCAGATACTTTTCCCAAGTATTTTCGGCTTCTTTCAGAAGCTTTGTGAGTCATTTGAGGTAACAATCCTTATCTCACATACAATATACTTTATGTCCGCCCAAACATGGCACTTTCCTAGGGTTTCTCCACATGCACATCCAGCATTCTGGGGCGGATTACATCATTTTGAAAGTCATGTATCGAGGACGTGGGAGCAGAGCTTAAACATTTTGTTAAACGTTAAAACATTGTCTCTGCCTGCCAGGTTATTCTACTTCAAATAAAATTAACAGAAACGAATCACAGAATAAGTGCTTCAAATTGACGGTGAGTTGGAGAGGAGTGTCGGATGACCCACCACCCCCCCCCTTTCCACCATGACTACGTCCTTGTAATATAATCCTCCATCATCCTCACATTCACACATTATGTCGTATCTCAAGGCTTACTCGAGAAGGGCTGAAAACAACCAGAATTGCCAGCCCACAAAACAAGCAGTCACGGCTGGGAAAAAAATAATTTGCTCGATTGTGACGTCATCCAAAGCATCTGCGCGTCGACCCCAAGGCTCGAGTTTTCGCTCGTGACAGCGTCGAATCGTTAATTCAATTAAGATAATGTCCCGCTTGGCACTGCCTTTCCACCTCCAAAAGGACGGGGTGCAGTGGCGCAAGGCGTATCCTAATTGCACCTTCCGAATTAATTTCGCTTTTGCTTCACCGTACCTGAGTGTCACGTATCCAAAATATTTGTGTGCTTGCATGTCTGAATACGCCCGTTGTCCTATCTGTCGCCGGGCTATATTTCTGTTTCCATTTCATGGTCTGGTGCACCAGAATAGTGCCGTTAAAGCTAACATGAAAGGAAACGGAGCGCGGAGGCAGGAGAGACGCTGGGTTGGCTGGGTCGGGCATGATGGGGGTATAAAAACATAATGGTAGGGTATGGTGGGGTATGGTCCAGCAGGGTGGCAGAAGCAGGAAGCAGAAGCAGTGTACAAAAGGTTTTTTTTTTTAAATTAGAAAATACTGCACAGAATGATGATACATTCTGGGAAATTGCATCGAAAGTACATGGTCATGAAAACGAATTACGTCACAACGTTGTCGAAACGGGTAATAAAAAAGAATGATATTCCTCATACACAACTTGTGTACGCATTCCCATCTGATGCTATCTCATGTGGCGAGATCATAACCTATTTGTCTTCGTTTGGTGGTGGAGGTGTGGTATTCATTTGGAGTTTTATCAGGATACAGACCCAAAAGCATATACTCATTGTAAAAATACCATGGAATATATATATATATATATATATATATATATATATATATATATATATATATATATATATATATATATATATATATAATGAGTGCAACACCCAACAACCAGCTGACACCGCCTCTCCCCACCCTGCTTCCGACATACTCCACGATGCAGCATCCTCTGCTGTCACCACACCAGAGCAGCACTTTTAGCCAGATGAGAAATCGGTCAGGAGTCAAACCCAAGACCAGACATCTGAGATGAGAGCACGAGGGGCAAGATCAATAAATTGTTGATAGACGGTCAATGAAGGACCAACCCTCATCGAAAAGGCAGATTTGCAAACAAAACGTGCAAACCAATCTGACAATTGCAGCAGCATCGCATTGTGAATCTGACCTTGGATTTTAATTGAGCTCATCGTTCAATTCATCACGGGATGTGACAGAGTTTTTGACGTCTTCCGTGAAGATCGATTGAGCAGTTGTTAATGTGGGCAATATTCAATCCCAGAATTTGGACCAAGGGGATATAGGAGTGCAGCTTGAAAGAGCACCGATAGAGCAATGCAGACCAAAAGATCACAGTCCATTCACTGGTAGCCATCCGTTGGGGGTTGTGTAGCACACGACCGTCCACTCGGGCCTCGCACCAGCCAACATGGTCGGATATGTGCAGTACGAGCAGCTCCCCGTTCGGTTTGCTGAGAAAGTTCTCCAACATTTCAGAGTGAGATACCATGCAGCCTGCAGGTACATTAGTGTTGAAGTCTGCAACCATGGGGCTGAAAAGGCCCATGCTCAATGTCTCTCCCACGTGACCTCCTTGATCGTACATCCCTTTCCCAATTCGATTCCTCCTCTTTACCATTCTCTGATTAGCAACTAATTGCCCAAATTCCACAGTGAATATGCTTGGTGTTGGCTTAATGGTGAGGGTGGTGGGCTTTGGATCTGAGGGTCCAGAGTTCAAATCCTACTCAGCTGTTGAATTAATCCAGGTGGGGTTAACTCGGCCTGTCATCCTTCTGTGATCGGCAAAATGAGTGCCAGCATGCTGGTATACTGTGTCGGAGTGGCGACCCGTCCAGGATTGCGCCCAATAGCCAAGGAGACTGCTTAAGCAGCACCAACACTCTGCACAGAGTATGGTCCCAATCTCCTCCTCCTACTCCACAGTGAATAGTGGCAAGACTTGTTAACTCTTTCCCTCAGCCTCCTTTCTCCATTCCGCATTCTGTTTTTATCTCATTTAAATAAATAAAGCCCTTCACAAAAGCTCGAATTGCTATCCATTGCTCGCACCCAAGACTTCTCCTGCATCCCATGAGGCTAATTAACTTCTCGTTCCCACGCGGGCGCTTCGTTAGTCGTGATCTCGTTAACGACAGAGACAGGCCCAAATGTGGGGCCCCTGCAGTGTGGTTTGGAAAAGCCTTGTGTAAAATGCTCTCCCTCACTTCCACAAGTGTAGGATTGATGAAGACTATACTTGGGTGGTTGGTGGATTTGGAGAAGAATCCAAGTTAAACGGTGTGATTGTGAGTGTGTTCACTTTTCCTGAATCTTGTACATGGGACAGAAGTCTTGAGCGAGCACGATGAGTCTTAATCTCAAAACTGAGGTGCTTTAATATATCTGTTTAAAAAATACAAACGGTGCAAAATGAGGACTCCTCATGAACCTTAGCAACAACTGCATAACAATCTCAGGACGAGAAAGAGCAATCAGAGATTGCAGACCCTCGCCAGGACTTGTGTGTGGTTTTATAGTCTGCACATACTCGCATTCTGATTGTCGTCCTTTATGGAGGAACTCGGTTGAAAAATTACATAATGCGGAATACTGGCAACACCAGGTGGCGTTTATGGTCGATGTAAGCACATTATGTGTGGGCAGACAGACAAATGGAGCCAAATGCAATGGCCTCTCCTCCGGCGAACCTGTCTGCCAACATTCATACGTGGACGTTAAAGATCGCACAATGTCCTTCACGAAGAGTAGGCGAGCGATTTCCGGCACCGTGAACAAATTCCAAGTTCCTGTTTGGGAGTGGCAACCAATCCAGGATTGTAAATTTTGCCAATGAACTGCTTCGGCATAACTGACACTTGGTATAGAGCATGGCTTCGGTGTAGTGGGGATACATACATTGCAACAGTAACACCTTCCTGGTTCAACTCACAAAATGGACTCTTCACACACCTACTCGTTTGTTCCTCTTTTCTACCTTTTGTGGAACCTCATCCTGGAGAAGATTGAATTGCTTGCTTCCCACGATGGCTTTAAGCAAGTGCTGTACATCTCATGTCATTCCCCATCCTTACCCACAATCTTTTGTTGTCCCATGAACACTAAATTCCAACATCTTAATTGCAGAGTTGCAGGTAACTGTAATTCTTCCCTTCTTCTCTTCTCTTTTATTGTTCGGTCATTCCTTTGTCTGTTACATTCACTTGTGACCACACTGTCAGCACATCATCTTTTCACCCTCTGTCATTTCACTATTCTATGAGCCCACATTTTGTGTAATATATGTTTATTTATTTATATATATATATATATATATATATATATATATATATATATATATATATATATATGTTTATTTATATATATATATATATATATATATATATATATACACAAATATACTATAGTGCAGACACTTGAATGCTCTGCACGTGGGCAGGTGGTTCTGCAATCACGAGCATAATACCCACCTGGAAGAAGGATCAGGACCAGCTCTTATAATTGTCTTTTCGTTCTGCCTGGGCTACACTTGTACTCACAGTCCTTTCAGGTTCTGAGGGCTGCCCCTAGTCAGACATTCCTTTGCTAAGCTATTCCTTGTTACATCCTCTTAAATGCCCTTTCCTTCCCTCTCACACAGTTTATCCACCCGCTCCCTTCAATCCCATTATTAGAATATAAAATTTCCAAGTGATTTCGGTTAATTTTTCAAGAGCCTGGATTTCTGTGCAGGAAAAAGAAGAAGAGGAGAGACCCCAATAAAATTGGCCATAAAGAAGGGCTCGGTTGTCTGGTTCCACCAGCAGGGGGAGAACAAGTCTATTAAAATGCTGAATAAACTTTCTCGACAATTATAAGGAATGCTGTTGGGGTTAGTTTGTAATTTCTGAAACTGTATTGTTATGTGTCTTCTTTAACTTTGATTAGTGTTGGTCAGTTGAGATTTGATTATTGTAATGCAACAATTATCCAGTTATATCTGATGAGAAGCTGAACCCAACAGGATACTGGACGTCCACCCAGCGCTCCACTGTTTGTTTGTCAAACATGGTTTTAAGCTTACTACCATCACATCCACTCATGCGTTCCCCGATTTCCCCGCCTGTGGAACCAACTTCCACATCCTTTTTCATCTCATTCTTCCCCCCAGGTCTTCAAGACAGCTGTTCACCACCATCTCAGATCGTCCCCAATCTAAAACCATAATCTTTTCTTCCGTCATTAACAGCCCCCATCCCTAAACCTCCTTCCAAATTTCCAGTTTTTCCTTCCCGAGCTTGCTTCCGTATCCATCTTGTCCACCTCATGTGTCCTTCCCTATCCCTCATCCCTTCCCACACCCATTATTTGTCCAAGTCTCCCTCTATTTTGTTCTTCAACCCCACTGTTGGTGTTCCCCCCTCTCTCTACTGATTATTTTGTTCTGTTGTGTCCTGAATCTAGGTCTTCCATGAGCCTTGACTGCATACAAAAAAAAAATCAAAGCTAAACCCTTGTTAAATCTCTACAACAGTGGCTCAAGTGAAAAGGGCAGGTCATTTTATGTGGGTATTGCCCATATTATACATTTCTACAACGTATAATGTATTGTTGTGGTTGACGAAATTCGCAAACCACCATTCAGGTCCCGTAGGTGAGATATCTCTGTAAGTATATGTGTAGTTAGGCCCAAACCCGTTGTTTAGAGGGAATAAATGTTATTCATTCGGGCTGCGACCCTTTTAGATAACCGTTTTTCTTTTACTATCTTTATTTTGGACCAGCCGCCATTACTACCACCACAACCACCACCAACCACGTCTCAACAGCCATCACACAACAACCACAACGCCGCTTCACAAAACAGCCACGACCCTTGCCGTCACATCTCACTCTCGCAACCATCGCATCACCGCCATTCCCGCGCCGCTTGTGGGCACCGATCCTGGACTCGTACAGGGCGCGCACCGAGCAGCGGGTGCAAAAACACCAGCCTTTCCGAGAAATGGGATCAAGAACGATTCACGCCCACTTCTGTTCCGTCCTATCAGCGAGCGTGGGGCGATTTGGCCCCGCCTCCAGGTGCGTCGGAGTATAATCGCTATATGCAGATTCGCGGATCAAGAATCATTCACGCCCACTTTTCCTCTGCCCAATGGGGAGCGTGGCTCCGCCCCCGAGCGATTCCTGATCCAAAAATCTGCATATGGTTTCTCCTGTCGCACTATAAAGCGCCGAGCGCGGAGCAAATCGAGGCAGTTGTTGAGGGAGTTTCTGAATCGAGGAAGGAGAGTTGAGAAGAAAGAGTTAAGCAGTTGGACGGGGTTGAGAAGAGTGGAGAGTGGGAGAGTTGTGGCGGCAGCGAAGGCAGTTGGGAAGAGTTAGCAGTTGGACGGAGTTGAGAAGAGTGGAGAGTGGGAGAGTTGTGGCGGTGGCGAAGGCAGTCGAGAGGGCGCTCATATCAGAGTCGGGGAGCTGCGGAGAGGGGAGGCCGGTAACGCGACTGAGGTTGCGGTGGAGTCGCTCGTTGCGGGACCCAAGCCAGCGAGATATCCTCATTCCCCCGAGCATCAACAACCCCCTCCTGTTTCCCCCCGCGCTGAGATAGTGTGAGAAGGGGGCCCCGTTCCCACCCCATTCCAGGCAGTGCCAGCGAGGCCCGCGGAGTCGGGGCGCCGCCGCCATCTTGCGACTCATCACCAGACGGGTAGGCTCGATGCGGTCTTGGCCCCAGGCCCGTCTGCCCCCCTCATCGTTGAGGGTGGCCCCTTCCTTTTTCTTTTGCTTTGAGTATATGTGTTGTCGGCGCCGTCTGTGAAGTAAAACTGTATAAGTGTTGCCGTGTGCTCAGTAGTCGGTAGTAGATCTGCATTGTGTCTCTTTTGTTACATTTGCTTTTTGTGCAGAATTGTCGTGTTACTTTTACATTTGCTTTTGGTGCATAATTGTTGTGATTGTATATGTGTACTTTCCGTTTGCCGCGGAATAAATGTGCTTTATGTTGAACCGTTTTTCCCGTTTCGCTTCGTCTTTTCTTTTATTGAATCTCCATCTTACTTCACGTAAAGGGTTGGTCGTGGGCTAAATGCACCCAATAATTAATCGAACCGTCGAGGTTGACGATAACACCCCTCGGTTATCCCGATAGTACGGAACGGGTCGCTTAAAGTGGCCCGTGTCCGAAGTCGACCTGCGGCGAGGTGCGATCGCCCGGTCTACCCTCCGTGTGGGTACTTAGGTAGGTCGAATTTGGCGAGCAACCCTATCCCACGCGGGGGGCCGATTGGCACGATCGTGGTGAGGCCGAAAGGCCCACCCGTGACTAATTCCCGGCGTTAGTCCGAGAGGGTCACGACTGGATTGTCCGTCCGGTGGGCGACGTTCCGCGATTCGAGTTACGTGGCCGCTCGCACGCCGGCGGGCGCGAATCCGCAACACTGGTGTCAGGAGTGGGATACAAACCCATCCCCCTCCTCGCGGCACTGGTGTCGGAGAGCGGGAAAACGGGCTCTCCTGTCTCCAGCTAAATTCACGGGAATCGGTCCAGGGGTGAGAGGAGCGACCCCCGATTCCCTCCAAATTACGAGTGATTCAAATTAACCCTTTACGAGAAATAAGATGGCGTCTCAAGGCGAGCGGGAGCCGGGGCATGATGGGCCAAACGGCCTCCTCTTGCAGCAAAGTTCCTTGCAAGTCTTTGTTCGAAAAAAGAAAAGAAAAAAAAAACATCCATGACATCATCACGTTCCAAGAAACTATGCAACGAGCAATCAGGCGCTGCATATGTAAGAAGAAGCATCTCGATTCCCTTCCAGACAAGGCAAGTATATTAAAGAAAAGGCAGCGGGGATTTCTGTTTCAAGTGTACAGCTGATTGGGTTCAATCAAGCAGAGAACACGCAGGGGGAAGAAATGTGGGATAAATGGGAAAAGCATGCACCTGCATCTGAAGCGTAGCTTTGTGTTGACACGTAGGTCACGGCAAGAATACTGACCAAATGTACAGCGAAATAAAGAAGCACAATAACAAAAACGAAAAAGATCAAATCAGAGATTGCAGATCCTTGCCAGGACTTCTTTTGAGTGGTGTATTTTTTTTAAAATAGATTTTAGGGTAAATCCAAAATGGCTGCCAAACCATGTGACCTATGAGGTATGTGTGAACATTTTCTTCCTCTTGGTCATACGTGTACAGTTTCACCTCGATCTGTTCAGCCAGTTCAGAGAAGATTTTTGAAGGTTTAAAAAAAAAAACAAAGAAACCAAACAATATGGCTGCCGAATCACGTGACCGATGACGTCATCAATTTGTGCACCATTTTATCCTTCGATGACCCTCAATTTTTTATACTGATCAGATGTGTTTTACAAATGCCATTATGACGTCATAACGAAGGCACCTACGATGTCATAAAAAAAAATCACACTCATTCCACATTAGTGCTTTTTGCCTTGTGCCAAGTTTCAATTTTTTCCTTGGTGCGGTTTTAGAGATGGAGGTCCAAAGTTTTTCCAACATGGCTCCCACACCGCGTGATCTTTGATATAATTATCATTAAAACATTCTACATGAATAGTCGCACCAATGGTGAAAATTTCATCTCAATCTGACAAGCAGTTGCATAGAAAAACAGGAAAGTTCTGTGTGGACAAAAACAGACAAACGGACCCAAATGCAATAACCTATCCTATGGCGAGGGTGAAAACAACCCCCCCAAAAAAGATAACACTTGATTTAACCATTCGCTAAATTACGTTTCTTAACAAACGAACACTGCGGAACTCTACCGAGTAGTTCCTACAATAAATATGAAGCATAGAATTTGTTTATGACGCACTTTAGAGCCTGGAGTTTAATGAAGTCGATTCATGTGCAACTCGATTGTAAGTATCATCAAACGCGTAATGCCGAGTGTACAATTTTGAGGCGATCAAACGAGTCTTTTTGAAAATGTAATTCGAAATTTAGCTATTAAGCATCAAAAAAGTGATTACATGGGTCAGAATTGTAAATTTCATGTCATTATGTCTGAAATGAGGATTCATATTCCAAGGCTGAAAAAAAAATTACACTTCGGCGCATTGTCAAACTGCGTAATTATGATTCCGCTTTCAGTTCGGGACATTTTCGATGCGTAAAGGTTAAAAACTGCGTCCGTTGAGTGCAATCATTTCTCATTATTTTCTTCTTATAATGTTTCATGAACATCATAAGAATGTCAATTAATTTTCATCCTTTTTTTTTTTTTAATTTTCCGAGAAGTAATTTTCACCGTGCGGGCAAGTCGTCAACAGTGGTGCGTTTAAGTGCAGGAAAAATGTCCCTATATCTCAAAAATGTCCCTATATTTGTGATTCTTCTTCTGTTTTTTTATACAACAAACAAGATTCATAAAAGTCTCACCCTGCCATCGGAAGGATCGTCAAATTAACCCACCCGTCTACTTTCAAGGACACTGGAAGTGGCTCAGCACCTTTAACTTCTCTGCCTCACTATCAGCCTTGACCTCTCCTGAGTCAACCACATCGCAAAAGCTGGCCTCGAAAACTAACTGCCGACTGGGCAGCCTCTGTCATTCCAAGCCAGTTTTTGGTCAACCAGAACTACTCACAGTCTACAAGACCATATAAGCTCTGCTGTTGGTGTTTCCCCCCTCTCTCTACTGCTCCTCCTGCATCCTGTTATGTGTTGATCCATTTCAGTGTACTAACTCTTCCACCAGCCTTGACCATGTATACAAAAACAAAACATTTTGCAGTTGTCAGGAGGCTGCAGAAACGTCTTCCCAGAAGCAACTTTACATGAGAAGGTTACTTAACGATGTGAGGTTGTCAACTTAAAGCAAGACTCTTTCAACAAAATTTGGAAAACCAACTCAGCCAAAAACCTATTCATTGTTAAAAGGTTCAATGAGGATCTCTGTCATTCAAAAGCAGATGAGACAGCCAGCTTAACTTTCATTGTGTAAGAGGCAGTACTCCACAATGTAAGTCCCCTGCAGGTACACGTAAATCAGAGCTAGCGTAATATCCCGACTGGCAATGGGAACTCCAATATAATGTACTTTTAGTAAATATCTCGATGACATGTCTTGCTCACAAACAAACAAAGAAACACGAAACATGCCACGCAGAGCATGATACTTGTGAAATACCTAAAACACATTTAACCTTAAAATAATTGGCTGGATGAATTCAGTGACCTGATATGCAAATCCTCTTCAAATATCAAGGCAATCAGATGAAAAGTGAGGATTTTAGAAATTCGACCTAAGTTGTTGATCTTTGACCTTTGTCGACCTTTTGACCTCAAAAACAATTGGTGGTTGAATTAAATGACCAAATACGTAAATCCTCTTCAAATATCAAGTCAATCAGATGAAAAAACTGACGATTTTACTAATTCGACCCAAGTTGTTGACCTTTAAATCAATCGGCTTCTTTCTTTTGACTAACTTCAACATTTGGTGAACATACAGAACTTGAAAAAATCTTCGCTTTTCGCAAGTAACAAGCAGAGGTGAATAAATAAACTCCGTCCACATTCATTGGCGAAGCTAATCAGCACGCACAAAAAAAAAACAGGCAAAAACTTATACCCTTTTTCAACTCGATACATGTTGGCCAGGATCAGGTGATGAAAGCTCAGCTCGACTTGCTTTTACATTGGGAAATATCATTTGGCGTTTTATGTTTTCACGTTTTCTGAACATTTTGTGGATATAAATAAGTAAATCACTGACCTGCAATAGTTCCTGGAGAAGATGTCCCAATGCACCCGAGTTTTCGTGACATGATCAGGATTCGTAAGCCCATAATCACTCCAATCCTTGCTCCCCTCAAAATTTATGGACTGTGCATACTTGGTTGGAATACCCCCGAACCCGTTCTCTCTTAACCCACCCACCTCTGTGATGAAACAATAAATTGATAGCCGCAAGTAATAAAAGATGGCCACAATTGATAATAATTTACCTCCATGTGACAGAATGAAAACAACAATTATGTAATGCCTCAAACCAATTCAGCTTGCTCCATTACAGATTTCACAGGCATCTCCGAAAGATGGCCCGACCGAGTGCAAGAAATTCATTGCGGAATATCTCATAGCCCGTCAAGTCCACAACAAAGCTTCTGTCGTGGATGATGGGAATCATTTGCCATTACACCAGATTGCTGCAATGGGGATGCGACGCAGGTTAAGCTAAAGCAACAATTTTCTGTGTTTGGGTTTCCTTGCATGTTCTATCGCGTCGAGGGGTCTGACCAAGTTTTTGCTGCTCCTGAAGATCGCCGAGCTAAGCGAATTCACACTGCGTTCTTTGGCTAATTAACTCTTCCCACCGACGGTGGATGGAGGTTGTTTTCACACCTGTCTGTTTGTTACTGAAACAAAATCGAAGATTCGCAACGATATTGGTTCGTCTGGTCTGTGATTCTGTCTGTCTGTCTGTCTGTCTGTCTGTCGCCTCCAAGTCACAATTTTAAACCGAGCTTCACAAAACTTCACCAAACGGCAGAGTTGGTCAGAAGCAGGAAGCCTCTTGATTTTGAGGTCAAAAGGTCAACATTGGACAATTTTCATCCGAATGACTTGAGATTTGAAGAGGAGTTGCATATTTGGTCATTTAATTCAACCACCAATTATTTTTAGGTCAAATTTGTGTTTGGGATTTCACAAGTATCGTGCTCCGCTTGACTTCTTTATTGCGTTGTTTCTCAGTATGTCAGTCGCCTACAGGTCACATTTTCACTCCGATCTTCATGACACTTCACCACTTGGTAGAGGTAGTGACAATCTGAAAGCTTATTGTTTTTGAGGTCAATAGGTCAAGGTCACAGATTGTCAATTTTCACCTGATTCACTTGATATCTATGTGCAGTATACTACTAGTGGGGTGTGCTTACACATTGAGTAAGCATACGAAACATGCTTCCCCGTTGTCTCGGGTCACTCACCTGTATTTTTTTCATTTGTTTAAATTTTTATTTATCGATGTTGTCTGATGATTCTGTGAAATTTTCCGGAGTACCGGCTTCGATGGCAATCAGCGAGCAAAATTTCAGCTCTCTACGTCACCCGGAAGGTACTGATCTTTAATATAAGTCAGCGAGTCATTGAGTCAGTGAGTGAATGAGTCAGTCAGTGGCTTTAAAGAGCTTTATATTAGATGTAAAACTGAAAAACACGAGTGGACGGGGAACTCTCGTCGAGGTGAAGTCTTGGTTGATCCCTGTGTTTGTCTCTTATGTACTTACTGTTTGAACGCGAGTTGGACCGTGAGTACATCAATGAACCTTACAAGCTTTTAAGACCCCTCAGACCTTTAAGACTCTTTAGGCCCTTTATAATTTTAAGACCCTTTCAGACCCCAAATACCCTGAAGACCCTTTATAACCGAAATACCATTTAAGACCCAGAAAACCCCTAATATCCTGAAAGACCATTTTAGACCTGTTAGAGCCCTAAGAACCCAAAGACCCTTTGAGACCCAAACACCCTGTAGAACCTATGTACTCCATTATAACTCTGAGTCCCCAGAGACCCTATAGACCACGTCCTCAGAGACCCTATAGACCCCGTTCACCTTCTGTCTGAGGGCCTTCTGCAATAACACTTGAGGCTCACCAGTCATAATCAAAAGCCTCCCCATTGTTAAACCACCTCAGTACCAAGCTACGAGGGTGCAAAAATAGAATCAATTATTTAATTTCTCATTTTTCAGGTCCTGTTGATCTTGGCTCGTGGCAGACATCGGGAAAAGTCCCATGTGGAATAGAAAAAGCCCCATGTGGAAAAGAGAAAACGGTGTCCATGACGACAATTTCACCCCATTATAATCAAATGGGATATTTTTGTGATTTTTTTACTGCCAAATCTCAGGAATTTTTGAAGATATCAGATTGAAACGTACAAAGCTTATCTATACATATGTGTGGTGTATGTGTATAAAATCTGGTCAAAATTAGCCAAAGGCCAAGGTCAATGCCATCCAAAACATGTAAAACACATATTGGGCAGCAATTACACTCCTGGTATTGATACCTATAATTTCTCAATCTCTCAAAATCTCACCCAAACTGTTTCTTCTCCCTCTCATATTCCTGACAGTGCTTCTGATACTTGCTTGATCTCTTTTTGTGTTCTAACCCTGGTGACTGTGTTGCTGATGTCCTGCCTCCAATTGGTAACTCAGATCATTCCACCATTTACGTTTGTTTGTCTTACTCCTCATTCTTAACTCTAGTCCATCCTTTTCACCACACTGTGTTTCAGTTTGGGAAAGCCGATTGGGATGGATTTCGTTCATTTCTTGCTGATTTGCCATGGACCTCAGCTTTTAGTCTTGGTCCTGATATGGCTGCCAAGAAAATATCCCAATCGATTCATACTGGTATGGACATATATGTTCCCTCAGGTATCTCCCAAGTGAAGTTTCATGCCCACCCATGGTTCGCTCCAGCTTGTGCATCAGCAATTGCTCATCACAACCACTATTTGAATCAGTACCATGTGCAAGCGTCTCTGGAGTCCAAATGTCTGTTCCACAAAGCAAGTAACCTCTGTAAAAGAGTTCTTGAGGATGCCAAGCAGCAATATGCAGCTTATGTAGCCAATTCCATTGTAACTCAGTGACTTGGCTCGAAGGACTTTTGGTGAATTGCCAACAGTGTACTTAACCACAATAAATCTTGTATACCTCCTCTCTTTCAAGGACCTGAGATTGTTACTTCACCTCCAGATAAGGCGAACCACTTTTCTAATCGCTTTGTTTCTGGTACGGCAGAGTACTGAAACGGTTTTCCAGAGGACCTGGGTTCAATTCCTGGTAATTTTTTCCACATATATTTATGATGTTGGTTCTTTCCTGTTCATTTCAAATTACACACACATATATATGTGAAAAGAAAGACCCACCCACATCTCTCACCTGTGAATAGAGGGAATAACCAATCAGCTCTCACCTAATCAACTAAACCCAGGTGGCTCGGATTAGAAAACAATTGACCCTTCCCATACTCCTCTAGCCAAAGAATCTGCATAAAGTAACCAAAGAAGGTCTACACAAGGTAAGTGCTATGCTGTTTCGAACCCTTCCCAGAGTTCCTCCACAGCTATAAAGACGTTCACACATAGTGCACACCACCACAGCTGCCAGACCGGTTTCATCGCTTAATGGCGAATCATCAGCGACAGCACAGACAGCAATGCATGCCAATGAGGCTCCCAAGCATGTACCATGTGCAAACGTCAAAAGCAGTCAATATGTAAATGAAGAAAGACCCACCCACATCTCTCACCTGTGAATGGAGGGAATAACCAATCACCAGAAGAGAATACCCAATGTGAATGGAGGGCCTTCTTGGGTTTCTTTATGCAACTTCTTTGACTGTAGGAGCGTAAGAGGTGTCAATTATTTATATAATCCCAGCCACCTGTGTTTAGTTGATTAGGTGAGAGCTGATTGGCTATTCCCTCCATTCACAGGTGAGAGATGTGGGTGGGTGTTTCTTTAATAAATTAATATACATTGTTGCAGACGCGGAATCCGGGTGAGAAGACCACATTGGGGGGAGGGGGGGGAGTTACCTCGGGTTACCAGACTCTCAGGAATCGCAGGTCATTGCACACGGATAACTCCGTGACACAGTGGCTCGCCAATCGACCGTTAACGCCAACTCAACGACATGAATTAGGGTCCTCCGTCTATTGGAAACCGGTTTCCTGAAATGGTCACGTGATCTAATTATCAGGGGACACGCCCTCGGTACACCTTGTTCAAACCGGATCACCTTACCGAATCAGATGCAGCCGAGCGTAACAGCCCAAGAATGTACCGGCTAGGAAAAAAGATTAACGTCCCAGCTAGGCTTGGATACGAACCATGCTGGACCAATGAAGGAAAATATGAAAACGAGCTGGGAACATTTATACACAAAGCATTCATTTACAATCAAGCAAGGAAAGGTATGTGGCACAGGAATGGGGTTTATTATTATATACAGAAGGAGGAGGAGATTGGGACCATACTTTGTGCAGTGCATTGGTGTTGCTTAAGCAGTCTCCTTGGCTATTGGGCACAATCCTGGATGGGTCGCCAGTCCGACACAGTATACCAGCATACTGGCACTCATTTTGCCGACCTCGGAAGGATGACAGGCCGAGTCAACCCCACCTGGTATTAATTCAACAGCTGAGCGGGATTTGAACTCAGGACTCGAGGATCCAAAGCCTGCCACCCTAACCATTAAGCCAACGCCAGGCATATGTACAGAAGGGATTGCAAGGAATTCGTGGGGTGCGACAAAAGGCAAGCAATTTTCAAAAGCAGACACAGAGCAGACTTATCCCAGTACATCTTCTACAATCTTATCTTATGCTACGGCAGGCACCATCACATACACACACACACAAACAAACCCGAGGAAGATTAGATGGCCAGAAGGGAAGAGAGCAGATGAGGTCTAATGGCCTTGCAATACCTGGCGTGGTCGGCCGACCGCATAACCCAGTACGCTCCGTGGGATGCTCCGCTTGAGCGATCCTTCCTCAAGAGTCGGCACGTTATCTCCTGCTTAATCACTTTGCCAGTGTTCGTGGAAACATGTGCTCTGCACTGGTCCCAGAAGAACATCTGTCGCACACCAACCCTGAGTGTAGACGTAGCGATGGGCAGATAACGAGGAGTGGTGAACAGACGGTGCAGAGAGGTGAAGGAGGGGGGCGAGGCAAATAGGTGAAGATGAAGGCGAGGCAGGCAGGTGAAAAAGGAGCAGAGAGCGGATGGCTTCATGATCCACCTTTTATAAGCCCCGGGCAAAGGGTGGGGTGACGACCCGAAGTGACGCGCCGTGACCTGAATTGCGATTCCTTGTTGGGCCACGGCAGTCATAGCCCCGCTCTGCCGGTCTCCTGGGGCCGGAAGCGGCCTCATGTGGACATCCAGCGTGACACGGCCTGGAGCCTCGCGCTGCTCCCACCCCCTCCCCTGCGACCCCCGTCCCTCGCCACCAATCTCACCTTGTTCTTGTGACTGGACGAGGGTCGCATCGGTCCCGCGCGCCCATTCGGGGTATCCCCGGCAAGATGCAGTTGGTGCTGTTAAAGTGCTTGGTCTGTCACCGCACCACGCGGTCCGAATGGCATGGGCTGTGCAGCGCGCCTCCGTTTGGTGGCAAATTGTATCGAAGCGGAGGTGTGAGGAAGCGCAGGATGATTTTCCCCATGTGCGGAAGATGTTGGTTGGCGAGGTGGTGAGTTTTTGGTGAGCGAAGGCTGAGCAAGGTGAGACGCTGTTGTAAATTGACGCGCAGATTTTGAATGAAAGGGTGCACCATGCGCGTGCCGGGCAGCGTCTTTGTTTATGGTGATTCTACCACAGGTGGCTGCCTGGGTGCCGTGCTTGACTTGATTTGCACCATGGATAAAAGGAAAGGGTTGAAATGGAAATCAGGATAGAAGATAGAGATATAGTTATTAGACCAAGCTATTAGATCCACGCAATGCACTTCATCCCGTTAACCCATTAGACATGAGGGGAAGGTCTGACTGCACAAAGACTTATGAAATAACTGCCTGAGGATCACTGTATGTTGGGTGCCATTGCCTTCGAGGTGTATGGTTTTGCAGAACTGCAACTATATATATATAACACTGGTCAACAATTTTTTACTTTCTGAATGTTGTCTAGATTTCTACAAGTGAATTAGGGTATTCTGGCACTGCTGAATCAGGAAATGGCATCCGTTTCTCTCCATCAGGTCAGGTTTTTGTGCTAAGTTGATTTGAAAAAATCAGATCTTGTGACAAAATCAATTACATTTTTGTGGCATTATCAGCTGATTTTTGTCAACACATATCATCCTAAACATGTTTTTAAGAAAAAAAAATGTTTTGCCAACAACATTTATTGATTACATGATAGAAACATCGATTACTGTCATCTGAATGGTGGGCATTGATAAAGGTAAGTACAAGTAAATTGCATGTTGCGTCACCACTGTTCAAACTTCAGGGCTTGAACTTCCGTTTCTTCGAACTCCTGGAATGTTCAGCGGCAGGGAGGTCTCTCTTCAGATTCCAACAGTAGTCAGCCATCATGACTGCGTCCCAGCGACCCTGATACCTGGTCTCCATCTCCTTCGTGTCCTGATGGAATCTCTCCCCCTGCTCGTCACTCATTGAACCCAGGTTCTCAGGAAACCGGTTCATATGTGAAAATAGGTAGTGCATCTTGATGCTCATGTTGCAGCCCAGGTTTCTGAAAGCAGTCAGCATGTTGTTGACAAGTTCTGCGTAGTTTCTGGCCTTATTGTTGCCAAGAAAGTTCTTCACTACCAAAACAAATGTCTTCCACGCTTCCAGTTCCACTTCGTTCATTGAGTTTTTGAACTCTGGATCTCTGATGAGCTGACGGATCTGAGAACCATCAAAGATGCCAGCTTTCAACTTCTCCATGGTCAATCCTGGAAAAGCCTGGCACAAGTAAGTGAAGCAGTCACCATCTTTGTCCAGAGCCTTGGTGAACTGCTTGATTAAGCCGAGCTTGATGTGCAGCGGTGGGAAGAGTATTCTGTCTCTGTCCACCAGAGGGTCGTTGATGACGTTCCTTTCTTTGCATGGCACCAATTCCTCCCGCACAGGCCAGTCCTTCTTCGTGTAATGCTGAGCACGGTCCCTACTATCCCACATGCACAGAAAACATGGGTACTTGGTGAAGCCAGACTGTTGTCCCAACAAAAAGTTCACCATCTTCAGGTCAACACAAATAAACCACTTATGCTGATCATAACCAATTTTCTCCAGCACGTACTTCACCGCTTCATACTTCTCCTTCAGTGTAGTCGAGTGAGCGATGGGTACAGAGGCAAACTGGTTGCCGTTGTGTAGCAGAACACATTTCAGTGATCGCTTGCTGCTGTCAATGAACAGTCTCCAATCTTTGGGTTCGTACTGTGGCACTCCAAGCTTGAGCAGAAGCGCATGTCATAAATTGGCGCATGTAGGTATTGTACATTCTTCAGAGTTCGTTATTTCAAGAAATACAACTTTTTTGTATCACATTATTACAAAATCTGCCCCATTAACTTTAGTTTTGATCCACGAACTTTATGCTTTGCCTCACCAATTTTTGGAAGATTTTGAGGTTTTATGACTTCAAACTGATCCCTTTTCGACATAATCACCCAGAACTATCGTACCTGAATACTTCTTGTCATTAAAATAATTATTTCCAATCAAAACAATTATTTGACATGACATTTTACCCCCACCAACTTCTTCTAAAATGCTCCACACATGCGTACATGTGAACAAAAATGTAAAAAACGACATGTGGCCATATCTCAAAAACTTGACCTGATTGAACAAAACTAATGTGAGTTTTGGATTCAGCGCATCAGATTCGTCCTAAATCAGCTTAAAAAATGCAGACAACAAATTTGTTGTTGACCAGTGTAATCATTCAGCTACAGAGCACAGCCAACCAATCAATCGAACAGTCTGAATAAATTCTACTCCCCAATTTTTCAACAAACAGGAAAGAGAGTCCTCCTCAGGTGACATTATTTTCATTTGCGGTCCACAAGTCTTCTCAAGCAAAGAGGCACAGCTAACCACACGTGGTCATTTATAGCGAACCACTTCTGGTCTCATGTGTAAGCACACACACACACACACACACACATCTTTTCGTTATCGCAATGTGGAAATGTCATGCATCATTGGATTCCCACCGATTCCTGGTCATTAAAATTATTTATTTTTCAATCTGCTATTGTAATTATATGTACGTACAGCAAACTGTGGATGCCCCAGTACCTTCGGATTGTTAAAAGACCATGTTTTGGTTCTCCATGTGGATCGTGATGTGGGTGTGGGTTGATGCTCCTTCTGCATATTTTGTGCATGTACCGCTGTAAGGTGCGAGTGTGTGTTGTTACGAGACGGCGTGTTAGCAGTGTGTGGAGTAGTGCGTTGCATCGACATGGCGATTTATTGTGGCGGTATATGCGTACCAAAGCTATTGTTGAACCTATCAGTATCCTTGCTCTTGCACCATCCCCTTATAGATGCTTTAAGCAATGGGTTGTACTGTATAGGGAGTGAGATCAATGGTTTCGTGTTAGACCACCTCTCTGTGCTTCAACATGCCAGGCTTCAAAAGCATTAATCGTCAGTGTTGGTTGGGCGTGACATCCAGTACGTGGGTTCCTCCTGGGTCCAGTTGATGCCGCGCAATTTCTGCATGACCTGTGTTACCCAATCGCATCGCTCTTTTGTGCTCATCCAGCCGTGTTTGGAAGTTTCATCCCGTTTCTCCGATATATGCCTCTCCACAGTCCTTGCACCCAGTGCTGTACACCACACCTGACTTGCATCTCTCAGTTTGGTTTAAACACCACAAATAGAACGTTGCGGTTTGTGAACCACTCCAATACGCGCATTTCGCATTATTTTTGCAATTCTATCCGAGAGATCTGGATAATAAGGTAACACACACGACATACCTATCAATCAGCTCTGGTTTGTTGTTGGTTGTATTATGCCTTCAAACCCCCCTGTACCAACCTCCACTTATAGCTGTTGTTCTTTAAGATTTATGTTCCTGTTTTAGTTCCTTAGTTGTACCCTTACTGGATGACGAGATTGTCCACGTATGGGATGTCAATGCCCGTGCTGCACTGCGCTTATGACACGAGAGATTACATGAGTTGAAGCCAAGCAGTTTATTAGTGTGCGTTGGTTTCCTGTACTACACTGACGTTTCTAAAGTACCATTGGTTAGCCACCGCAATTCAACATCCAAAAAGGGCCAACTTACTCTTATTCTCCATTTCCTTTGTGAATTTGATGCTCGTATACACCTGTTGATCGAGGTGATCGACTTGTTGGCGTGTAATCCACGCATGTAATGGCAAAAGTATCGGTCACATACCTGAACCAAAAATATAGTAACCAGTCCTCATCCTGTTTGAACAAGTTATGCTCCTGCTCCTCCATTACCAGATTAGCCACGACTGCCGACACGGGTGAACCCCTTGCTGTTCCATAAATTTGTTTGTAGTGAACGGTATCATAAACATCACACAAAAAAATTTGGGAGGAGAGTTTATTTGGACTTTGTTCGATCTATTGATTGGCTGTGTCGCTGAGTGATGTCTTGTTCCAACTACATCAATTTAATGTCACATGCTTATATATATATATATATATATATATATATATATATATATATATATATATATATATATATATTTGTTTTACGGATCGGTGAATATACCAACAAACATGCAAGGTGTCACAAATTCACAGTTTCAAAGTTAACTGGATGAATTGATTCATTCTCTACTCTCCCCTTTCCAGGGTTTCGGAGATTGCCAAAGGAACTTCCTGCACAAGGAGATATACTGGGTGGTTTAACATTTCCTTAGCTCGGAAAGCAGTCACGGCAGGAATTTGGAATTGAGCACCAATTGCATACTCAGTGATGCAACACGCCACTTGCTAAGTGACAGGGTGACATGACACACCAATTGAATATCGAACCCAGATGAGAGCTCAAAGGCGAGTATGCAACATGTGAGTAATCCAGTCAAGTAACAAAGTTAACGAGGTTGACATAAAATGTCATTATTAGCAATGCGGCAATGTCATTACCCAAATGTCATTACGCAAATGTATCAGAAAAATCTCACGTTGTAATGCGGCAACTTGAGCTTGATATACATCATGAAGATTTTTACAGTGAGTTGCACATTTTTCTGTTTATTTACATTTCCAGTAAGTTGGGAGAAATATATCAATGTTGAGAAAGGAGGGGCAAGATCCATCCCTCCCCCACTCACCCTTCTTGATGATCACAAATATAACATCAGGATTTACGCATTTGTGTGGTCAATATCCTTGTAAGATTATTTGTGCGAACACATGCTCTCCATCAGGGTTCCTATTGATCGTGTAAGGGATTATTGCAGATAATTAATTCATTGGATTTTTGTTTTTGTGTCAAAAAAAGGTTTCAACAGACGACGGTGTTGTAATCTGGAAGAATGGGTCACTATCGACCTCATTTGAAGGTTAATATGACTTGTGTGGTCAATTGTCATGTAGGATGGTGAATGCAGATTCGAGGTCTAGGTGTGCTATCCTGTCTGGTTATGGGAATGTTTTGATTTTGACAATACTTTCTTGTTGGGAATGTGTTTATTCAAAATATACTGAACAAAAATATAAACGCACCAACCTAAATATCTAAGTCAAGATTGCCATTATGTGAAAATGGTCAAACCGATGATATGTTTGAGCAATGGTTCCTTTGTTTTGCTCAAGACAGATGTTCCCATTGAAATTGACCACTCTGAGTGTGTGGACTCACACGTTGAGTAATCCTTCCCATGAGCACCATGGGGCTTGACAGAGTGATGGTCAGTGAGCGTGACCAGGACACAAACACTCCCTATAGCTTGCCCTATAAAAGGCCTCCCCAAAATGTAGACTGGTGCCAAATGTCAACATGCAACAGATGTCACAAATCTTGAGGGAGCGCGCCATTGGCATGCTGAATGCTGGGACGTCAGTACGGGCCGTTGCAGCACACTTCAATGTCCACCACTCCACCATTAGCCGCCTGAGAACGCGCCTCAGAGAGACTGGAAGCACCGTGAACCGCCCACATGCCCGGCGACCACGTGTGACCACCGCCGGTCAGGATCGTCACATGAGGCTGCAACATCTCCGGGATCGACTCCGACCGGCCACGAGGACTGCCGATGAGACTGTCGGGCTGCATAACAGGCGCATTTCAGCCCAGATGGTGCGTAACCGCTTGAGGGAAGCCAACCTCCGAGCCCGCCGACCACACCGGGGACTCGACCTCACTGCACTCCGGCGTCAGACCCGACTGAACTGGGCCAATGTTCACTTGCGCTGGAACCTCGCACGATGGAGGAGAGTGCTGTTCACCGATGAGTCGCGGTTCCAGCTGTATCGGGCTGATGGCGGACTCCGCGTCTGGCGTCGGGCTGGGGAGCGCTACACTGACGCCAATGTCCTTCGTCGGGTGTCACACGGTGGTGCCAGTGTTATGGTGTGGGCAGGCATATGCCATGGAGAGTGCACTCGGCTTCATTTCATTGAAGGCAACTTGAACGGGCAGCGGTACAGGGACGAGATACTCAGACCCATCGTCATGCCGTTTGTGCGTCTTCACCATGTGACGTTTCAGCACGACAATGCTCGCCCCCATGTTGCCAGGATCTGCATGGACTTCCTCGGTGAGGAGGACATTGATGTCCTCGACTGGCCTCCATATTCTCCCGACATGTCGCCCTTCGAGCACCTTTGGGACGTTCTTGATTGACGCGTACGACAACGTTACGCAGTCCCAGAGAACGTCCGCCAGCTCCGTGTGGCTCTCCAGGAGGAATGGGAAAACATCCCTCAGGCCACCATCGATAATCTGGTGATGTCCATGCGCCGGAGATGCACCGCTCTGCGCGACGCCAACGGTGGACACACCCGCTACTGACTGTGTGAACTCTGACAGTGACACCTCGGTTGTGTCGGCTGTTGTAGCGCAAAGACTGTCGCCAGAATTCTCAAGGAACTCTTTGAAATCTAATGCTCAATTGTCATGGATTCTATAACCAAATTGTTGTGAAGATTTAGTATTAATGAGTTCGAGGTAAAATAGGAACAATCGCTTGGTGCGTTTATATTTTTGTTCAGTATATTTTTGGGCAGAAACCTCAGCTGGGTCGTTGTATATACTGTATTGTGAATGGGAATAGTTATATCATTGGAAGTCGGGTATTTGGACTGCAAAGGTTACGTGTTCAGCAAAATACGAGGAAATCCTGACGTAGGAGGCCAATAGCTCCATCATATTCCTGCGTCACATTCACATGGCCAAACCCAAATATAATCACCCAATCCACAAGCAAGCTCACCCTCCATGACACTGAACCACACCCACACCACCAACCCAATCCGACCCGACATCCATTCGATGGGGAGAGGGAAGAAGAACAGCCAGGGGGGGGAAGGGGGAGGTAGTTGCAGAGGCAAAGAAATACATCACAGATCTGATATCAGCAGTTACAACATGTGGGGTTTTTTGTGGAGGAGAGGGCAGTTAGGTGAGGGTTCCATAAAGAGAAACAAAATATTGAAACATGACAACACTCACAACTCAGGTAATGAATATATTAGTGTTCGTAAACAGCACAATTTGCACACAGGTCCACAGATCACTCAATTCAATTCTGGTGGACCTTCGATTTCTGGAGGTACTGCTCCATTCGCATTGTTTCTCGGTAACCATCCAATTCCATTTATACCTATTACCTATCCCCACGGTTATCACCTATTGTTCTGGGAATTCCTCCGATGGGGTAACTTTGCATGGTATAAGGGTGAGGTAATTTAATCGTGATATAGGAAGATGCGTCGTGATGCGTACAGCAAGCAGCTGCCTTCCTGCCCACAATGCGTGTCTAAAACCGCTTTCCCTTGAAACCTTTTTAATCGGCCCTAAATGTTCATTTATA
The DNA here is from genome assembly GCF_056783735.1 of Eptatretus burgeri. Taxonomy (NCBI): domain Eukaryota; kingdom Metazoa; phylum Chordata; class Myxini; order Myxiniformes; family Myxinidae; genus Eptatretus; species Eptatretus burgeri. The sequence continues at coordinate 23,194,096 of NC_140971.1, forward strand.
TGATCAGGCAAGCCACTGGCACGAGTTAAGCCGCTGTCACACCTTGACGTTTTAGCCAGCGTATAGCAACATATCAAAATGTATGTAAAACGCTGACGTACGCTGAACTATTGATGTTTTTTTTTATTTTTGGGCGTATAATAACGTGTTGGGCGTATGCATAACGTATTAGTAACGTACACATAACGTTTTAATCACACATAGATAACTTATACCAACGGATACTGAGCATGTTGTCGGTGTTCACAACCTATGCCCAACGATAGTCTAACTTATGCACAGCACGCGGCAGCGTATCGCCGACTATCACGTGGCGTCGGCTATTCATAGGCTGCGGCTCGACGATTCAAATCATAACCGCACTCGACATCGAAGTGTGAAGCCGCTGTCACACCTTGACGTTTTAGCCAGCGTATGCCGACGTATGAAAAATTCGCCGAACCAAGCTGGCACACATCAAATACGTTATGGGTAAGTTTTGTATATGTTAAGAGCACGCTGGCATACGTCGTAGAACACTGGCATACGTCATTGTACGCCGAGTACGTCGAGAAATTTTCAGCATGTTGAAAATTTATCGACGTACGACACACGTTCCGCATACGCTAGCAAAAGTTGTAGGCACGCTACGCGATCGTTGACACACGTCGACACACGTCGACACACGTTACTTGTACGTTACTCATAAGTCGAAACACGTAAAGGTAATGGTTAGCATCAGTGCTCCAGACTGTTTTTTTTTCTTCGGTATGACGGTTATGATTTAAATCGTTGAGCGGCAGCCTTTTAACTATATTATATGATAACCGTACCAGAAATCGAAGTGTCAACATCACCGTCATACCGAAGAAAAAAAAAATAAAAAATAAAAATCCAGGGAGTCTGGAACACTGACGCTAACCATTACATTGACGCGTTTCGACTTATGAGTACCTTACAAGTAGCGTGTGTCGACGTGTGTCAACGATCACGTAATGTGCCTACAACTTTTGGCCAGCATTATGCAGAATGTGCGAGTCATACGCTAACATACGTCGGGAAATTTCAAGCATAGAAAATTTGTCTAACAGCTCGACGAACTACGATGTATGCCAGCGTACTATAAAGTATGCCAGCGTACTACGACATATGCCATCGTGCTCTTAACGTATACAAACTTACCCATAACGCATTCGATGTGCCGGCGTTTTCGCCCAATTTTGCACACGTCAGGCATACGTTGGCTAAATCGTCAAGGTGTGACAGGGCCCTTAAAGCTGGAAAAGCTGCCACCAATCTAGGTGAGAGGTCATAGCGGGATTCCCCACTCATGGACTGGGCAATGGGCCAATGACAGTTGTGTACAAGTGACGGAGCCAATGGCATCACAGGCTGAGAGAATAAAGGGGAGTGTGAACCGTGGGGGTGGAGAGGATGCTTTTGGACCTGACACAGAAAGCGGCACATGAGACACACCCTGCCGACAGCCTTCCATCTACCCCCACCTCATACTGTAACCGGATCTGCTTTGCTGCCAAGGCCATATTCACCCTTGGGCCTCGCTGTGTCCTTGGTGATCACTGTAATACATTCATTATGTTGAAACATTTGAAAACCAAACACCAGAGAGAGTAGCTATTCATGACAGTTGAGAATACGGATTCAGAGAAATCAAATTCTGCAGCAGCAACAAGTTCACTTTCACAATCGACAACTGAAAGCATTTTTGCCCCTGTACACTGCCTTCCCTTCCCCCCTCACACTGCTTTCCCTTCACCTCCCCTCACACTGCCTTCCCTTCCCATCTCCTCACACTGCCTTGCCTTCCCCTCGTGCTGCTTTCCCTTCCCCTCATGCTGCCTTCCATTCCCCTCCTCTCATGCTGCCTTCCCTTCCCTTTCCCTTGTGCTGCCTTCCCTTCCCCTCCCCTCGTGCTGCCTTCCCTTCCCCTCCAGCTGCCTTCCATTCCCCTCCCGCTGCCTTGCCCCCCCTCATGCTGCATTCCCCTCACCTCCCGTCATGCTGCCTTCCCTTTCCCTCCCTTCCCTTCTCCTCCCCTCACACTGCCTTCCCTTCCCCTCCCATCACACCATCTTCCCTTCCCCTCCCCTCACAATGCCTTCCCTTCCCCTCCCCTCACAATGCCTTCCCTTCCCCTCCCCTCACCCTTCCTTCCCTTACTCCAACTTTCCTCGCTCCCCCACCCCTCCTCCCTCTTTCCTCCTTCTCCTCCTTCTCTCTCGCCCTGACCCTTTTCTCTCCCCCTTCCCCCCCCTTCTTTTAGCATTCCCGTAAGAGACTGAATTTTATCTTTATCACTTTGGAGTCATTTGTGAAGACTATATGTATGTATGTATATATATATATATATATATATATATATATATATATATATATATATATATATATATATATATATATATATATATATATATATATATATATATATATGGCGCCGCGAGGAGGAGTGATGTAAGGGACACATCAGCCATTTTGGAGTTAATGCCATATAGCACTATTTTAACCCTTACCCTATCGTCCGAGCCGATCATCATCATATTATTAAAAAATGTCGCTTACATCACTCCTCCTCACATGGCCTCATATTAAGTTTGATATAAAAGCATTATGACATAGGTTCAGGTGGAATCAAAATCTTAAAAATTTGGAGGCTGGGGGGGGGGGTGGGGTTGACTACTCTTGCAAGCCACTGTATGTATGTCTTACTTACGTACATTTTTCGATTTTGATGCACGACACCCTTGACAGAGCATTGGTGCTGCCAAAGCAGTTTCTTGGCAAGCGTTACACTGGGTGGTTGCCATTGCCTTCCCAATGTTTTTGCCCGTGCTCTATCATTTATATGCTGAGCAACAACCAAAGATGCAGCACGTACCATTTTAAAATCTTCAGGATGACTCGGCCGTGCTGCGAATCACCGACCTCCCAGACTCAGAGAGCACGTTCTCACCATAATATCACCACATCTGGTAATGAAATACAGTACCAACATTATTACGTTGATACGTTAACATTATTAATACGTGAGCAACATTAATGATATGTTATTAATGTCAATCATGGAAACTTGGCAATCATACAACCAGACGATGCTGATGGTTCAAATGGAAGGGTTCAGAACTAAACCTTATACCAGCTCTTCTGAGAAACTGACGATTTTGGAACGATCTTTGAGAAAAAGATGCCCGAAACAAACAGACCTTTTGGATGAAGTTCGCTCTGTGGTTGCATCGCGAGGAGCCACCATTTTTGTCTGGATCTCGCTGTTACTCTGTCCTTCGAGAACACGGCAAATTTGATTGGTCTACACGACTGTACAATTTTGCCCAAGTACTGCTGGACTGAAGGGTTTTTGGAAGTTCAAGCAAGGCGATTCGTGTTCTACAGTTTAAATATACGAGTGTGTGCCCATACGTGCGTGGCCGTAGGTGCAAAAAAAACAAACAAACCAAAAAAAAACACTTTCAAACCGCGTGCCAGAAACAACAACCACACAGACCATTCCTTCGCTCTCATAAACGACGACTGGATTGGGGCATTGTGTTTATCTATAAATGTGCATAAGAAATCGAGAAATTATTAGAATACAGTAAGTCATCACTATCCGGAAGTCCGTACGTTGTAACCCGTAATGGGGAACGCGGCTGAGGATCTCTTCCCCAACGGCCACGCCTACGCAGCAACGTGTCCTGTCATTGGTTGGTAAATAAATGGCCATAACTTGGGAACCACTTGTCCGATTAATATCAAACCTTGAAAAGGCACATCCACAGGGCTCCAGCAATACAGCTGGCAAGTTTCAATTAGATCGGACCAGTGGTTGTCGAGAAACAGCGGTCACACACACGCACGCACGCACACGCACGCACGCACGCACACGCACACTGCTGTAATTATAGATAGATAATTCAATTGAAATAAAATAAAATAATTTAAAGGTTGGACAAATTTATTTTATTTTATTTTATTGAATCAGAAGTTTACCACCGCTGAGGCACCCTCTTTTACACCACCATATTTAACGCGTTACATTAGTTCTTCATGCCTGTTGTTTGTGTCCCTGATCACATCCCTAAAAACAGCAAGTTTCCTGTTTGGAATTGCTTTCAATTTTATTTGATTGCCAGACAGGCAGACAGACTCGAGCAATTGTTTTACCTCGCTGTGCGCATGCGTGCTCAGGATGAGATTCCATAGAACTTGCCAAATTCAGAGCCAAAGTCCTGCTAAACTGCAGGTTCATGTTCCGAGTTGTGTTCTATAGTGTTTAAAATATAAAATTCAATTGTAATTAAGTATTTCCTCGATCACCGACTGACATCCGTCGGGCAGAGTGAACCGATTGATTGACCGTGCTTTGTACTCCGCACATGGAGTAAAAAATGCAAGAGGTAGTCGGGGTGTTACGCCAAAACGGATGTAAATAATTTTTTATTTATTACTTGTGCATACTTAGTAAGGGTGGTTGTGGAGGACACAGGTTTGAAAAGGGAGGGGGGGAGGAGGAGGCAGGATTTGTTGGACCATTGCTTACGTCGTCCATATTTCAGGGTGAAAATTTCCACCATATTTGTGTACATAATAAATTAGATCCCTAATTTAGTGCAAATGGCCTGCAGCATAGATTTATGTTTCGTTTCTTTGTGTTAATTCCTTAAAAGTTTTACCATGGTCACTACACTGTCAGCTTTCCAGACAATGTAATTATAAGTTCTGTCTTTCCTTCATAATCAAAACTCAGAGACATCAGGTGGCTTTAGTCTAATGCCATTCATTTCTTCAAAAGCATAAAACCAATATCAGCCTTGTGACAGTTTGCTCATTAATTCATTGTCGGCTCACCAATGAAAGGACAGCTCAGAGGGAACAATGTCCATTCTGGGTTTGAAGGATCCGATTGCAAACTGTCATGTTGCTGCTTTGCAGCCAGTGAATTGCATTATAGATTATGAAGTCCTTTTGGAGAACATGTTAAATAGGATGACTAATCAACTCGCTGTTGGTTGTTGACATTCAAAAAAATCTCACAGAAAGTTTTGAAAAGAAGGTGACCACGTGACATTACACAGGTGACAAATCCCTGCCTAATTTAATGGAAGGGGGGGCACTGCATCTGACATAGTTGTACCCATTAATGATGCAAGCGGAGCTGACAGGATAGCCTCGAGGAATGCACACTCACGTCTGAGCTGTCTCGACTCTCGAGCGACCTATAAATCACCACCCTGGTGTTTTGCATTCAGGGCAGTGAATAAATCAATGTGTATGTCGTTGCACAGATGGACGGACACAAGTAGTAGGACCCATCTGCCAGCACTAGTTGTTGGTGGACGTTAAAGATCTCACAGTGTCTTTCGTGAAGAGCAGGCGAGTTACCCCCAAGTACGTTGAACAAGTTCCAAATTCCTGGCCCATCTCCCTCCATCCTGCACTGGGGACACATGCCAAGTAATGCCAACACCCTCAATGTGAGTTTTAGGGAGGCCAACTGTTCATCCTGAAATGAATGAACTGATTACATGATGATGATGATGATGTATGATGTATCCAACAGACACTCAGCACATGATTTTATGGACGGCACAACAATGGAAAGGCGTGAAGCTTTTTACTCCGTACCACTTATTGGGCTAAGATGCAATGCTGGGCATCGAAGTGTACTTTCTGATGTTAATAGGTAGAAATATTGCAGAAATTCCCTTGAAAACTGATCCAGGTCATTCACGATGCGGCAAAAGAAGGGAGAAGAACTCGGTGGCTTAGTTGGCAAAACAACCTTATGGTAAAAGTTGGCGCCTGCAGTGCAGGATTTCATGGGCCTAAAGGCCTCCTCCTATACCGAAGTTCCTTGTTAAGGTACGTAATACAAGAAAAAGAGGAGGAGGAATATGAAAGAGGAGAAAAAGAGGAATAAGAAGCCTGTATGGTTTCTAAATTCTTTTTTTTTAAATCTCTCGATTGGAATTCTTTAATCCGTGTGAAATAAACAATGTGAATGTGGTAAGCATGCACAGATCCAAAGACATCTGCAAAATAACAACCACAAAGGTTAAGCCAAGTACCCACCTCCATTTAGCCAGCGCAGGGCCATACCACTATATGTAACCAGAATGGGCACATCTTGTAGTTCCGTTCCCGAAGCAGCTTCAGGCAAAGTCCTCTCCTCCAGTTTCCAAACACCTGATCATGCTTAACCAATGTTAGTTTCATATTGCGCCTGCGGGAGTAGAACATTAACAAAAGCCAATTTACACAAAACACACCTACATTATTTTACAACCAACACTTACTCTCGCTGCTCTCGCCCCCAAGCAACACAGACTGCAATCCTTTGGATTAAAGTAGTCCGTTTTGGCTTGTTAAAGGACTGTCCCAAACATGTCTACGTGTGAAGTACAGGTGACTTTGGTCACGAAGGTGTGGTCAAGGTGAGTTGCATGCACCGAAAAGTAGAGGCATGTCCAGGTCAGTACTTTGTACCTGCTGCCTCTGCCCCAAGGTCCCTCCTCTGGCCAACCCCAGCCACTGATGGTTACACAGAAACGTCAGTTCTGAGATCGCAAGTTGCACCTTTTATTAATTTTGGGAGAATCTCACAGATCCGCAGGTGTTTACCAATCACAGGTGCTAAATGGTGGGGTTCTCAACATGTCTCATAGAAGGAATGGACAATTTTTCACGAACTCCTGGCATGGAACAATCCGTTTTCACAGGGTGGCCTTGATGGCATTCCCATCTGAGCCTATAACCCATGATAGAGATACTAGGCTCAAATCCTCTATATATACCGTGATGATTTTGCCATTGTCGACTCACTGCAGTAATTCATGTGAAAGCACATTGATTTCTCCTTCTGTCCTCATCCTACGTGTAAAAAGTACATCTTACTCAATGGATAATGGGATAAAGGGGATAAATTAGTTAATTAACTACTAATTATCATAATAAGTCAGCCCATAATTACCATAATTAGTGGTAACTGGATAGGAAGCTCTATTTCGAGATACATCCTTGTCTTCCTGCCAAACCTGCCAAAAACGCCCCCAACCCTTTCTGTACAATTTTCTGCTTCGTGCTCGGAGGCAACGACACTGAAGAAGGCGGAGAATCAGAGCTATAACTCACGGAGAGGTCACGTGGATGGCCAATCTGGTCATGGCACCAACGTCACAGCCTGGAGCCTTTATAAAGTGACAGCTCGTCGGGACAAGAGAGTTCACGAACAGATGTCAGAAAGAACAGATTTTTGCCACTGGGTCTTAGGTGGCTGTGATGAAGAACGATATGACCGCTGTTGGGGTTTGGAGAGGGTTCTATAGGATGGTTTAGTTACAGCTGACCTCATGAATATGGCAACAGCCACAGAAGCAATCTCAGTCCATGAGCAGTCCACGAACAGCACTCGGTCAAGATGGAGGTTCCACCCCTGGACACCCGAGAGCGCCCCCCCTATATGTACGTATTAATACAACAACCCGTCCAGACTGGCATTAGTTTTGAGGTGGGCTTGAGCCATCTGTCCAGCTAAGCAGTCCATTGGTTCCTCTATCCCTGCCTGGTTACATCATTGCTCAATCTGTCACCATCCCCTGATCTAATTAAACTCCTAGCATCTTTCCCACATCACTGTGCCTTTTGAGTCGTGATTGTACTTCCAGTGTCATTAAAAATATGTGTGCCACAACTGTTCCACGCAAAAAAAAATAAAAATAAATAAATCCATCCAATTATCCTGCACTCACCACCAGTATGGCATGGAGCACCACCTCTCACTGAAGGCTCATCTTGTGGTGGTTACCTCTGACAGAACCTGGTTAACCCCCCCTTCAGTAGACATGATTAACCATGTTATCTCTGTAAACATTTTTTTTTTAAAGATGTTGGTCTACCATATTCTTTGCTGCCAAAGCAGTTTTTAAGCGAGGGTTATACTGGGTGGCTTGTTGGTTTGTTATTGCCTTCGCAGCATCGGTTGTCCATAATCTATCCTTTTAAATGTTGAGTATCAAGCAAGGAAGCAGCACGTAGCATTTTAAAGTCTTTGCAAGGACTTCGCCAGGTTTGAACCACCAACCTCCCAGACTCAGAGCAGACACCGTTACCATTACACCACCGAGGCTGGTGTAACAACACATAGTGGAATGATTTTGCTCTCATCTACTCAGGCACTATTAATTCATGGAAAATTACATCGGTTTCTCACTGGGTCCTCATCCTACATGTGATAATAAGCATGTACGTGTTCCTCAATAAGCACTGGATGATTCAAAAAGCCTCGAGACTTTTGCCACCTTGAACTCCCATCATATTATAACGCAGAAACGTAAATCCAAAATGGACAATTTACATATCCAAGGTGATTTTAAAACATTTCGGAAAACTGTTTAATGAAACTTTCATCCATTTTTCGAACTGAACAGTGAACATGGCTGGATATCTCAGCAGTGGTGTGTTCGTATCTGAACTGTTCTTTCGAAGCTTGATTAGAATCCACGTGGCGAGCCCATTAACACATCGGATTCAGTGGTCATTAAAAATTAAAGTTCAACTTTAAAAAGCAGCATAGAACAAAGCATCCACTGTGTTAACTATTATGAATTCAACTCTGTGATGCCATAGCTTTGAGAATGTCATGAGAGTCAGGCAATCTTTTGCTTTACTACTCATCGGGTGAAGCAAATAACTTCTGTATTCGATGGTGCTCCGAAATCGATCAATTAAAAATATCGAAAACAAATTGCTTAAACATCCTCGGTGGTGTAATGCAATGCTTAGATGGAGTGCCCGCTCCGAATCTGGGAGGTCGGTGGTTTGAACCCAGGCCGAGTCGTACCGACGACTGTTAAAATGGTACGTGCTGTTTCCTTGCATGACACTCAGCATTTCAAACGATAGAGAACTGACAAAGAACAATAAGTTGGCAACACTAATGCAGGCTTTGATTTGATGGACCTAATGCAATTGCCCCCAAAAATATGCAATTGATTTCTTCTCCGAAACCACACGTGCAATTCCGATGAAACTTGTCCACAACCTTCATCACCTGTGATGTACCAGCTTGTTCACTGCATTAATAAATAAATAAGGAATCAGAGTCTGAGGGGGGTCTACAGAGGGTTTGCCCCTAAAAATAGGTATTTGCTTAAATTCAGAAACCATACAGACAAATCCGATGAAACTTGACCACAACCTTCATCACCTGTGATGTACCAAAATTTATTCACTGCATTAAAAAAAAAAATCCATAGGCATTTCCTTTATTCTCCATTAAGTATTTGTGGGTCATCCACACCCACCAGTGGTTATCTGGTTCTCTTATCCAGCTGCTACCAGGTGAGCACCCAGGGTATTGCCCAAGTTTTTACATAGCTATATATTTTTAAACCCAATTCTGAAATCCTTGATAAAACTTTCCCCTTCCTTCATTTTTTTTTATTGTCTCATGTGATTTTATGTGCAACTTTATAGTTATTTACGAGTGCAATATGCTTTTTAGCTCGCTTGTTCGAAGAACAGAGCTATAGCGATACCCCCGGCGTGAGCATGAGCATCAGCGTGAGCGTGAAAATGTGAACGTTTTTGGTGCAAGTTATTTCCTTTCTAATGTTTTTATCTCCCACACTATTTTTTACTGATTACAATATACAAATACATATATTGATTTAAAATTATTTGGATCAGACTTCACATTCCATGCTTTATAAAAAATATTATTAGACTGGTCTTTTAAAAACGATAAATGTATAAACAGGCGAGCATTGGGTGGCTTTGACACCAACTCTCTGGTTTGTTGAGATTTGCTGAAAAAAAAAATGTAATCAATCAATTAATCAATCAATGCCAAATTTGGGGTTTGGCAGTGAGCTGAATGATGTACAGAAAATGCATGTTCTGGAATGTTTTTTAAAGCATGTATTTGAGAAGTGAATAAAGTGCTGAGAGAATTGAAGAGATTCACAAGCAGCATTCTGATGGGTTAATAAAGTTTGATGGTATCTTTATTTTATGATTTTTATGCCATCAGTCCTGAAACTTTGCATTTTTACTTTCCACTCTATATTATTACCACCTCCACCTGAGGTGGACGGAGGTTATGTTTTTGCCGCCGTCTGTCTGCGAGCAGGACAGCTTTGGTGTGTGACAAGGACGAATTGTTCCGATTTTGGTGAAGATCCAGGTCCAGATACGAGAAAAAAAAAGTTTTTTTTAAAATTGATTCTTCACTATTGAGAGATGCAGACAAAAACGATATGTAGCATGATATTTCAAGAGGTTGAGGACAGATTATGACAAAACTTGGTGGATTGTTGGGTAGGTGACAAGAACAAGCAGATTCGATTTCGGGTCAGGTCCGGATGCAGATCGAGCTCATCAGTTGGTGACAAAACGTAAACTGTTCAGCCTGGTGTCGGTATGTACTCTAACGAGCGTCATTCTAGTTCCTACAGAATCTAAGTTCTTGGAAGAGTGAGGAGTGATTGTATTAGCATTTCACAACTAATAGAAAAAGGCTGTAGCAGTGGACTAATGGGGTCGCAGTTCGACACAAAAAGCAGAGGAATGAATGGAGAGTGGAGCGAGAAGAAAGAGAGGCAGAAAGAGAGAAAGAGAGAGGGAGAGTGAAGGTAGTCGGGTTGGTTTCAGTATGAATATTGGGGGAATAAAAAATTACGGGGATGAATGAGAGATAATGTCAAATGGCTGTGCAGTGCCTGCTTGAAACACTGGAGGGAAGAGTGTGATTGAACCATCTCTGGAAGGCAGTTGGGAGAAAATAGCAACAAAGTAATGGAAATGGGCAGAAAGCCATATTTTGGGGGTTTAACCAGGACACAATTACTGGATGAATGTGTACATATTCAAGGAGCTGATAAGGACAGAGGAAACAAGACTGGGTGAAAGGTGGTTGGAGCTAGCGATCGTGTGCAGCCTGAGGTTGCTGGTTGCATAATTTTCTGGTGGTGCGGCTGTGCTGCTGATGCAGTGCCCTCTATTACCAGTACACTGGTACTCATTTCGCCAGCCTCGGAAGGATGACAGGCTGAGTCAACCCCACCTGGCGTTAACTCAATGGCCAACAGAGGCTCAAACTCAAGACCATAAGATCTCAAGAGAGCCACCTTAACCGTGACGCCAACACCAGTCTTGAGAGGTGGCAAACAACAGAGAAGCCACAAACATGTCCGCAATGTTACAGTAACAGGCCTTATACTTCAGCCTCATCGTAGGAGATTCCAATAATGTTGATAAATTTAGAATCCAAAGAACCCAGGAAAGAGATGTGATGTTTGGGCTTCCCCCAAAGGGGAGAGCATTACTCAACTGAGCAACAGACAAAGGCCTTGTAGGCTGTGAATTAACGTTCATCAAGGAATTGCTTGGAATGATAGAGGATACCCAGTCTGCAGCTGACTCGAGGCCAGTTTTGTGAAGTGGTTGGCCCAGGAGAGGGTCATGGATGACGGTGAGGCCGAGAAATTCTCGAGAATGAAACACTGACAATACAAGTAGATAGGCGCTGGGTTTATTTCACAATCCTTCATGCAGTGACAGGATGAGACTGTGAGAATTATCAGGATTGAAAGAGCTGTTCCTTTTATCAGAGCAGTGTCTAATCATTTCGAGATCAGCAGAGAGGGACACAGTGGCTCCCTGCCTGCCAACGGTTGTCTTATCAGCCATACTCATTTTTATGACTCCATCTTTCCTCTTTACTTATTCACGTTCCTTCTTGGTCTTCCATTTCATTATGTTTGCACCATATCCTGATGCTGTGTGGACTGTGCTTCCCCACTGACGGACCTCTGGTAGCTTGGACATGTTGCTGTGTTTGAGCCTGGGAAGTAACTGCTGAAATCTATCTGTCTGGGTTCTTCCTGACATCTTTGTTCTTTGTTGCTTTCATGCTTCTTTCTCATTTTTTTTTCACAAATCTTTATTCTTTTTTTAGATCCTCGTGGAGGATCTCTAAGTCTGACTCACGTTGTTGTTCTTCATCTTCTTCTTGTGGACTTTTTTGTTTCACAGCCGACAGTTTTCATCGAAACTTCCTGAAACTTGGCATGTATATGTAAAAATACTCTGCACAGACAGTAACCATCTCCGATTTTAAAAATTCCTCCAAGAAAAAAAGTTATGACGTCAAAATATCTCCGCTAATGGAAATCGCCTAAAAAATTATCTCCGAAACAAGGCAAGCTTTTTGAATTCTGTTTGTGGGAATCGAACAGGGTATTAGCAGAGATGAATTACCGCACATATGATGCATCACTATGACGTCATATCCATTTTTATGACGTCATTCCTATTTTTTCACATCTTGTGTTTCACAACCCAGAGTTTTCATCGGATCTTCGTGAAACTTGCCATGTATATGCAGAAAGCCCACGTGCAGGCAGTAACCATCTCCGATTTTGGAAATTCTTCCTAGAAAAAAGTTGACATCATAATATCACCGCTAATGGAAATCGCCTATACCATTATCTCCGAAACTAGGCAAGCTGTTTGTATTTTGCTTGCGGGAATCAAGCCGGGCATTAGCACAGATAATTTATCGCAAACCTGATACATCACAATGACGTCATACTCGTTTTTATGACGTCATCATTAAGATGACGAGGATCTTAGCTCATTTGAGCTTGCTTCTGTTTGTTTTTTTTATTTCATCATTCTCTTTATTCAGTTATTTTTTTTCTTCATACTCTTTCTTCATTCTAATTCTGGCTTTTTCTTCTCCTTTATCTCTTTTACTCGCTATTCCTTTCTTTTGTTATCAATCTCTCCAAGGAGAAGTGAATTCTTGCAGAAAATTTTCTGTAAAGCTCACTTGGCTGCTACCTGGATGGGTTTGAGGGTTGCGGAGTAGCGGCTGAAACCCGAATCCTATCCAGGTTCCTCCTGATGCCTCCGTCTTTGCTCTTTACTTCTTCAGCTTCCTTCTTGGTCTTCATTTTCATTTTATTCCTCATTTTATGGAAATCCTTTTCCTGGAAAGTGGTGGCAGGGATTATTGTATTGTCATTTTACAACTAATAAAACTTTGGACACAGGCAACTGGGGTCACAATAGGTTAAAAGCTTTTCCATAATTACTTTTTGGGCCGTATGGTGCCACGTTAGGCTACCATGACCACAGGCGGCACTTTTGGCACTGTCTAAATACTCACATTATAGAGTGCCATGCTGGGTCAAAATAAGAGTTGACATCACATGAAATCCAGGCTGTATTAAAAAAAATTATTCTTAATTAGGAGTTTTTAACATACTGTGGGGATAAATGGTTGGCAAAAGCCTGTGTGATAGACAAGGCTCGCTCATTACACATTTTCACATCCGATTCAAATGGAAACCACCTCTATTTTTTTTTAGCTTACAAGATGTCATGCTTTCCCAGAACATACAAGGCTTGGCAAGAGAAGATACGGTATACAGACACATACAAATCATTTACCAATTGCCAACCAAGGTTTGTGAGCTATGTGGAGTCACGTGTAAACACCATGTGTCAATAGGTATTTATGTACATGTGATGGCGATCTCCTTACTGTCCTTTCAGAAGGAAGATCATCATCCGAGGATGAACCAGAGGAAGATGATCTGAGCTGTGTGAAGCCAGACAATTGGAAACATAAGATTTATGAGCGGATCTAACTTGTCGCTCACCATTTTTGTCATAATTTTGTTTTTATTCTTCGCTTACTGCTTCCGCCACTTCTTCTCTCCACGTGAAGGCATTTTACGGGTTATTGCTTCCTCTCCTTTTTCGGAAATTGAAAAGAAACCGAGAATTACATACCGAGGGTAAATGATTTATGGCACTTCTACAAGCCATCAATGATCCTTAAAAGGGGCACTGGGGGGGGGGGTTACCTTTTTGAATACCTTTATAGAACACTGGTTTCATTAAAATAATAAAAAATTGGACGATAAAGTAAACGACTAAATGCATCAGATTACAGAAACGTTAAAAAAAGCACAGATATTAACGATATAGTATGTATGCTACAGGATGGTGCAGATGTTGCACACTTACCTTTGAGCTGTCAAGCCTGAGTTTGATTCCAGACCTGACTAAACTGTCGCAGGCATGGTGTTGCATCACAAGGTGTTCCATCCACCGGATGGACAGACCAGGAGGTGTCCCCTCTGCTAGCATTAGTTGGTGGAGGTTAAATATCCCACTGCGTCTTTCGTGAAGAGTAGGTAAGTTATCGCCGGCACCATGAACAAATTACAAAACCCTGCCCTGATTACTGCTGGGAAGGGAAAGGCAAACGACCTAATCCTACTGTAATTATTTCCAGCTCCATCGACTTATCACAGAGAAGAAGAACATTTAAAATGTCTTTTTTCCAAGGTTAACTTCCAATACAGCACTGAACCTGTCTTCTGGAAGAGAAGAGGTGAGATGATAAAGTAAAGAAGAGTCAAAAAAATACATAGTGACATCAGCGATGATGATGACAGACGAGCTCCTTTCTCCCTTGCTTCTCGCATCTGGGAAACCTCCTACCAGAAGTTGTTCTGTCTCTCTCTTCTCTCCAAGGCTTCAAAAGCAAGCAGGGCACCGCCATCTCCTGCCATCTCCAATTCCGTCCCATGATCTTAATTACCCCCCATTAACCTTTCGTAACTAAACCATTTTACTTGCTAGTTTTACAGGGAAATAGGTTTTCATTGGAAGATTTGAACCAGGTGTTCTTAAAAATAAAAGAAAAAGGAACCTGTTGGAACCATCACCACCACTCGGCTGGCAGGGTGGCTTCGAGGTATGCACACTCGCATCTGAGCAGTCTCGCCTGGGTTTGAATCCTGACCCAGCTATAAACGATCATCCTAGTGTTTCACAGGCAGGGTAATTCATCAATACGTGTGTGCCGTCCCTCTGATGGACATTAAAATGGGTGTCCCATCTGCCAGCATCAGTTGTTGGACATTAAAGATCGTGTGATGTTCTTCGTGAAGAGGAAGCGAGTTGTCATCGGCACCATTAACAAATTCCAAATTCCTGCTCTAACCTGCAGGGGCACTGCATCAGCAGCACATTCACGCTCCCAGCAATGACGCAACCAGCAGCCACAGTTGGCATATGAAATTAATGTACTGACACCCCAACAGAAATGTGACGAGTGACCGTCTCTGGACCAAAAGGTTACCTGAGTGGTGCTGTTGTTATCTCCGAATTACTGAGCTGGAGCTTGAATGTTACACCTTCAGGGACTGAATCCTGTGCTGTAGCCGAATGTACGAGTATATTTCACAACATCCTCTTTTCTGTTGGTTTTCATCAGTTATCCATTTAAATTCCCCCCTCCGGGACGACTACCCATAGAGTTTGCAAGCATCATAATACAATAAATAATTGCTCTTTGTTTTCATTTCAGCCTGTGTTGGCAGATAGCTCAAAAATATCCCACTTGCCTTTGAACCGTCTCATCTCGGTTTTATTTGTGACCAGAGAATAAACATATTTTGGTGCTTTGCCAGCAGAGCATTACATTGCCATTAAGAGAGAAATTAAACAGGGTGCCCTCATTTTCTCACATCCGCCGATTCATACGAAGGATCCCACAGTACATTTTAAAAAGAGTAGGCCCTTGTGTACCAGTAGCATTGCCAAATCAAAAATTCTTGCTGAAACCTGTAGGGAGGGGCACCACACCAGCAGTAGAAAGCTACACCTCAGTGATGATGCAACCAGCAGACCAAAGTCCAGTAAAATATGCAGTGGCAAGATGACAACTTCATCACAAATAATGATTGATTGCCTTACCATATATAGTAGTTTGCCTCATTGACCACAACTGACTAATACCGACCATGATTTTGGCCTGGCAGGATAACCAAGAGGGTAGACTTTGAGCTGTTCAGCCAGGGTTCAAATCTCAGCCCAGCTATAAACTGTCACCCTAGTGCTTCTCAGGCAGGGCGAGGCATCAATGTGTGTCCTAAACTGTGTGTCCTCCCTGCTGGCATTAGTTGTTGGATGTTAAAGATCCCGCAGTGCCCTTCTCAAAGATTTGGTGAGTTACCGCTGGTGCCGTGAACAAATTACAAATTTCTGCCTGGACTGCAGACAGCCAAACTGTCCCTGCTGATTCCTCCAAAATTCCTTCCTCGGCCCACCTGAGCTTCTGACCACATACAAAGCTTTCGTCCGCAGCCTGAAGGAGTACTGCTCTCCCCTCTGGGCTGGTGCTCGTGCCTCCCACATTTACGCTGTGGAAACCAAGGTATTTCGGATCATTGGCATCTCCCACAATGAGGCTGAGTCTTTGGGCCTCTCACCGCAAGCTGGTCAGTGGTCTTTCTGTCTTCTACCGCCTCCTCGCCAGCCTCGCCCCTGCTCTCTCTGCGATTTGTCCCCATCACATTTCCGCAGTGCGCTCAAGGTTCGCCAACAACCCCCTACTGGTAAAACTACCAAAATCACGAATCACTGCTCACCTTCACTCTTTCATTCCTCTTTTTTCCCACCTTTGGAATAAACTCCCTCACTCTATTCAATCCCATTCTTCCCTCCAGGCCTTCACAACAGCTGTTCACCATCACCTATCATCCCCCATCTTTTCTACCCCCGATAATCCACCCAAGCCCACCTCCTTCAAATTGCCTGCTTTCCTTCCTGAAAGTCCCTGTCATGTCCATCTTGTATGCCCCATGTTCCACACCCCATCTTTCTCCCTTCCACAGAACTCCTAATGTCTCTGTTCCCCACTGTTTTGTCCTTCCCACTCCCGCCCCTCTTGTCTCATGCCCCCCTTGCTGTGCGTTGTGTGTTAGCTCTCACACGAGCCTTGACAAGGTATACAAAATATATATATATATATATATATATATATATATATATATATATATATATATATATATATATATATATAAAAAATGCAACGTGCTTACCAGTTGTGCCTTTGTGTGCTTAAGTCCTCACCCAGCCTCGCTTAGAAACAGGAGGTTTTACACAACAAACATACTCCATATGACTATGCTGTCTTA
>NC_140971.1:23216089-23219089 GCF_056783735.1 Eptatretus burgeri
CTCACCGATAGGACGGAACAGAAGTGGGCGTGAGTCGTTTTTGATCCGTTTTCTTCGGAAAGTCTGTGATGTTTCTGAACACGCTGCTCGGTGCGCGCCCTGCACGAGTCCAGTATCGGTGCCCACAAGTGGCGCAAGAATGGTGGTGATACGATGGTGGCGAGTTGTGACGGTAAAGGTTGTGGCTGTTGTCGTGAAGCGGCGTTGTGGTTGGTGGTTGTTGTGTGATGGCTGTTGAGACGTGGTTGGTGGTGGTAGTAATGGCGGCTGGTCCAAAATAAAGATAGTAAAAGAAAAACGGCTATCTAGAGGGGTCGCAGCCCGCATGAATGACATTTATTCCCTCTAAACAACGGGTTTGGGCCTAACTACACAAATACTTACAGAGATATCTCACCTAAGGGACCTGAATGGTGGTTTGCGAATTTCGTCAACCACAACACTACCCCCTCCCCTTTTTACAGACTCGTCCCGAGTCGTCAAATTTTCGTGTGCCATCATGTGTAGTTTTCCCCTTGTACATTTTACCTATGGATCCCTGAGTGCGACATTCATGGTATTCGTGTCCCCAAAATAAATAACCTGAGGGCTGAGTAACTACCTAAACAAACTCGCTCACACAGACGACTTAAATAAAATTGCCGGCGCTAAGACATACATGCCGGGGGCGCACTCATATTTACAGTACATCTTAACCTTACTTACAAATTTTACACTAAACCATGGCCCAGGATCAATGAACTCTGCAAAAAGAAAGCAGTTAGCAGGGAGCCAGGCTGCTCGCATGCAGTCTCTGGCTCAAACAATGCAGGTGACAGGGAACGTGGCCGGCTGCTCACTCGCAGTCCAAGGCCTTCCCTTTTGAACTGAACGCAGTGAACCACAATGGTGCATGGGCTGCACAAACGCAGTCTCCGTGCCAGCTCAAGTGGCACACGCAATGAACACAACGAATGGATGGATGAATGGATGGACGCAAACACGGTGCACTGGCCGCCACTGCAGGCCCGTGTTGTAGCTGCCAACAGGGCAGTTCTTGCAGCTTGCAAACTGTTGCTTTCTGATCCTGGCGCACATGGCAATGAACAGGGGGGGGGGGCAAAGCAAAAATTGAACGGGGCTGGTGAACAGGGGCAGTGGGCATGGCATGGCAAAGGCAGCAGGCAACCACAGCCCGCAGAAGAAGGCCGCTGCAGGCAAACCCAGCCGGCAGATGAACTGGCCGGCACAGGCCTTGAAGCACAGCAGCTGCAGACGATCCAGCCGGCACAGGCCTTGCAGCAAAACAACAGCTGCCGATGAAGTGGGCCGGCCTTTGCCTTGCAGCAACGCAGCCAGCAGATGAAGCTGGCCAGCCTTTGCCGTTCAGTGGAGGTTGGTGGAGGGAGTGCGGTGGTGCTGGCCACTCGGAAGGCGGGCTCGGACCTACCCTACGGTCTCCCTCCCAACCTATCGCCTTTGCCTGTCACTGTCTATACCCACTCCCTTAATTTGTCAAACCCCAATTTAGCCCCAACTTATTTTCTTTTATTTTTTCTTCCCCACTATAAATCGTCCCCTAACCCCCTTTATCGTCTTTGTTCGGCTAACCTATCCTGTCACCTGGCCTACTCCAAACCCCTACGTTCCCTTCCCGGAGGGGAATAAGGGAGAGCTAACGTCCTGTGTCGAGGCCCAACGAAGCCTCAGGATGGCCTCCCCAGAGTTCAGTGATCTATAACACAAAGTGGGTCCAGCGGCCCACAACGAGAGCGAGGGGATGGATGGTGCGGAGGGGTACACTTCCTAATCTACCCTATCCATTTAACTGTTAAACTACCCCGGGGCTTTCAACAAGTGCCTCGCGCTTAAACTATTGGTTCTAACAACCCAGATTCCCGTCGCCTGTGTTGGTGTCCTCACAATTTCGGGCCTTGCCCCCAATTTTCTCTCCGTGCCCTCACACGGTCTCATGGCTGGGACACGTGGCTCCCTTTGGCAGGCACGACCCTCTGCCAAATCTCCCGCTATGGCACCCCCGGGCACTACACTGCCTCCGAGCCTACCAGCTCCCTAAACACCGGGGAGTGCCCCCCATGGCACCTCCCCTGAAACGCACACGTGGCAGGCTGGCTTCCCAGGCCCCTTTCCGAGGGTCACCCGTGCCCACAACACTGCCCACACGGCTAATGGCGCCCTGGGCCCCCGCACCAAGCAGGCGCACCCGTGCCCACTACGCTATCCCGGCCCCCCATGGGCCCTTGGCCTACCACGGCCGACTAGCCTGGTGCCCGGGGTACCCACTCAGCGATACTCACTTTTCGCAGCCACGCTCCCAGCCTGTCAACAGGGCTCCTGCACCCCTCCAAACGGGTTTCGAGCCTACACTCCCACCAACAACAAAACGACCTCCATTTTTGTTAATTTGACTAACCCAGCTAACTCACTCTACAATGACCCCGGGGTCCCTTGGGCGGGAGTCACTCCTCCCCCCAATCACTCATCGCACCATGCATTCCCCATTCGCTCCACTCACACAGACCCGCTGGCCTCACTCACTCAACAAGCCCATGCTTCCACTTCACTCACCAACTCTTCAACACACTCACCGCTGAACTCTGCCATCCTTCTAACTACATCCCCTAACTAACTCGTGCTCCCACATCGTCCCTTAAACTCGTAGCACGTTCCTTTTAACACTACGTAGCTAAGCTACGTCCCCTCTACACATTCACAAGTCTGTCACTGTCTCCAAATCTCTAAAATCATTTTATTTCCCAACCTAAATCTGGCTACAATCCCTCTAACTAATCCATTCCACGGACTCCATGAGGACTTACCCCTGCCCCATGAAGTCGGTCTAACTAAGCTAACCCTTCCCCCTAACTAGTTTCCATCCTGTGCCCAGGTCAAGGGGGTCTTCCACCCCTTGCCCAGGAATCCTGTGCACCCGAAAGTGAGGCTTGTTTTTCCCTTTTTTTTTTTCCCACATGCGCAGCACCAGCGCGGCAACTCACAGCT
>NC_140971.1:23219589-23329589 GCF_056783735.1 Eptatretus burgeri
TCAGAAAAAGGAAAAAAGAAATTTATCTAAAAAGCCCAATGATTAATTCCGGCTTTGCGAAGTTTGGCAACGGGTAATTTAACAGAAGCGTTCGGGTAATAAGGCCCGAAAAGGAGTCGCCATGATGCGTGTGACGTGCGACGGGCCGACTTGGTGACAGATTAATTCGGCCTCGCAAAGCCTTTAACGGCGACATTATCGGGTACTTTTTTTTAAAAAAAGGGACAGAACAAACAACGGCGCTTGGCAGTGATTGCTGGCGAGGTGTTAAAAATAAAACACACGAATGGTTTTAAATATACAGTAATGTCCCCAAATTTCGGACGTCGGGCCTTCCTCACTCTGGAGATGCCGTCGAGACTCGGGAATTGCGATCGCGATTCGGTTCCTCCGGCTCCGGAAATGAGACGCACGTGGCGCCGTTTTAAAGTGACGTCAGAGCCTTGGCCGCGGGTCTCGTCGTGGAAACTGCGCAGCATTATCGCAGAGGACGATGTGTGCAGGGTCCACCCTTCAACGGGAATGATC
This sequence comes from Eptatretus burgeri, assembly GCF_056783735.1. Classification (NCBI taxonomy): domain Eukaryota; kingdom Metazoa; phylum Chordata; class Myxini; order Myxiniformes; family Myxinidae; genus Eptatretus; species Eptatretus burgeri. Next base: position 23,220,118 of record NC_140971.1, read on the forward strand.
GATGGAGTTTGAACCGTCTACTGTTCGCGAAGGACACAGTGGGATCTTTAACGTCCACCAACTAATCTCCCAGTTTAACGTCCATCCGAGAAACGTCACACGTATTGATGAATCACCGGGATGACGGTTTCTAGCTGCGTCGGGATTCGAACGCAGGCGACACAGCTTTGGAGCGAGTGTGAGTCCCTCTTGGTCACCCAACCAGCTCAATACGATTTCGATGCATTTATTAAACAAGCTCGAATGAGCGAAGATCGTCGTCCTCTTATGATGACGTCATAAAAACGATTATGAAGTCATTGTGATGTATCAGGTTTGCGATAAATTAATTATCTGTGCTATAAATGCCCGGCTTGATTCCCGCAAACAATATTCAAACAGCTTGCCCAGTTTCGGAGACTAGTGCGGGCTGCGGGCACGTAGGTGCGTGCCAGTCTGTGCAGCTTCGTGCCTGCAGTATCAGGTCCCCAGCATCAATTGTGACGTCATATCAAACGAAGAAGAAGAATTGACACCCCTCTCTCCCCTCCTCTCCCCCCTCCTCTGTCCCCCTCCTCTCTCCCTCCCCTCTCTTGCCTCCTCTCACCCCTTCTCTCCCTCCTCTCTCCCTTCTCTTGCCCCCCTCTCACCCCTCTCGCCCTTCTCTCTCCCCCTCCTCTCTCCCCCTCCTCTCTCCCCCTCCTCTCTCGCCCTCCTCTCTCGCCCTCCTCTCTCCCCCTCCTCTCTCCCCTCTCTTGCCCCCCTTTCACCCCCTCCTCTCTCCCTTCTCTCTCCCCTCCTCTCTCCCTTCTCTCTCCCCTTCCTCTCTCCCTTCCCTTTCTTGCTAACCTCCTCTCTCCCCCCTCCTTTCTCCCCCTCATTTCTCCCTCCTCCTTTCTCCCCCTCATTTCTCCCCCTCCTCTGTCCCCCACCTCTCTCCCCCTCCTCTCTCCCTCCCCCTCCTCTCTCCCTCCCCTCCCCCTCCTTTCTCCCTCCCCTCTCTTGCCCCTCACCCCCTCTCTCGCCCTTCTCTCTCGCCCTTCTCTTTCGCCCTTCTCTCTCGCCCTTCTCTCTCGCCCCTCCTCTCTCCCCCCTCCTCTCTCGTCCCTCTCTGTAAATGTATTCACAAATGTCAACCAAGCACAACGATTAATTCCATCCTTGGGAGAAAAACAGCTTTCAAACCCTTGGGAAACAGCTGTTTCCCTTGGGAAAATTCAAACCTTGGGATTCATTTATAATTTGAATAATAATCAAACCTTGGGAGTTTGGCACAAACCCAGGTATGGCACATACCCAGAGAAAGGCACATACCCAGGTCCCCAGTGTCGATTGTGACGTCATACCAAACGAAGAAGAAGAATTGTGACATCAATCATGCAAAAATAATAATAATAAATAAATAAACATAAATTGTGATGTCATTCGTGATGTCATAGCACCGTGTCTTGTCATTGGTTGACAGATAAATGGCCGTAACTTGGGAACCGCTCGTCCGCTCGATATCAAACCTCGAAAAGGCACATCCGCGGGTCCCCGGCAATATTTCTGGCAAGTTTCAATGAGATCGGACTGGCGGTCGTCGAGAAACAGCGGTCGCAGACAAACAGACACACAGAGATTGCTGGAATTACAGATAGACCAGTACGTGCCTGTAAAAAAAATTTAATAAATTAATATTCAAACCGCGAGCAACAAACAACAACCACACAGGTCATTTCTTCGCTCTCACGTGCCCGTACGTGCGTGGCCCGGAAGTTCGCATATCACAGTTACAATGATTCGCAATTTAGGTTTTAATGGCCAATTATTCAATTAGCGCCAACGTATTTTACCTTTTGGCAATGTCATCGCAAGGAAAAACACAAAGAGAAGAGAAGAGAGAAAAAAAATTACTTCCTGGTTCGGAGCATACCAGCACTCTGATGTTACCGAAATTTATGCACCGTCTTATATGAAAACGATCATAACTTTGGGCATTGTGTTTATCTATAAATGCGCATAAAAAATCGAGAAATTATGAGAATACACGAAGTCATCACTCTCCGGAAGTCTGTACGTTGTAACCCGTAATGGGGAACGTTGCTGAGGTTCCCTTCCACATTGGCCACGCCCACGCAATGTCTTGTCATTGGTTTGGTAAATAAATGGCCATAACTTGGGAAGCACTTGTCCGATTAATATCAAACCTTGAAATGGCACATCCTCAGGTCCCCAGCAATATATCTGGCAAGTTTCAATTAGATCGGACCAGTGGTTGTCGAGAAACAGCGGTCACAGACACACACACACACACACACACACACACACACACACACACACACACACACACACACACACACACACACACACACACACACACACACACACACACACACACACACACACACACACACACACACACACACGCACACACACATTGCTGGAATTATAGATAGATAATGGTATAGGCGATTTCCATTAGCGACGATATTATGACGTCAACTTTTTTTCTAGGAAGAATTTCCAAAATCTGAGATGGTTACTGCCTGCGCGTGGGCTTTCTGCATATACATGGCAAGTTTCACGAAGATCCGATGAAAACTCTGGGTTGTGAAACAAAAAATGTCAAAAAAATAGGAATGACATAAGATTGATATGACGTCATAGTGATGTATCATATGTGCGGTAATTCATCTCAGCTAATGCCCTGTTCGATTCCCGCAAACAGAATTCAAAAACCTTGCCGAGTTTCGGTGATATTTTTTTGGCGATTTCCATCAGCAGAGATATTTTGACGTCATAACTTTTTTTTCTCGGAGGAATTTTTAAAATCGGAGATGGTTCCTGTCTGCGCAGGGTATTTTTTCATATATATGCCAAATTTCAGGAAGTTTCGATGAAAACTGTGGGCTGTGAAACAAAAAAAATCCACAAGAACAACGAGAGTAAGACTTGAAGATCCTCCACGAGGATCTAAAAAGATTGGGGAATGAATTGTATCAACAACCCCAACAAACAGGGCTGTGCTCAGTTAGCAAGCAGCGAGCTAGCGCTTGCCAAGCCAACCGTTCCTTATCAACGGTTTCGAACTGAGTGGTTGTTTGGGTGGTTAATCCACTTGACGATCACTGACTCGACAACAACCTTGATATCATTAAACCGAACACACCCTGTTATAAAACTCTCCCTTCCCTGCAGCCTCACACCCTGTTATAAACCTCTCCCTTCCCGACAGCCTCACACCCTGTTATAAACCTCTCCCTTCCCGACAGCCTCACACCCTGTTATAAACCTCTCCCTCCCCTATAGCCTCACACCCTGTTATAAACCGAGCACACCCTGTTATAAACCTCTCCCTCCCCTATAGCCTCACACCCTGTTATAAACCTCTCCCTACCCTATAGCCTTACACCCTGTTATAAACCTCTCCCTACCCTATAGCCTTACACCCTGTTATAAACCTCTCCCTCCCCTATAGCCTCACACCCTGTTATAAACCTCTCCCTTCCCTATAGCCTCACACCCTGTTATAAACCTCTCCCTACCCTATAGCCTTACACCCTGTTATAAACCTCTCCCTCCCCTATAGCCTCACACCCTGTTATAAACCTCTCCCTCCCCTATAGCCTCACACCCTGTTATAAACCTCTCCCTCCCCTATAGCCTCACACCCTGTTATAAACCTCTCCCTCCCCTATAGCCTCACACCCTGTTATAAACCTCTCCCTTCCCTGCAGCCTCACACCCTGTTATAAACCGAGCACACCCTGTTATAAATCTCTCCCTTCCCTATAGCCTCACACCCTGTTATAAACCTCTCCCTACCCTCTTTCCTCACACCCTGTTATAAACCGAGCACACCCTGTTATAAACCTCTCCCTCCCCTATAACCTCACACCCTGTTATAAACCTCTCCCTTCCCTGCAGCCTCACACCCTGCTATAAACCTCTCCCTCCCCTATAGCCTCACACCCTGGTATAAACCTCTCCCTCCCCCATAGCCTCACAGCCTGTTATAAACCTCTCCCTCCGCTATAGCCTCACACCCTGTTATAAACCTCTCCCTCCCCTATAGCCTCACACCCTGTTATAAACCTCTCCCTTCCCTGCAGCCTCACACCCTGTTATAAACCGAGCACACCCTGTTATAAATCTCTCCCTTCCCTATAGCCTCACACCCTGTTATAAACCTCTCCCTACCCTCTTTCCTCACACCCTGTTATAAACCGAGCACACCCTGTTATAAACCTCTCCCTCCCCTATAGCCTCACACCCTGTTATAAACCTCTCCCTTCCCTGCAGCCTCACACCCTGTTATAAACCTCTCCCTCCCCTATAGCCTCACACCCTGTTATAAACCTCTCCCTTCCCTGCAGCCTCACACCCTGTTATAAACCGAGCACACCCTGTTATAAACCTCTCCCTTCCCTATAGCCTCACACCCTGTTATAAACCTCTCCCTACCCTACAGCCTCACACCCTGTTATAAACCTCTCCCTACCCTATACCCTCACACCCTGTTATAAACCTCTCCCTACCCTCTTGCCTCACACCCTGTTATAAACCTCTCCCTACCCTATACCCTCACACTCTGTTATAAACCTCTCCCTACCCTCTAGCCTCACACCCTGTTATAAACCTCTCCCTACCCTCTTGCCTCACACCCTGTTATAAACCTCTCTCTCCCCTTCAGCCATATAAGACAAAGCTAAATAAACCATTTAATTGTAAATTACTTGTACAAATGACAAGACAAGCATCATAGGGAGAATACATCGTTTTTATTGCGATGCCCAGAGACGAAGTACATGTAATCGTTTCCAGGACGCATTCAAAACCCGCACGAGAGATATCGTTTAAAAAAAAGGCGGGAAATGGTGTTTTAACACAAAACCAACAACAAAAACAACAACAACAACAACAACAACAACAACAGGTTTCAAACACTTCAAAGAAAAAGAACAAGAAGAAGAAGAATAAGAATAAGAAGTAAACCCAGATGGTAAAAAGCGACACATGCAGCAACCCTCCAAATCATGTGAAGGTAAAAACCTTCTCAAAAGCCTGATGTTCAAATTGGTTGCAAGTAGTGTGTACCCTCGCGGGTCCACCCAAGACGAAGATATCAGCTGGTATACTACTTGGGGTGGGGGGGGGGGATACTATCAAGGGAAAGAAAGTGAAGCATAGCCCGACATGTTAATTAGTCATCAGTAGTCGTGGTAGTCGTAGTAGTATGACTCTTCCATGACATCCGATGATTATGACGAGCATTGTTGAGCGTTCGTTCGTGAAAGTCGTGACGACCTCGGAATGTCTCCTGAATTCCTGACCTGACGTCATCACAAGAACCCCCTCTCCCCCTTCCCCCAATTTGAACTGCTCCTCCCTTCTTCTCCCAAGGCATCCATGCGCTCAGACTCCAAAAGCAATTCGAACGGGTTGAACGCCGACGACTCGACGAGTTCAGGCAACGGGTTGACTCTTCACTCATCCGAGTAATTGACGACTTTGCTCGAAATATTTTTAACTCACAAACGTTACACACCGAGGTGATGTCACCCCTCTTGGGAGTGACGCGAATGCTTCAATGGACCCGTCACAACCTCATGTGTGTTATGCGCGTGACAATAATGGCGAAATAAAGATAATCAAGGCGTCATTATCGTGTTTGTCTAATTCAGCGAAAAACTCTTGGCCAAACCTGCACCGAACCGAGAGAGTTTGCCATCCTCGGTGCTCGGCATCCTCCTCCTGACACCGGTGTTCCAATGCCCCATTTACACAAGAGGGCACCACCAGGAGTCAAAGGCCATCTGATGTGAAATGGCAAAATTGGAATGATTTTTTTTTTTAAGTCCACTTTTCACACCGACTATGACTCACTCTACAGATCCCAATCCTCACGAGCACAGGTAAACGCTGTGCTTCCCAACGACGACAGCGATGTGGTTACATGTCCGCCGCTTCGACTGAACGATGACCGCAAAATGCCAACCACCGAGCGAAGTTCCAAATAACAATAAATAACATTCGACGCACGACGCGTCGATTCGTACAGTAATAAAATCGTAGTCATTGATGCATAGGTGTGAGAAAATGGCAGCACAGGGTGTGGTGGGGTCGGCGAGTTCGCTTGCAGCGGATGGCACGGCATGCATGGTACATTGAGCGGATGAGAACTCAGGATATGTAATGGTACCTCCAATGGATGGGATTATGGGAATGACTGGAGAATGAATGGATGAATGGATGAATACATGACAGTAAAGTGCAAATGATTTTCGATGTTTTATAAGTTCCATTTGAAATGTGTATCAGCAGATGGTGGAACCCAAAAAGCATTTGGCAACAAACTTTCGAGATGGAAGACGAAGCCAAATATGAACGGGATGTTGGGATATTGCAGGGATGAGGTTGGTTCACCATCTTACAAAGCCATGATGGAACTCGGAAGCAATGCAAAACAATGGAAAGAATGAAGGCAAAAAAGGAAAGAAAAGAAGTGAAACTGACGCGTGGAAATGCCACGTGATGCAAAGCATGGGATGCACCGCCTGATGATGGGCACGATGGAGAAAAATGGGAATGGGGTCTCTGCGCAAACCAAACGTTCAGGGAAAGCTCGATTTGCTGAGATTTGTTTCTTGCCGGAACCTGAGATTTTAAAAGTTGCATCTGAAGGAATGGATCTGTAATTTGAAATGTTTGATCAGAGGCTCAGGTTGAGGAGGTTGAGGGTTGGGGGGAGATTCCTGCTAAGACGTGGAGGTATTGGGATTGACGGGATGAAATGGGCCCAGACACGCGAGTGCGATGTGAGCAGAGAGTGACTTTCTGGGCAACCTGGTGGAAAAATATTCCATCAACTTACGCACTGTATGTACTCCGAACATTCATCGAACAATTCATAGGCGATGGTGACAAAATTAAAGATGAAAACCTGGCAATAGCAATGCATGGCTACTCCCGAAGAGCCTACACAATCTCGGCTGCACACCGCTAAACAGACCTGAGGCTTCCCACCGCCTCCGCATTCCATCAAAATACACACTGCATCATTAAAAATACAGGCTGGTCATGATTTTTTTTGTTTTTTTTTAATAGATAATACCATTCGCAGAATCACCATTTTCTTAGAAAATAACATCAATGAGATTCACTAGCAGATATCCCAACAGGAGATAATTCTGGGATTACAAGTCAATATTTGTGATGAGGAGCAAGGCATTGCGGGTAGCATAGAAGTTGTTCTGCTTTTAGTGTACCTTACGGAGTAGTAGTTCCACCTTATGTATGGAGCAAGGATGTCCGTCGGGAGTTTCTCATGCCTCGATGATGTGCCGGAAACAAAGAGCTGGAGAATATGGAGTTGTGATAGACGTGTTCAAAATGGTTCCGTCTGTTTTGCCTTTACTCCCCAATTATAATTTATTTTTAATTTTTGATTTTAATTTTTTTAACTCAGAGAGATGGCTCTGACCGTACGCTGAGCAGATAGGGATGATTGAAGGCTCTGTCTTCACTTTCCCATCATGTTTTACTCTCTTACTTCCGTTGCTGCATATTTTCCTTTGACTTTCAAATCCACACGATATTCCATCGGTCGGTGCCTGTCAGTCACAAGCATCCTCAGTGTGAGGTCCATTGCTCCCTCACTTTTTTTGTCCTCCTGGGGGAGTGGTGAATCATGCTTCAACCGATCACAGCCAATGTGTGCAGAGGGGAATAAGAGAAAGACACAGGAAAGAGATAAAGAAGAAAAGCACAATGAAGTGACGTAATCTTTTCCGTGCTTTATGTTGCATAGTGATCGAAGCTTCCCAGGTAGTCAAGAGCTCCTCGGTAGCAGAAGTGGTATTGTTCCTGAGGTGGTTGCAAGGGAGCATGAGAGACAGACAGCCGGTCAACAGTGACAATAGATCGCAAGCATTGTCTGTTACTTTGAACTTCAAGAAAAATGTGAAGGTAACGCACCTTTCTGTCTCAATCTTACCCAATGTTGATCTATGCATAGTGTGTGGCTAATACCTGGAAATGGCTGACCCTTCTTTGAATGACACAGAGAAAGCATAAATTTGAGGGGGTAAGGCGTTGGGAAGAACCAAAGAAAAACTCAGAAGACAGCGTGCCAAGGTATTGTCGCATTGACAGTCCGACAAACCCAAGAGGTACAGACACTCACCTCTAGGCTGTCTACCTTGGGTTCGAATCCCAACCCGGCTATAAACTGTCCTCCCAGTGTTTCACAATTTCTGTGCTGTCACTTAGATTGACGTTAAACGGGATTTCCTGTCTGCCAGCATTCGTTGGTGGATGTTAAAATCCCATGGTATGCTTCACGAAGAATAGGCGAGCTATCGTCAACATGGCCAAATTCCTGCCCTAACCAGCAGAGGGCACTGCATCAGTGGCACGACGATGCACTTAGCCAATGCTGCATTCAAATGAAGAAGAAGAAGAAGAAGAAGAAGAAGAAGAAGAAGAAGAAGAAGAAGAAGAAGAAGAATAAGGTCCTGCAATTAATTAACTCTCGAGGATTGGTCCATTCACACGGACCTGAGCGGAATGATATTGAAATAGAACGCTACCAATTTTAACTACCCCAGGGATTTACCCCAAACCGCACCAAAATGGTCTTTCGCGCGTGAGGTTTGCAATGGTGGGTCACCACTTGAAACGATTTCTTACGAAATAACAGGTTTACTTCGAAGGCACAGGACAATAAAAATAGGAGAATCCCAAGACAATGGACAGACCCTAGTATAAGCAGTTTTTTTTTTTTTAAAGAAAAGCACAACCGGTGTAAACACAAATGAGCAGCATTAATTATTATAGGATAATATAATTGATGGTGCCATGAGCATGCAACCATTTACATACAACAACATGCCGGAAGGTGCAAACCAAAAAAAAACAAAAAAAACTTTCGAACTACATGCCAGAAACAACAACCACACAGGCCGTTCCTTCGCTCTCGCGTTCTCGCGACAACCATACTTCCACACACAGAGTTAATTAAAATCCAAATTAAAATCAAGTTTACCTCCCTGTCTTTGCTTGCCATGACATTCACTGCCATGTAACCGGCACGGCCGGTGACATCATCGTCGTCCGGCCGCGCATCGGCCTATGCAGCCACGCCGACGCAGCAACGTGTCATGTCATTGGTTGGTAAATAAATGGCCATAACTTGGGAAGCACTTCTCTGATTAATATCAAACCTTGAAAAGGCACATACTCAGGTCCCCAGCAATATATCTGGCAAGTTTAAATTAGATCGGACCAGTGGTTGTCGAGAAACAGTGGTCACACACACACACACACACACACACACACACACACACACACACACACACACACACACACACACACACACACACACACACACACACACACACACACACACACACACACACACACACACACACACACACACACACACACACACACACACACACTGCTGGAATTATAGATAGATGAGGGGCCAGGCAAGGACATTTAAAAGGATACCGGAACCGGGGATGAGGATGGCTCCACAGTGAGCAGGTCTCCAAGCGACGGCATGGACCATCAAAAAGTATGGTCCAACGAGCAGCCGTGGCACCCAGAGGAGAAGTGAAGCATCCCATGGGCAAAGAGAGCAGAGAAAGTGAAGCAACAAGAGCTTGTCGGGTGGCCAGGGAGAACACAGAGAGCGAAACAATGGAAGTTCAAACGAGAAAAGAAGACAGAGAGAGCCCAAGAGAGCAAATAACGCATGTATAGGGACCCTATCCCTCCCACCATGGCCACGCTCTGCTCCTATGAACATTCTTTGATCATAGACCGGCACCGGCCAGTGAGGGAACATCGCATTTCCTCCGGGGTGATGCCACACGTACATGGTGTCATCACCGGCACTGCCTGTGCCAGTCATGTGATATCTTGCAGTTTGCCAATGGTGATGAACCCTCTGGGGTCGTTGTAATTCCGGCGTCATGTCAGATACCTGTTACCAAGAACTCGGGCCGTGGGTGGGATTTCAGTGCAAATCCAAATTGTTGTCACAGATACAATTCACTCCTTTTTCTTTGTACCTCACCTGGCACCTCGCCTGGTTCACAGAGGATAAAAACGGATAACACCTTCCGACCTCATGTTTACCTCATCACTGTCACCCCTCACGACAGACATAAGCACAGGACAACTTTTTCTAATGGGTCCCTGATATCCAGAAAAGCGTTCTATGCTACACGAACACACGGACAAGCTAACTTATCTACCTAATACGTACCCCCCTCCAATGTAACAGCATCATCTCACCCAGCCAATCTTAGTGATAAGAACTTCCAGTTACAGTTTCCTTTGTGGGTGGACATGCTTTGTTATGCCCTAAAATAATAACTTTCAAAGCTAAGGACACCAATTTATATTTGTGTTGTCAAACTGTTGTCATTTACTGCTTGAACAAATGTTAAGCTTTTTGTCAGCCCATCTTCGTGTATTCTCTTTCACATTGTATGTGCGAACAGAGTACCCGCCATATGGGCAATGTTGTTCCAAGCATGCAACATGATCTTTTGACGCATACCTTTATTTGGGTGGTGTATAGGTGTATGGTTAACTGACAGCTCCAGATACGCAAAAACCCCCCCAAAAAACACCCGGGTTATGTGCATGAAGCAAAAACATACCGACTGCTTATAATTCAAAACTCAAAACACCTCACTGCACTGCACTAGTAAACGTGAGGACAGGAGTACTGCACTGTGAAGGATGGAGACTTCTAATACCCTCCCCTACCTGGAGGCTGTGCCACACGATACACATTTACATAGAGAATTTGCATCCCCCCACCTCACTGCCCCCCCCCCCCCAAGACCACCGGCAAAGATAAAAACACCCTTGTGCAGAGAATGGTGTCAGGCTGATCCGATATAGCAAATCTGGATGTAATTGGCCCAGAACTGCAGGAGTAGCGCGACAAACACACAAAAAACACGCAAACACCGGTCTATGAATTATAGTAAGGATTTGCATTGAGATGCCCAGAGTTTGTAGGACTTATCCATAACATTATCATTGTCCCTCTTCCTTCTGCTCTCCTTCCCTCATGTTCAAGTTCTCCCCTCTCTTTCACCCACATACACTGCTTTATTGTAAACATGGTCAAGGCCCGTGGGAGAGCCAGTACACTGAATGTATCAGGACATAACGGTGCAAAAGGAACAGTGAAGGTCAGGTTAGATCAGGTATGGGAGCATGCGCCAGAGCAGCGCGTCGCTGCGTCCACTTTCCGCTAGAACTCCAGGGGCCTCCGTCTGGCCATCCCCCAGACAGATGCCTGGCTTATCCCCATCTCCTTGAGATGCTGATCAACGTGCTGGAACCATGAGGAATGTGGTTGGCCCGTTGGCCTCCTCCACTCACGAAGCTCCCTTGCTGAGAGAATCTGGTGAGGAGGATGAGTGTCAGGAAAACGAGCCACATGTCCAAACAGCCGCACCTGACGTTCACAGACTATGCAGGTAACAAATCTCATTTGAGTCTTTCTCAGCAACCTCTCGTCGGACACAAAGTCCGACCAGCGATAGCCAAGGATTCTCCGAAGAGACCTGGTACCAAAGGAATTAAGTCGCCATCTCAGATCCTTGGTCAGAATCCAAGTCTCACTTCCATTGAGCAAGACAAAAGCACCAAGGACCTGATGAATCAGACTTTTGTTCTCCTGCACAGGTACCGGCAGCGCCACACCCCACGATCCAGTGAATCCATGACTCCCCAGGTCAGACTCAGTCGTCTATTGACCTCTGGCTCACAGCCAGCAGAGACATGAATATCACTGCCAAGGTAAGTGAATCTCTCTCTGACCTCAACATCCTCACCACAAACAGGTACAGACAAAATAGCAGCATCCAAGATGTCAATGAAAGCCTGGATCTTAGTTTTGATCCAGGAAACCCGTAATTCCAGCGGCCCCGACTCCTCATTCAGCAACTTGAGGGCCCCCAAAAGGATATCTAGTCTCCCCAAACATGACTGCATCATCTGCGAAATCAATGTCAGAGATCTCAACGTTCCCAAACGATGCACCGCAGCTTGGTCTCTTTGACATCCTCCCCAGAATCCAGTCCACACAAGTGCTGAAAAGTGTGGGGTCCAGTACACACCCCTGACAAACTCCAGTAACAACAGGAAATAACTCAGAGATGGCATCACCACATCTCACAGCACTCTTAATACCAAAGTATAGTTCAGACATCAGATGGATCAGTTTTGATGGCACCCCGTGAAGACCAAGAATCCTCCAGAGGGCATCGCGATTCACTGAATAAAACGCTTTGCAGAGATCAACATAGACTGCAATCAGCCCCTGCCGAAACTCCCAACTGCCTGACTGCTCTGGATGCTTGTGCTCAAGCAGATGGTGGTGAACCCAATGAAGAATTATCCAAGTAAAGACCTTGCCCGGCACTGACAGCAGCGTCACCCCTCGGTAGTTGTAGTCCTGGCGATCACCCTTCCCTTTCAAGAGAGGGACAATAAGGCCCCTCTTCCAGTCAGTTGGGATGATGCCTGTGTTCCAGGCAGAGCAGAAAACTGCATGCAATGACATAAGAACTGCATGCAATGACACTTCCACCAGCCTTGAGAAGTTCAGCATGGATCAATGATCTCTCTGACTCTGTAAATTCCTCTTTATCTCTTTGCTGATGACTCTACCCTCTGCTGTACCATCTGTCATCCCTCAGACCGGCAAGCAGCAGCTTCTTCGCTCACTGCAGATCTGGATAGAATCACAAACAGGTCCAACACATGGAACATGTCTTTCAATCATGACAAATCTCACATTCTCACTATGTCTCTCCAAAAGGACTGTTCAGAAACCCTGCCCCCCCCATCGACTTTCTCAACAATCCTCTGGAAGCAGTCCTTTCATTCAAGCTTCTGGGTCTCACTATCTGCCATGACATTTCCTGGGAAAGCCACTTTTCAAACCTCGCCTCCAAAGCCAATCGCCGACTGGGAATCCTCCGTCGTGCAAAGTCTTTCCTTGGCCCTCCTGAGCTTCTGACCACTTACAAAGCTTTCCTCCGCAGCCTGATGGAGTACTGCTCTCCCCTCTGGGCTGGTTCTCCTGCCTCTCAGCTTTCTCGGCTTCACGCTGTGGAAACCAAGGCATTTCGGATCAATGGAACATCCAATGATGGAGCTGAGTCTATGGGTTTATCACTTAGCCATTGCAGACAGGTCGGTGGTCTCTCTCTCTCTTGTACCCTCTTCTCTCCGGTCTTGTCCCCCCCCACCCCCGCCCTTTCTGCGATATGTTCCCCCCATATTTACGCAGGGCGCTCAAGGTCCTCCAGGAACCCCCTTCTGGTAAAACGACCAAAATCACGAATCACTGCTCACCTTCACGCTTTCATTCCTCTTCTTTCTCACCTTTGGAATAAACTCCTACACTCTCTTCAATCTCATGCTTCCCTAGAAGTCTTCAAAACAGCAGTTCACCACCACCTCTTATCTTCCCCCCATCCAAAACCTTGATCTTTTCTACCCCCGTTAATCCACCACAAACCCACCTCCTTCAAATTCCCTGCTTTCCTTCCTGAAAGTCCCTGTATTGTCCATCTTGTATACCCTATGTTCCCCGCCCCTTCCCTCTCCCTTCCATAGATCTCCTAATGTTTCGCTTCCCCACTGTTTTGTCCTTCCCTCTCCTGCCCCTCTTGTCTCCTACCCCCCCTTTTTTGTGTGTTGTGTGTTCGCTCTCATACGAGCCTCGACAATGCATACAAAAAAACCAAAAATGGATGCCACAGATCACAGAAGCTTCACCCCCATTTTAACTAGTTCACCGCAGCCTGTGTTTCCACAAACGAAGACGGATCACAGTTGATTGGAGAGTCAGCAATGGGGAGAGTAACAACACGGACATCCAATTCGACAGCTGGATCAGCCCGTTACAGCCTCTCAAAGTAACCGGCCCTGCAGGCCTTCAATTCAGACTCCTCTGTCAAGAGCCTACCACCCTCTACTCGAACTGCAGTGCACCGAGAGATGGGCTTGGAGGAATGCAATGTGCAAATTCTTGACTTGACCACAGGTGATGCTCTACCCCCTCACAGATTCCTCACACATCGGCCTCCTTGTCCACCCTGAGCGCACATGCAGTTTTACGCCTCAGCTCCGTGAACAGCTCAGCTCTGCCATTAAGTCTGTTACTGTGACTGTAAGCGATGGTATCCAGTGTCCCTTGGGAGACAAAGTTATTCTTTACCTGACTATGGGTTCCAAGACATCGACCGGCTACATCAAGGATGGAAGTCTTGAAGGCACTGTACAACTTTTCAGGATTCCCCAAAAAACCCAGACTCCCAAAATCCCCACTCAGCCTGTTCACAAACTCCTTAGCTACCCTCTCATCCTTGAGCTTGCCAACATCCATCTTAAGTTGGGATGGTACCATTATCTTGGATTTAAGCTGAAACTTCCGAGTTGCTACCACAAGCCTGTGGTCAGTATTGAGGAACTGAGCACTCCTGTAGAACCTGCAGTTCTGAATCATCCTCCAGCTACCATCAACAAGCACATGGTCAATCTCCTTTGCCACACCACCAGCATTGGAAAACCAAGTCTAATGATGAGTTTGTGGGCACTGAAGCCATGAACGAGCCACCCTAAATCCACTACCTCTTGCAAAGTCAAGGAACAATGCTCTTCTGGTTCACAGTTCCAGACACATGAGGACCAACACATGTCTCATAACCATCCCTATCAGTTCCAGTCGATGCATTGAAATCCCCCAAGACGAGAAGTGTATCTCGCCTGGGGCACTGATCAACCACAGAGTGGAGCACGGCATAGAATGCGTCCTTCACAGTGAGATCACTCACCACAGTTGGAGCACATACAGATACCAGGGAACCCAAGCAATTGAGGGAACCCAGTTGACACCCAAGGAGTGATGAATTCTCAGTCTCATAATACACTCATTGACCAGTGTTACCTCAATTATCATGGGAGTCAGCTTATTGGAAACAGCTACAGCAATTCGTTGGACATAGTAACCATCACAGTGACCAGACCAATAGCAGGTGTAACCATCCGCCATGATCTCACAACTATCCGGTCTCCGGACCTCAGAGAGTGCTGCAATACCAATGTTCAAACGCTTGAGCTCAGATGATAACAGAGACAGGTGATCATCTTTTCACCCCACCTACAAGGACATTCCAGGCACCCACCTGAAGGGACTGCCTCAGGTTAACCAAAGGAGAATGCTGTCTGGTGGACAACACATCAGTACTACTCCGACACACACCACCGCCATCTGACCCAGGAAGGTTACCCTGTGCTTTTCCACTCATCAACGAATGTGGGTCCTGAAGACTTTGTCCCAATCCCATCATCTGGTGAGCTGCACCGGAGGCACTCCCATGGAGTGGGTTTTTAGTTTTCTTTGTTTTGCTGAATGAAGTGTTTTACGCTGGCCAGTCCAAATCCTGTCACCAACCTCCTGGAAAAAGGTAACCCAGCTGTGGGAGGACGTCCGCATGCACAGTTGGGCACCAGATATGGATGGCATAAAAGCATAAGCATAAAGCATAAAGCATAAAAGCACATCACATCATACAACGTGTGAAGCGAGCTACTGGAGAAGCACAGCAGCACTACACAGCGAAAACGCCCCCAGGCAGCTCATGCTTACATGGCCCTCGGCGAGGTCGCGGCGACCTCCCGCAGCAAACCTCCCCTGGCACCATCAAACGCCTCTGGCCCATAAGGCGGCACCTCTTCCCCAGCCAGACCTGAAACAGATAAACCTTCCGAGGCCGGACCCCCGCTGTCTGGAACCCGCGGCGCCACCGCCAGACCCGACTGACCTTGGTGGGGGCGCTGAACAGCACCCTTGGCTGGAAGCAACAAACACTCCACAACAACCCACGCACCACAATCAGTTGAGATTCCACCGCATGGCCAAAACGGCCTTGAGCGAACCCAGAGAGCCGCACCCCAGGCGCCAGGCACGTCTGACCTTGCTGAAAGCAGAGGTGGGGGTAACGCCGACCAGCGCACGAGTCCCGGCTCCGAGTCGATCTCCGAGACCCCCACGGCAGTTAGACAGTCGCAACTCCATTCAAACCACACTTTAACCATAGGCTCGTCATAAATCAATAGGAATAACATTGGAACCATTGCAAACTCATTTCCCCGTACAGCGCGTTCTTTTGGCAAAATCCCTGCACATGACAAAGCAACTACCCGCGGCCCGGGGCAATGGAAGGCCAACCAAACCTTTTTATTCGCCACCACCGCTCCCAAAGCCACCACATCACATGGACCATACTGCAAAACCCATCGATTGATCTCCGCCAAACCCACTCTCACACAGGAACTGTTGGCATTTATTTCAACAACGTTAAACCGCATCACTCGAACAATGAAAAACAAATATGCAATGAACAGCAACCCATAACCCACATCACGAGTCCGTCTCTTGGTTGTCGACTCGATGTTGCGACTCGCGACTTCCTTTAACGCCACGGGCTCACCGCAACCAGTTGAAGCTGCCCGAACAACACAGGCGCACCCCGCACCATGAACGCAGCCGACGCGCGAGAGCTAATCGCGAGGGCTGGCATGGCTCCCACTGCTTCCGCACCGCACACCACCGTTGCAGGCAGCAACGAACGGCCGCTCCCGTTGCATCGATGCGGCTCCCGCCGCCAGAACCTCGCCCTCGGGTCTCGACGAAAGCATCGAAGAGAGCACCGGCACACCTGGAGGTACGAACTGGAGATCCAGCCCGAGGTGCGCCAGCCAGTCCCGACCCAAAAGGGCGGGCCCCTCCCCTCGCACCACAAACACCGTGAGTATGGCGCTTCGACCCCGGTAGAGCACCGAGACGTCGGGAGCCGCAAGCGGCGCAATCACTTCGCCGGTGTACGTGCGCGATGCGAGGGCAGCACGAGTGGACTCAACCCGACACCCGATCAGTGTCCCGCTCACTCCGACCTCCCCTGGCATCGGCCCTGTCACTATCGGACCAACTGAAACCAGGCTCAACATGGGCAGCATCAGTGCCCCGGTCACCTCAACCTCCCCCGCCACTGATCTTGTCACCTCCGGACCAGTTGGAAGCAGGTCTAACACCGGCAGCATCTCCCGCTCCGGGTCGCTAGAATCTCCGTGCTCAGGCTGCAAAACTCGACCCAGGGCGTTACCATGCACGCCATGCACCGAACACCATACCGGTGGTAGGTCTTGACCCGGGACGGAAGGACCGCTTCGCACACCGCCATCAATGACTGTCATGATGGGCGATGACTCTCGGCATACACACCGTCGATGCCCCCGAGTGCTCAGACCGCCGTCCGAGTGATCGTATTGCAAAAGCCGTCCACGACCCGCGCCGCAGACCTTGCGCGGGCCGTACGCGCCTGGCACATCGCGCTGACCCCCGGACCATCTGCTGCGCCCCGACCATCGAGACCCCGGACATTCTTCAGAGCTTGCGCGACGTCCAACGCCGCGTTCGAGCCGTACTGCGTGTCCTCGTTCTTTAGCCGTGGCTTTGCAGAAATCATTCCCCCGATTTGTCGTGCCTCAATAAAATGAACACTGAGCGCGGCCGTGCCGGCGAGCCTCCTGGCTCCGGAGCCTGTGCGCGCGCGAGCGAACCTGCGACACGCTCTTCGCGATGCGTACTCCTCCGGAACCTCGAACCGCGCAAGGTGCGCTGAGTTACTCGCTGCCACTCCGAACCCAGCCACCACCCTGCACACACCGATCCCATCCTCGTCACCAACTGTAGTGTCGTGATAGAGATGCTTAGCAGGCAGACACGAGCGGGGGAACAGTCGAGCCGGGCTGTGTTGCACAAGCGCGAGCGCGGGCGTACTTTGCCCGCAGCTCTCCTTTATTACGTACGCCGTACACTCACAAGCTGCGGCGACTATGGCATCACTACAACGCCTCAGGCGGCGCGCACTCCTTATATTCCTGGCAGACACGATGCTCACGACGACCACTCCTCCCATCATCATGCCCCGCCCTGCATGCCCGCAGGCTATACCACAGCTGTTGGCTCCCAAGGACTCCTCCGCCCTTTGATAGGTTTTGTTTTTAATCCTGCTGGGTGTCCATATATCCATACCCATACACTCTCCTCACCAGGAAACCTGGTGAGGGAGATGGTTTAATCACCAGCAACCCGACCATGAAACAAGTTAGTACAGGTTTACATGGTACCTGAAGCAAGTCACATATCTGATCTGATCTGATCTGGCCTGACCTGACAATTTCGTTGCTTTTTGAGATGCAGGAAAGCAACTAAGACCATGGAGAGGGAACACAAAAGTTTGGGTGTTCATGCAAAAGGAATGAAAAGAGGGTTTTGATCGAATATGAGGTGAGAAAATGAGTGGAAGAGCACAAAGTGTTTTCTGTGAAGCAACACAGGCAACAAGGTGCGTGGGTAGGGTAAGCTCTGAAACGTCAACGTCTTGCTTCCCATGGTGGGGAGAATACCTCATTCATCATCTTGTTCATTTTGTCCATTGTTCTACTCGTCTGCCGACGCAGATCGACCCGAGCCTTCACCAGCAAGTCCAGTTCTTCATTCTGTATGGGAATGTTATAATCCACTTGCGGGTTGAAAATAGACTTTTTTTTTTGGATACCTTGTCGAGGCTCGTATGAGAGCTAACACACAATGCACATCAAGGGGGGGCATGAGACAAGAGGGGAGGGAGTGGGAGGGACAAAATAGTGAGGAACAGAGACATTAGGAGATCTGTGGAAGGGAGAGGGATGGGACCGGGAACACGGGGAATAGAAGATGGACATTACAGGGACTTTCAGGAAGGAAAGCAGGGAATTTGAAGGGGGTGGGCTTGGGTGGATTATCGGGGGAAGAAAAGATCGAGGATTTGGATGGGGGATGACAAGAGGTGGTAGTGAACATCTGTTTTGAAGGCCTGGAGGGAAGAATGGGAAAGAATAGAGTGAGGGAGTTTATTCCAAAGGCGGGAAAAAGAGGAATGAAAGAGTGAAGGTGAGCAGTGATTCGTGATTTTGGTAGTTTTACCAGAAGGGGGTTGTTGGCGGACCTTGAGCGCCCTGCGGAAATGTGGTGGGGACAAATCGCAGAGAGAGCAGGGGGGTCGAGGCTGGAGAGGAGTCGGTAGAAGACAGAAAGACCACCGACCAACCTGTGGTGATTGAGTGAGAGGCCCAAAGACTCAGCTTCATTTCGGGAGATGCCGATGATCCGAAATGCCCTGGTTTATACAGCGTGAAGCCGAGAAAGGTGGGAGGCAGGAGCACTAACCCAGAGGGGAGAGCAGTACTCCATCAGGCTACAGCCAAAAGCTTTGTAAGTCGTCAGGAGCTCAGGAGGGCCGAGGAAGGACTTTGCATGGCGGAGGATTCCCAGTCGGCGACTGGCTTTGGAGGCGAGGTTTGAAATGTGGCTTTCCCAGGAAAGGTCATGGCAGATAGTGAGACCCAGACGCTTGAAAGAAAGGACTTCTTCCAGAGGATTGTTGAGAAAGTGGATGGGGGGGGGGTTCTAAACGGTCCTTTCGAAGAGACATAGTGAGAGTGTGAGATTTGTCTGGATTGAAGACATGTTCCACGTGTTGGACCAGTTTGTGATTTTATCCAGATCTGCAGTGAGCGAAGAAGCTGCTGCTTGCCGGTCTGAGGGATGACCGATGGTACGGTCGAGGGTGGAGTCATCAGCAAGGAGATAAAGAGGATTTTCCAGAGAGTCGGAGAGATCATTGATGAAAACCAGAAAGAGAACAGGGCCCAGAACGCTACCTTGAGGAACTCCAGCCTGCACAGGAAGAGGGGATGAAGGAACTCCATTTAGGGCCACATGTTGCCTGCGACAGGAGAGGAAGTCTGCGAGCCATGAGTGGAGATGGCCTTGGATACCATGGGAAGAGAGTTTGGTGAGTCGTGCAGGGTGCCAGACTGTGTCAAAAGCACGTGATATGTCCAGGGATACGGCTCGGATTTCCTGTCTGGCATTGAGGACCTCCATACATTGATGGGAGAGCAGAAGCAGCATATCCAGGGTAGAGTGACCTGGTCTGAAACCAAATTGATGATTGGAAATCAAGCCATTGGAGAAGAGGAAGGATTTCATATCTGAAGCGATGATGGATTCCATCACCTTGCTGATTATTGGGAGAAGGTTGATTGTTCTGTAGTTGCAGGGATCGTTTTTTGCACCTTTTTTATGCAGGGCAGTGATGTTTGCTGATTTCCAAGCAGATGGCAGATGACCTTGAACAAATGAGAGGGTGAATAGAACAGAGAGAGGGTGAGCAAGAGCGGCAGAGCAGGCTTTGAGGACACGTGGGCTGATGCCGTCTGGACCGGTTGCAGAATCTGAGTCGAAATGCAGGAAATTGTTGTTTGTTGAGCTATAAAAGAGTGAGATGACACACAGGTTTCTTGTTCAGGCCTACCGATGAAGTTCCGGCAAAAGCATTAAATAATTCCTGGTGGAATATAAAAGAAAACAAGGTGATTGTGTGCCCTGTGGTCAAAGAAGGACAATGGAGTAGGTGCTGTGAAACTGTTCAGTAGCTTTTCTTGCACACTTTAACACAGAAAAGTGCTGAAACTTTTTTTGGCGTAACGAGGAGTATGCAGTGCCAAAGCAAGAAACTGTTTGGTCACATCGGATGATTTAATTCGTATCACAAGGACATGCAAGGAGGGTTATACACCGAAGAAAGCAATTTGGCCCATCATGCCTATGCCTTATCCACACCCGATTCTTGTCTGTTGTGAACAAACACCATTCCCACCATTCCCCAAACTAATTAAGTATGCACATTCCTTTATAATTAACTTTGGCATCCCATTGATCAGTAGGCAGAGAATTTTGCAGGGTACCAACACACAACAGCTCAATTATTCTCACTTCTCCTTGGCGCTTTCACGACAGAAGAAAGCGCGTTGTTCCGAAAGGCTGCAAGCAGTTACCCATGCCACCGAAGGTGGACGGAGGTAATGTTTTCACTCAAGTTTGTCTGTCTGTCTGTTTGTCTGTGAGCAGGGTATCTCAAAAGTAATGGACGGATTTGGACGAAACTTGGTGGACAGGTTGGATGTGCGACAAGGACAAATTGATTGGATTTTGGTGAAGATCTAGTTCCAGATACGATAATTTTTTGATTTCTCAAAGTGATTTTCACAATTGACAGATTGGGCCAAAAAAATAATATATAACATGATATTTAAAAAAAAGTTGTGGATGGATTATGACAAAACTAGTTAGACGAGTTGTGTCGGTGACAAGAAGAAGCCGATTAGATTTTGGTTCAGGTCCAGATTCAGATTCAAACTATCAGTGACATCATAAATGTAAACTCTTCAGCCTGGTGGAGATATGTGCTCCACCAAGTGCCGTTCGAGTTACTTCCACAACAGAAGGTGAAGGAGGTTATGTTTTGACCCCTCTCTGTCTGTTTGTCTGTGTGGCTGTGTGCAGGATATCTCAAAAAAGTTGGTGACGGATCCGGATGAAATTTGGTACGCAGGTTGGGTGTGTGAAACGGACGAACTGATTAGATTTTGGTGAAGATCCGGATCCGGATCCGACTACAAGAATGTTTTAAGCGATTCTTCACCAGACAGGATGATCACCTGTCTCTGTTATCATCTGAGCTCAAGCGTTTGGACATCGGGATTGCAGCTCTCTCTGAGGTTCGGAGACCGGATTGCGGCGAGATAATGGTGGGTGGTTACACCTACTATTGGTCTGGTCACTCTGATGGTTACCATACCCAAGGAGTTGCTGTAGCTGTGTCCAATAAGCTGACCCCAATGATAATTGAGGTAACACCGGTCAACGAGCGTATTATGAGATTAAGGATTCGCCACTCCTTGGGTGTCATTTCCCTGGTCTCTGTCTATGCTCTGACTGAGGCGAGTGACCTCACCGTGAAGGACGCATTCTACGCCACCCTCGAGTCTGTGGTTGATCAGAGCCCCAGGCGAGATACACTTCTAGTCTTGGGGGATTTCAATGCATCGACTGGAACTGATAGGGATGCTTATGAGACGTGTGTTGGTCCCCATGGGTCAGGAACTAAGAACCAGAATAGCACTAAGTTCCTTGACTTTGCAAGAAGTCATGGACTTAGGGTGGCCGGTTCATGGTTTCAGCGCCCACAAGGTCATCGCTGGACTTGGTATTCCAACGCTGGCGGTGTGGCAAAGGAGATTGACCATGTCCTTGTTGATGGTCGTTGGAGGATGATCCAGAACTGCAGGGTCTACCGGAGTGCTCAGTTCCTCAATACTGACCACAGGCTTGTTGTAGCAACTCTAAAGCTGCACCTTAAATCCTGGAGAATGGTACCATCCCAGCCTCGGCTGGATATTGGCAAGCTCAGGGATGAGAGAGTAGCTGAGGAGTTTGCGAACAGACTGAGTGGACACTTGGGGGGTCTGGGTGCTTTGCAGGGTCCTGAAGAGTTGTGGAGCGCCTTCAAGACCACCGTCCTTGATGTTGCCGGTGGATACCTTGGAGCTCACCGCAGGGCAAAGAAGAATTTTGTCTCTCAAGGGACACTGGATACCATTGACCAGAGTCGCAGGGCCAGGCTGAATGGCAGAGCTGAGCTGTTAGGGGAGCTGAGGCGTAAAACTGTACGTGCACTGAGGGTGGACAAGGAGGCCCATGTGCGAGGAATCTGTGAGGGGGTAGAGCATTACCTGTGGACACGTGATTCTCGTCCCGCTTACAGGGGAATTCGCGCATTGCGTTCATCCAAGTCCATCCCTCGGAGCACTGCAGTTAGAGCAGAGAGTGGTAGGCTCTTGATAGACGAGTCTGAAGTGAAGGCCCGCTGGGCCGGTTACTTTGAGCGGTTGTACCAGGCTGATCCCCCAGCTGTCGAGTTGGATGTCAAGCGTGTTACAATCTCTGTTGCTGACCCTCGAATCAACTGTGGTCCACCTTCGCTTGTGGAAACACGGGCTGCGGTGAACCAGTTGAAACGGGGCAAAGCTCCAGGGATCTGTGGCATCCATGCTGAACTTCTCAAGGCTGGTGGAAATGCTGCACTTGTGTCGTTGCATGCAGTTTTGTGCTCTGCCTGGAACACAGGCATCATCCCAACTGACTGGAAGAGGGGCCTTGTTGTCTCTCTCTGGAAGGGGAAGGGTGATCGCCAAGACTGCAACAACTACCGAGGGGTGAAGCTGCTCTCAGTGCCGGGCAAGGTCTTTGCTCGGATAATTCTTGATAGGGTTCACCACTATCTGCTTGAGCACCAGCATCCAGAGCAGTCAGGCTTTACACCAAAGAGGTCAACGATTGACCGTATCCTTGCCCTTCGTGTCCTCACCGAACGCAGACGAGAGTTTCGGCAGGGATGCTTGCAGCCTATGTTGATCTCTGTAAAGCGTTCGATTCAGTCAATCGGGATGTCCTCTGGAGGATTCTTGGTCTTCGTGGGGTGCCACCAAAACTGATCGATCTGATGTCTGAACTCTACTCTGGTACTAAGAGTGCTGTGAGATGTGGTGGTACCATCTCTGACTTATTTCCAGTTGTTACTGGAGTTTGTCAGGGGTGTGTACTTGCCCCCACACTTTTCAGCACTTGTATGGACTGGATTTTAGGGAGGATGTCGGAGAGATCAAGTTGCGGTGCATCGTTTGGGAATGTCAAGATCTCGGACCTTGATTTTGCAGATGATGCAGTCATCTTTGTGGAGACTTTAGACATCCTTTTGGGGGCCCTCGAGGTGCTGAATGAGGAGTCGGAGCCACTGGGATTATGGGTTTCTTGGGTCAAAACTAAGATCCAGGCTTTCGGTGACATGTTGGATGCTGCTGTCCTGTCTGTGTCTGTTTGTGGTGAGGATGTTGAAGTCGTGGAGAGATTCACTTACCTTGGCAGTGATATTCATGTCTCTGCTGGCTGTGAGTCAGAGGTCAATAGACATCTGGTTCGGGCCTGGGGAGTCATGGATTCACTGGATCATGGGGTGTGGCGCTGCCGGTACCTGTGCGGGAGGACGAAAGTCTGAGTATTCAGATCCTTGGTACTTCCAGTCTTGCTCTATGGATGCGAGACTTGGACTCTGACCAACGATCTGAGATGGAGACTTAATTCCTTTGGTACCAGGTCTCTTCGGAGATCCTTGGCTATCACTGGTCAGACTTTGTGTCCAACGAGCGGTTGCTGAGAGAGACTCGGATGAGATTTGTTACCTGCATAGTCCGTGAGCGTCAGTTGCGGCTGTGTGGACATGTGGCTCGTTTTCCTGACGCTGATCCTGCTCACCAGATTCTCTCAACAAGGGAGTCTCATGAGTGGAGGTGGCCAGTGGGCCGACCACGTGCCTCATGGTTGCAGCAGGTTGACCATCATCTCAAGGAGATGGGGATGGGCCTGGCATCTGCCTGGAGGATGGCCAGACGGAGGCCCCTGGAGTACCGGCGGAAAGTGGACGCAGCGACGCGCTGTTCTGGCACATGCTCCCATACGTCACCTGACCTTCACGGTTGGAGAGATAGGGCCAAAAATGATAGCGAGCATAAAATAAAATGACCGTTTTTACAGCCATTTTTCCCTGCTGTGCAGGGGTTTGGCTTTTTCTTGAGGCAATGTTTTATGGCCGGATGCCCTTCCTGACGCCAACCCTGGTCGCCTCTTACGACACACAGGGATATGGTACACCTATTCTAACCGGGCGATAGCGAGCATGATATCTCAAAAATGTATTGGACCCGATACGTTCTCGTGGATCAGGCATTACGTGGCGGAGGTATGCACTCTACACTGAGCGCCCTTCTAGTTTTTACTGTATTTATGTCACCTCTGATCAATGAGGTGTTTTTCCTGAAATTAGGTGCTTGGTCGTAAACCCAATTTTAACCACTTAGCACCAGTGTGACAACTCCTCATTTTCATAAATGCCAAGGTGAGCCCAAAAAAAAAAAGCAAAGAATTCACAAGGTTTCGGAAAAGCGATGATAATAGAAAACCTTCAGAACACCAAAACGCCACGATGAACAACGAATAGCCAACATCTTGTGAAAAAAGCCAAGGAGTGGTCACACTGCTAAGCACTGCAACCACCGAGGAATATTAGATTCTGTCAAGGGGAGTGTCGACCTGCAACGGCATACATTTTTTTATGATAGGTTTATAGACTAAGTTCAGAAAGCTGTGCTTACCACCGAGGGAAGCAAAGTAAAGCTGACGTTTCAGGCGTGAGCCGAACGATGGAGCAGGAGAGGTCTCCCACATGAAACGTCAGCTTGACTTTGCTTCCCAAGGCAGTGAGCAAACCTGAGTCAACTCCCAGTTGGTTAAACCTATTATTGCTTGCCATGAAAGAGCACGAACTCATCATCGTCTCTTGATTTATTTTTCAATGTGTAATTTTCAAAAGTCTGAAGAAAAACAAACAAACCCTCAGTGATTATTATGAGACACTGTATTGAGAAATAAGTTTTGATTGTTATATTTTGCAATGATCTCATTTCTTGTTTTTGTACACAAGGGTTATTATTTTGCTGTTGTTGAAACAGGAGCATTATTTTGTTTTTTTTGTGTACAAGATGTAGCATCATGCATGAGGAAAGACGAACAAAAGAGTGGAGCTGCGCAGTCAGCATGGATTTTCAGGGTTAAACCAGAAGGGGGTTACTGGAAGGATGCGTGTGTCCTGGAGGAGCTGGGGAAGGGTCAGAGGGCTGAGAGAGAGCGAGATTTTTTGCTCAATTGCCAAAGTTTTATTCCATCCATCATCCATCCGTTAAGTTTACAAACTGCGTTTTAATTACTCCATCTTTTATAAGAATCACTCTGAAATTGCTTCGTCAACATTATGTTAGTGTATGATTGATCACACTTATCACGCGTCCTCTCGGTCAGTTTTTGCAGCGGCACTCTCGTGGGATTTTGACATGGAATATCCAGTGGGAAATGAATTGTGGGAACAGATTATGAAACAGTATTATTATTATTATTATTATTATTATTCATCACACGAGTATCTTTACTGTATAAAACGGACATAGTGAGACATAAATTCCAATGAATCCCACTATTGTTATCCGTATCTCGTTTAATGCAGCCATAGTTGGCCACGTTTAAAGCTAGCGTTCGGATTACGAGTGGCTTTGCTCTCCTGAGTAAATTCGTTCACCTCTTGGATTTATCAACACAATACCCTGAACGAGATGAGCCAACTCAATCTTATTGGCTGGGCTGCTTTAGCAATATATGGCGCAGTGTAAATATCGTGATTTTGTCTTGAGTTGATGGGTCAAGGAGTTTGTTTTCGACATGAATAATTTGTTTAATATGCAAATGTGAAATTTGTAACTTAATATGCACAGAAGAATAATAGTGTGCATTTTTTTTTAGTTATTATTCATGGGATTTCTTTTTCCTGACATTTTCATGGGACGGCTGGTCAAATTACCCTTATGAAGGTCAAATGGTATCGGCCTTTTCTATGGTAATGAGAGCTCAAAGGACTATAAAGAACAACCAATATGAGTGAATGCATATGTATGCCCAATATACATGACTTGATTCCAATTTTTATGCCTGGTGTTTGCTTGATGGTTAGGGTGGTGGACTTGGGATCCTCTGGTCCGAATTTCCAATCCCACTTGGCTGCTGAATTAAGACCAGGTGGGGTTGACTCAGCCTGTTCTCCTTCCAAGTTAGGCAAAATGAGTACCGGCTTGCTCGGATGACTGAGCCATTTCAGTGTTCTGTGTTGGAGTGGTGACCTGTCCAGAATTGTGCCCAATTGCCCAGGAGACTGCTTTGGTTGCACTGATGCTTTATAAAGAGTATGGTCCCAATGGATGGATTCCTATTCTTCTTCTTCTTGCATACGACAGCTTAGCTGTTGGGTCGCTATCATTTTGTTGCAGCACAACTATGCCGACAATGCTGTGTTCCTACACCAGTACGCTGGTACTCATTTTGCCAACCTCGGAAGGATGACATGCTGAGTCAACCCCAATGGTGTTAATTCAGCAGCCAACAAGGCTCAGTCTCAGGATCCTAAGATCCCAAGCCAGCCACCCGAACCACAAAGCCAACACCAGGCTTTTCATTCCTATTAATGGGTACGGAACATAAATTATAATACTCCTTACAATTCATGCAAGTATATAGACTGTGATAAGACAATACTAATCATCATATTCATATTCACATAAATTGTGAATATTAACAACAACAATTATCAAAATGACAATGAGTAGTACATCACTGGTATTCGAACCTCTGTGCGTACAAGTCCCGGACGCTGCGTCCGCAGCAGTGTGATGGTCTGGTACACGTCCACGAGGCCTTCGTAACGCATGCGTTCCAGCAGCACACTCAGCACTACAAACACACCAGTGCGACCTGCACCTCCACTGGGGACATTGAGGAGATGCGTGGGAATGATTTGCAATATTAGCACCTTTACCTGACCCACCACACCTTCACTTGGAATATGGCATTACACATATGTAACGTGTAGAGGAAGCACCTTCCTCTGCATATACCCCAAGTATATCCCAAGTTATCCCAAGTTATTTTTATTATCCCAAGTGGCCTTTGTTTCTTCATCCAAACTGTTCCCTCCCCTCCCATCCTTTTTTTTTACACTTACCTGAGCTCTAAAAGGCAATGCACTCAGAGAAGACAACAGCTCCCTCCAACTCTTCTGTCACTTTAACTCAATCCAACACTCTTTCTCCATTTACTTTGCCAATGCGTCCTTCCTTTCAAACCCCTCTCTCTCTCCAACTGACTTCTCTCTATTTATACATTCCCCTGTCCTTCACCTCCTCCTCCTCTCTTTCAACAACTGTATATTCGCCCTTTGTAAACCTGTAACTCTACGATCCCACAATTTTATCCGGTATAATGTGATACTCACTTGCAGTGCACCGTAATAGGTCCATCTTGCCCAAATTGCTCCTTGGTTTTGTGGACCTGGCCGATAAAGTCGATGAAACCTTCTCCCGTCTGGGGCACACCAGAGTCGGGCCAGTCTGTAAACTGGAACTGCCGCACCGTGCGTGACTGTCCATCCTGCAAACAGTCTCTTGTCATTTGGACTTGAATGAGGCCCAAAAAGAGGAACAACATTTCGTCCTTATAAAACCTAGCTTTGAATTAGAGTCACAGGTGAACTTTGGAAAACAATGGAAAAAAAAATTAACACAATATGGGATTGGAATCTGGGATCACAGAATCATGAGATGTGCTCAGATGGGAACACCAAATATACCTGATAAAATAAAACCTGTGTGTGCAGCCAATCTACAGTACATGAAGCAGTTACCTGGTGATTGACAAAACAAACATCTTGAAGCCACCAATGATTTGTCCTTTTTTTAATGTCCCAATCAGTAGATAAGCCATTCATGTTGTCTTTTCTTTCTTACGAGTTGACTCAAACAAATTTTATTTTTTGAAGAAAATGGAAGGTCATTGTGTGTTCATACCCTGGTAAAATTTCAAATTGCTGTTTCCTGATCCACAGTAATGTTCATCCTTAATTGTCATAGTCTGTATATTTCAGAAAGACAAGGCCAATTATACCGAAATCGTACTCCTGTGGCTGAAAACGTTGAGTGTTAAATTATTTTCTGCTGCAGAGCTGGAACGTTCACCTTTTGAAGAGCTTATCACTAATTGATTGACATATCCTCATCATACATCTGTGAGAATCAAACCTTTTTTTTTTTTTAAGGTGGCATCCCAGAACCCTCCGATCAATGCATAATTAAAATAGCTCACCACTGGTTCATGAAAAACTTGGGCCAACAACATTCCCTGGCAAACCTCACAAGGATATTCTGTGTACATTGTTGCTTCAGACACCCAGTTAACACAGGGTGACTGAGCCATAGGTCTGACAAAGGCCTCCGCGGGTGCCGAAACGATGTTGAATTCACTTCACTGTGTTCAGAATTAACAAGTGCACAGTCCCACAAGGATTTCCCAATTAAGAACCGAAACTGGCGGTGTTTGTGCGGGAAGGCAGGAAAATGGTAAAATGCTTCTTATAATTAAAAGGGGGTTTTAATACAAAATAAATATGGGGGATAAGGAAGGACAGGGCAATCAATAAATGAAGGTAAAGATCTGGTAGTCAAAAGATAAGAAAAGGAGAAGGAACATGCAATGTTATGTACAATGAAAACTAAATATTCCCCGCTAATGGTGCTGATGATAACAGTTCCATAAGACGTAGGGATACAGGCAAGGACTTTCGGCAGGCATGAGCTTGGCTTGGTGTAGATGGTGTGGTCATGGAGGTTGGCATGGCACAAGGCAAAGTGTGGCTGGGGGTGCGATGGCAATTAGTAAGAATCGCGATGAGGAAAAATGGCGAGTTATCTGATCTCTCCAACACATCTTCCTCAGTGGGTGACCAAACAGAGAAAGAGAGAGAGAAAGAAAGAGAGAGAGAGAAAGAGAGAGAGAGAAAGAGAGAGAGAGAAAGAGAGAGAGAGAAAGAGAGAGAGAGAGAGAGAGAGGGAGGGAGGAAAAGAGAGAGAGAGAGAGAGAGAGAGAGAGGGAGAGAGAGAGAGAGAGAGAGAGAGAGAGAGAGAGAGAGAGAGGGAGAGAGAGAGAGAGAGAGAGAGAGAGAGAGAGAGAGAGAGAGAGAGAGAGAGAGAGAAACAGAGAGAGAGAGAGAGACAGAGACAGAGACAGAGACAGAGACAGAGACAGAGACAGAGACAGAGACAGAGACAGAGACAGAGACAGAGACAGAGACAGAGACAGAGAGAGAGAGACAGAGAGAGACAGAGAGAGACAGAGAGAGAGAGAGAGAGAGAGAGAGAGAGAGAGAGAGAGAGAGAGAGAGAGAGAGAGAGAGAGAGAGAGAGAGAGAGAGAGAGAGAGAGAGAGAGAGAGAGAGAGAGAGAGAGAGAGAGAGAGAGAGAGAGAGAGAGAGAGAGAGAGAGAGAGAGAGAGAGAGAGAGAGAGAGAGAGAGAGAGAGAGAGAGAGAGAGAGAGAGAGAGAGAGAGAGAGAGAGAGAGAAAAGTGTTGTCTCTCCAAAGGCCAGATCCCCATTGCCATGATCAAGTGTGGTCACGGCCTTCATCACTTTCGGGACAGCCTTGTGGGTTGCAGGTAGGTAGACACAGTCCTGTGCAGTGAAGAAACTTCTTGGTTCTGTGCTCGGCAGATGGCAGCCGACAAACCCAGCAGTCTCAACTCCAAGTCCTCATTGATTCACTGCTTCTTGCTTGTTGCGACACTCTCTCATTGGTTGCTTCACCACTCACTGTCTGTTGCTTCACTCCCTCACTGCCCCTGTGTTTGAGTGTGGCTGCTTTTTAATTTTTATTTCTTAAGCAGAAGCACCTAACCTCCTGGAGTGATAAGGTCACTTGTATGTGTATAAATATATAAATATAAATATATATAAATATATATATATATATATATATATATATATATATATATATATATATATATATATATATATATATATATATATATATATATATATATATATATATATATATATATATATATATATATATATATACATACGAGGTGTGTTCAAAAAGTATCCAACCTTCATTTTTTGTGCATAAACAAATGAAGCTAGGGAGGCGTGGTTTAGTGCACGTATGTAGGCGATCCTAATCCGTATGCATGAATATTTTCCCGCCTGCAGAAGCTGTCAGTCGCCAACAGACCGCCGATGAGTGAGAAAGTGAAAGTGAGCGCCGTGGGATTTTCGTTTTTGACAAAATGATGGATCACTGTGGTGTCATCGCCAGTGATCACTGTGTTGAAGAAGTTGGGATCGCTGTTCACAGTCTCCAGCATGTCCTGTGCGATCTCCAAAAGGAGTTGCTTTTGCTCGATCGTTAGCAGCTTTGGCACGAACTTCGCTGAGATTCTCCTTAAGCCCAAATCCTCAGTCACAATGGAATGAACAGATCCAATGCTGACGCCCGCCTCATCTGCAAGTTCTCTGATCGTGATTTGACGATCCTGCATCAGCAGGGTCCTCACTTGGTCAATGACGATCTCATTTCGGGATGTTGAGGGCCGGCCAGAACGTGCTTCACTTTCCACTGATGTGCGACCACCGTTGAAGCGGATGTACCACTCTTTTATCTGTGTGGTGCCCATTGCTTCGTTCCCGAAGGCCTGTTGAATCTTGCAGATCGTTTCCACTTGGTAATCGCCAACCTTTACACAAAATTTGAGGCAGTAGCGTTGTTCAAGTTTTTCCGTCATTTTTTTGTCAAAGCCGCACCCCTCACACATAGCCTTGATGTCATGAGCCCCTTCTCACCCAGCTGCTATTGGCTAACCTTTCTCCCAGATGATGCTGGTGGGGAGGGGGCCCAATCTTGAGAGTGAAGGTTATGATTCCCACCAAAATTTGTGCCGGATACCACTGTGGCTCATGCGCAGCTTCTCTCATCCGCTCAGGACATCAGACACTTAAAAAGAACATTAACCACGGGTTACAAAGGAGAGAACATTTAAAAAAAAAAAAAAAGGTATCAACAGGTGGTGGTTTTAGATGCACATTAAGGCGCTGTCACACCTTGACGATTTAGCCAGCAATGGCAACGTATAAAAATGGATGTAAAACGTTGGCGGACGCTGAAATTTTGATGTTTTTTTTAAAGTTTTGGTCGTATTCATAACGTGTTGGTCGTATGCATAACGTATTAGTAACGGGCACAGAACGTTTCGGTGTCTTATAGATAACTTATACCAACGAATGCTTATCCTGTTGGCGGCGTTCACAACCTATGCCCAAGGATAGTTTAACTTAGGCA
Organism: Eptatretus burgeri; assembly: GCF_056783735.1. NCBI lineage: Eukaryota > Metazoa > Chordata > Myxini > Myxiniformes > Myxinidae > Eptatretus > Eptatretus burgeri. The sequence goes on from NC_140971.1 coordinate 23,251,892, forward strand.
TAGCACGTTGCACGTATCGCCGACGATCACGTGGCATAGCCTGTTAAAAACCTGCCGCACGCTGATTAAAATCATAACCGCCTGAAAATTGAAAGTGTCAACCACACAGTCACACCTTGACGATTTAGCCAGTGTATGCCGACCTATGAAAAAGTTGCCGAACCAAGCTGGCACACGTCGAATACGTTATGGGTAAGTTGTGTATACGTTAAGAGCATGCTGAAAAACGATGAAGTACGCTGTCATATTTCGTGGTACATCTCGTACGTCGTGAAATTTCAAGCATGCTGAAAATTTTACGACATACTCGCCATATGGCTCACACGTTCTGCTACGCTGGGAATAAGTTGTAGGCACGATATGCAATCGTTGACACACGTCGACACAAGTTCCTTGTAATTTACTCATAAGTCGAAACACATCGAGGTAATGGTTAGCATACCCGAAACTTATTTTCTCCGTCAAGGGACATTTTCTTTTTTTCTCCTTGGCTCCGTGAAGGAGAAAAAAAGGAAAATTGTCAAAAATTTTGTCAAAAAGGAAAATCCGACGGCGCTCACTTACACTTCCTCACTCATCGGCGGTCTGTCGGCGACTGACAGCTTCTGCAGGCGGGAAAATATTCACGCATATGGATTAGGATCGCCTGCATATGTGCACCAAGCCACGCCTCACTTGCTTCATTAGTTTACGCACGAAAATTTAAGGTTGGATACTTTTTGAACACACCTCGTGTATATATATATATATATATATATATATATATATATATATATATATATATATATATATATATATATATTTATATATATATTTATATTTATATATTTATACACATACAAGTGACCTTATCACTCCAGGAGGTTAGGTGCTTCTGCTTAAGAAATAAAAATTAAAAAGCAGCCACACTCAAACATGTATATATATATTTGTGGGAATGACTTCTCGGGTTAAATTTTGAATAGCGGAGGGAAGTTATTTCCCATATTGCATGTATTAGCATAAGTGTGATGTCATTTAATTGTGATATTGAATATGCGTTGTTTTGTGTGTAGAAAACTGTTGTTTTCCCTTCCCTCAAGGTCCTGTCACACCTTGACGATTTCGCCAACGTATGCCTGACGTATGCAAAATTGGACTAAAATGCTGGCACACGTCGAATACGTGATGGGTAAGTTTTGAGAACATTAAGAGCATGCTGAAAAACACTGCCATACGTCGTAGTACGCTGGCTTTCATCGTTGTACTTCGTGGTTGTCCTCAAATTTTAGCATGCTTGAAATTTTACGAAGTATGCCAGCGTATGACTCACACATTCCGCTATGCTGGCCATAAGTTGTAAGCACGTTATGCGATCGTTGAAACACGTCGACACACGTTACTTGTAAGTTACTCATAAGTGGAAACACGTCGAGGTAATGATTAGCGTACCCGAAACTTATTTATAACCTATGAGTAACGTGGTGTAGGCACGTCACACGATCGTTGCACACACGTCGAGGCACGTTATGCGATCGTTGACACACGTCGAGGCACGTTATGCGATCGTTGACACACGTCGAGGCACGTTACATGTAAGTTATTCATAAGTCGAAACACGTCGAGGTAATGTTTAGCATACCCAAACCTTATTTCTAACCTCTGAGTAACGTGCTTTGAACCTATGTGTAACGTACCTCCAACGCATATTGATGTATTTTATTGACGTCTTCTGGCCGACCACAGAACTTACTGAACGTGTTTCTAATTTACAGGTACCGTATAATTGCGTATTGGCAGCGTTTAAAAAATATATAAAAAAACAACAATAACTTCCGATATTTCGTCACGTGCAGTTACGTCACGTCCGATTGCCTCTTCAGTTTGCTCATGTCTTATTCTTAGTTCCTCCTCTGTGAATATTTTCTGTTTGAGGATATTGTCACGTCGACGTCGAAACTTAAAAGCAAATATCCGAATACATTTTAAAATTCGTGATAGACTAAAAAAAAATAAAAAAGATAAACCAATGTCACCCGCAGGGTGACCCGTATCTTGCCAAAAGGTGACCACGTGTGACTTCTTTAAGGTCACACTGAGGTGAACAGAGCTGCTATCCACCAGGAGGGACTCCTTGAGGAATATCTGCCTACGAGAGATTCCGATGAGAATCGTTCTACAGAGTAACCATGAAAAATATGCGTTTGCCTCATAACGTCACCAAATGACGTCATAATGTCTCAAGCTTGACATATCTAGAAAGCACTCATCGAGGTGTTCAATTTGAGGTACTACACGATATGGTTCCTAAAACTTGAAAATTTGACCTTGGGGTCAAATATGTTTGACCTGAGGCGCTAACCATGAAGGTCAAGGCCAATCGCCACCAAAAATTAATCAGCTGAGTACCAGACCATGAACTATATTCCCATGAAGTTTGAAGACGATCCGATCAAAATTACTCAAAAAATAAGGGTTTCGTCGACTCCCTGATTTGTGCCAAAGTGACCTTGACCTTTGACCTTGACCTTCAAAATTTTGTGCACTGAAAGGGACCTCTATAGGCCTCTGATATGCGAAGTTACAAAAATTTACAATGATAACTGTGCTCTGCAGAATTTTTTATACGTGATTACAGACAAAAAAAAACAACAAAAAAAAACATACAAGCTGACTAACATATCTTGCAAAACTTCGTTTTGGCAAGATAAAAATAAAAAAACAACAACAACAACAACAACAACTTCAGATATTTCGTCACGTGCCTTCAGGAGTCAAGGAGAAAAAAGAAAATGTCCCTTGACGGAGAAAATAAGTTTCGGGTATGCTAAACGTTACCTCGACGTGTTTCGACTTATGAGTAAATTACAAGGAACTTGTGTCGACGTGTGTCTACGATCGCATATCGTGCCTACAACTTATTCCCAGCGTAGCAGAACGTGTGAGCCATACGGCGAGTATGTCGTAAAATTTTCAGCATGCTTGAAATTTCACGACGTACGAGATGTACCACGAAATATGACAGCGTACTTCATCGTTTTTCAGCGTGCTCTTAACGTATACACAACTTACCCATAACGTATTCGACGTGTGCCAGCTTGGTTCGGCAAATTTTTCATAGGTCGGCATACGCTGGCTAAATCGTCAAGGTGTGACTGCGTGGTTGACACTTCCAATTTTCAGGCGGTTATGATTTAAATCGGCGTGCGGCAAGTTTTTAACAGGCTACGCCCCGAGTTCGTCGGCGATACGTGCAACGTGCTATGCCTAAGTTAAACTATCGTTGGGCATAGGTTGTGAACGCCGACAACAGGCTAAGCATTCGTTGGTATAAATTATCTATAACACAACGAAACGTTCTGTGTACGTTACTAATATGTTATGCATACGACCAACACGTTATGAATACGACCAAAACTTTAAAAAACATCAAAACTTCAGCGTACGCCAACGTTTTACATACATTTTTATACGTTGCTATTGCTGGCTAAATCGTCAAGGTGTGACAGCGCCTTAATGTGCATTTAAAACCAACACATGTTGATACCTTTTTTCATGTTCTCACCTTTGTAACCCGTGGTTAATGTTCTTTTAAAGTGTCTGATGTCCTGAGTGGACGAGAGAAGCTGCGCATGAGCCACAGTGGTATCCGGCACAAATTTTGGTGGGAATCATAACGTTCACCCTCAAGATTGGGCCCCCTCCCCACCAGCATCATCTGGGGGAAAGGTTAGCCAATAGCAGCTGGGTGGGGAGGGGCTCATGACATCAAGTCTATGTGTGAGGGGTGCGGCTATAATAGGGATGACACAATCAGCAGGGAGAGAGAGAGGTGAGAAAAGTGTCCTGAGCGGACGAGAGAAGCTGCGCATGAGCCACAGAAATGTTCCTCCACATTTCAATGCCAGTGCAGCGACATTTCCAGTGACGCCCCCACCCCTCCCCCTCCCCCTCAGCAGGCTATGCCCAATGCCCACTCTCTCCTTTGGAGCCGGACCAAGGCTGTGGCATAAACTGTACACCCGCTGGATGCCTCACAGTCACACTATTTGTGTTCTGCCTGCACAGCCGGTGTATTTCAGTCTCGTCCTTTCTATCTCCTGTAATATGTGTGAGGTTGTAATAGTCTGTTTAAGAATCTGTCATTCGTTTGTTGAGTTGGTTGCACGTACTTGGGTAGTGGGTTTAATTATTGTATTGTTTCCAATTGTCTTCCTGCTCCATGTTTGTCAATACACTTGAAAAACCATTTGGTCTCTGGGTGCATTGAGGTGTTTCTGATTGCCATTAGAATTATACACATCTGTTAAATGACAGAATGGGTTCGGGTGATCAGCGACAGGATTGAGACAGTGCCTGTGCCTGGTGCCTCAGCTTGGTCACTTTTAGAGAACAGGCCTATGGTACTGATCAGCGTGACGCATCGACTGGCTCGGTCGTTCCATTCGGGTATGGACAATTGGCAGAAAGGCCTGTGATCCAACCTGGAATGATAAAATCAGTCGGACGTTGTGACTGCATTGCCGGATTGAAGCTAACGACCACTTTTGTTGAGAATCAAACTGAATAACTGGACAAACCTAACGGCTGCAGCAACAACAACAAAACACATACACACACACACACACACACACACACACACACACACACACACACACACACACACACACACACACACACACACACACACACACACACACACACACACACACCTTTCCTGAGAAATCGTGATTCTTTAGCAGACAGTGGTCGTCTGTCAGAAAATTAAGAAGTAGATCCATTGTCATTGGATACATAATGTCAAGAGAGACTTTCCTGACCCCTGAACTACCAAGGAAAATTCAGAGCCACCATGCATTGCTGGGTAAGGAGAAACAGTCTTCTCAGGTTGCCTGGCCTTGCACAATGAAATTGGTAATTTGTGATAACTTACTTGGAAAAATGAATGAAATATATATATATAATGATAATGGGTATCATTATTTTTCGAATTAATGTGAGAAGACGAAGTGATCTGAAATTGAGATTTTTTTGTTCCCTCTTGTATGAATTGTAATAACCACCCATCTGCCAAGCAGACGGCAGGTGATCGAAGATGAAGACCTTACGCAAGAATACACAAGGAACTTTGGCACAGGAGGGGATGCCATTCGGCCCATGATGCCTGCGTTTCACTAACTCAGTATAATTGCTCATCCACACATAAGCTACCGACAAGTCCTGCCAATATCTCCATACCCTTCTTTCTCCAATGCATCCAGATACCTATCTAATTCCCATTTAAACGTATCCACCCACTTCATTGCCACTACCTTTCCGGGGAGACCATTTTATGTATTAACCACTCGCTGATAACTGAAAGTCCTCTGTCTTAAAACCGTCCTAACTCTCATCCTCTTTACCCTCAAACTATGGTCCCTGATTACAACACTGTCCATGCTGCTGCAGAACTCCATTGCACCTATCTTGTGCACACCCTTCATTGTCTTAAACATCTGCATCAGATCCCCTCATTCATATTCGCTTCCTTTCTGATGTATAAAATCCCGTCTCCTTCAATCGTTCCTCATAGCTTAGTCAAGCTAGTCTTGGAATCAATCTCGTAGCTCTAAGCTGTACTCTCTCCTTGGAAAGTGTTTAAGAGCAGGGACAAAGGAGGAGCTGGGTCAATTAAGGAAGTTTTGAGAGACACGCTTTGAAGAAGGGCTCAGGTCCAAAATGTCACATCACATTTCTTCCCACAACAATTAGCACAGCTCTCTCAACATTTGGTTGAGAAAATTTATTGACCTGTTTGTAGGCCTCCCAGTTGGGAAATTGACTGATTGAAGAGTGCAGTATCGGCAGTCTCTAAAAAAGCATTTGCAGAAATACCATGGTTGGGGTTAATTAGCTTTATGATATAACAAAGCTGTACTCTGAAAACCTTCTATTCTCCATTATGTATATTGATTCAAATGTCGGCATAATATACAGGGTGGTTCATTTGTCTTTTTACCAATGTGTATTATTTTTATCCTATAGAAATTTATTCCATTGATATTATATTCTCATGAGCCCAATGCTCACAATTAGACACTTCCTCGGTGGGCATAGTCATGCTCGTCACAGTTGCGTACCTGGAATGCAGCAACAGAATTATTAGAGAGCAGTATGTAACCAGACATATGGGGTATCCTGTAGAACAGGTTGAGCCTTAAACGTGTGTGCGATACCTGCACAATGTTGATTAAACAACATTGCTTGTTGCTGCACTTCGCATGTATGTGCCCTTTTGAATGTGTTGGTGCTTTATGCTGTGCTCTTGTTTTCAGGATCATCGTTTCATGTCTTTGCAAAAATAATCACGAGATATCTGCGATCACAAAGCGATTGCCAAGGGACAGCTCGGTAGAAGCTTCCCCCCATCATATAGGGGGAGGCTTAATGAATAATCACTATGATAAAATAAAATAAGTGTAACTGGATTACAGATCCTAACATGAGTAACTGAAATGGATTACATTAGGAATGTTCAGTAATCTGATTTCAGTAATATTCTACTCTGCAACACTGAATACATTTCCGTGGAGAATTAGTGCCTTGTTGAAAAATGGCAAACAATTTGATGTTGAAAGATGCAATCTCTAAGTTAAGTTGCAGATTTAAAAGTTTCAAGCATATATATATATATATATATATATATATATATATATATATATATATATATATATATATATATATATATATATATATATATATATATATTTTGAACTGAAACACAAATCATGCACACATATGCAGACAAAGACATTAGGCAACACTAAATTTGACTCCAGACAAACACAGCCACTGATCTTGAGGAAAGTGACATAACTTCTCAGGGCACCCTGGGTACTGGCAATGCCATCTTTGTGACATCCATTTTCTCTCTGTAGTTAGCAGGACAATTAAGCATAAATGTTACCCATGTCCCCTCCTCCCACCTCCCTCCCCCCATTCCCCTGCTTGTCAACCAATGGGGGTTTATCTGTGCCATATCATTAAAATGCTGAATATCAAGGAAGCGAGGAAGCAGAACAAACCATTGTTAAAGTTTTTGCTCTGACTCGGCCAAGGTCACAATTGAACTGGCCACCGACCATACTCAGAGTGGGTGCTCTCTAACCATCAAACCACCCACTTGGAATCACATTGATAGAGTTCAAGCAATTTCACTCAAATCGTTTTTTTGTGTTTATAATTTCCTGAAAAACAATACGTGTTCATAATCATCAAAACAAAAGAGGTAACCATTCCAGTTATGTTCTGGGGCAAAAACAAAGTTTTGGTGGTGTGCAGGTGAATAAGCTTGGTGCTTTATTCATACAGTGACTTTCATTTACCCGATGGCTACCTGCCCAACCACCCTACATCACCTGCAATAAATCTCTCGCAATCCATCACAGGGCACATTGATTTTTTTTTAATGTCGTTTAAGAAATTTGTGCCTACATTCCATGAAAGACAAAAGCGTTATGACATTATGTCTCTGCTTTAATGAGAGATTTGACTTTGTAGACTCTGTGTTATGAATCAACAAATTTGACTGCTACTTTCAGTTCAAAAATACCTTTACTGTTATTCTCTTTGAAGTCCTTTCTAGTTGTTTTATTTAACATTTGCCATTTTAATTTATATCAGCCAGAAACCATTCAACTCTGTTGAATGCAAGATTGGACGTGGTACGTGTCAACCCAAGCGTCACGGGTTTGCTTCACACACGTTAAGAATGAACAATCACAGGCAAAGCACTCCCAAAGTCTTTTCTCACATTAAACAATAAAAGAATGCTTTTGCTTTACAATTTAGTTCACTACAAAGAGCAATCAAAGATTGCAGCCCCTCGCCAGAACTTGCTTTGTGTGGTTTTATATTATGTATTTTAGATACGTTTTGCTGATCATGGATAGACGGTCATATGCATAAAGTTTCGCCTCAATCTGTTCAGCCATTTCAGAGAAGAAGATTTTTGAAGGTTTTGTTTAAAAAAAAAACAATATGGCTGCCACATCACGTGACCTATGACGTCATACATATCAAAACATTCCACACGAGAAGTCGCACCAATGGTGAAAATTTTGTCTCAATCCGACAAGCGGTTGCAGAGAAAAACACGAAAGTTCTGTGCAGACAAACAAACAAACAGACAAACAAACAAACAAACAAACAAACGGATCCAAATGCAATACTCTCTCTTTAGGCGAGGGTAATAAAAGCTTCAAATTTTTTTTTATTTTGCGAGAAGCATAGCAAAGGCATTGAAGGGGCCTAAACATCATCATACAGATAATGCACTGAGGATATATTGATATAATGTACCAATGTACAAGAACCCAATGCAGACACTATCATAATCCCATAATGGGGTCATCATATGGTACCTATGAATAATCCTCCATAATACAGAGTGAATTGTCGTATCTCAAGGACAATGACAGGCGTGTTTGGTAGTGGTCTCGTGGTCATACTTACGCCATCATTTTGTGTGCAGTCTGTGGCTACTGGTTTGCATCATTTCTGGGAGTGCTGCTGTGCCATGCCCCCTGTTGGTTAGGGTAGCAATTTGGAATTTGGCCATGGTGCTGGCGATAGCTTGCCTACCCTTCACGAAGGACACCATGGGATGTTTAGCGCCCACAGACTAATGCTGGCAGACGGGATTCCTGTTTAACATCCATCTGAGGGATGGCAAACACATTGATGAATCATCCTGCCTGTGAAACAATGGGACGACAGTTTATGGATGGGTTCAGATTCAAACCCAGGTTAGATAGCTTAAAGGTGAGTATGCGTACTTCTAGGCCATCCTGCCAGCCCTACGTGCTTTAGTTTATTCTATATTGCTTCATCCAATCAGGATTTTTTATCCTCTTACATTTAATGAGTTCATTATATGATCCAAAGGAGGCTGATGAATGCTCTGGTATTTCCATTTGCAATGAATGGATGTGAGTCACAGACAGCAAAAAAAGAAAGAAAGGAAGAAGATTGACAGTTTTGTGGTGTTGGAGAGGAATGTTAAAAATTTCATGGACTGCAAGAAGAAAAAAACAATAAATTGTGCTTCTTGTGACTTCCTCTCCACCCCACACCCACCTCGAATATGACTGTGTGGTGTACCATCCTCCAAACAGTGACGACTCTGACTGTTTGTCTCTCTCTCACAGACAATATGGACAAACTTTTAACCACTCATCCCAACTCTCTCTTCCTCATATGTGGCGATTCAAATTGTTGCCATACAAATTTGCTGCATATTGGTACCTCTCTCACCAGCCATGGCACTTCATCAAATAACTTCTGTGACTCCATGGAGCTGATTCAATCTGTGAACTTTCCATCCTGGATTTCTCCCAATTGCAAATCCTCCCTTCCGGACCTGGTGATGACAAACTTCCCCACAAATGTCCCCTGCTCTTCCTCTGCCCCAATTGGTTCATCTGATGATGTGCTTGTGAAAGTCAACATCTCTCTGGCTATTCTCAGAGAGCTGCCTCAATGTCAGCGAGTCTGGCAGTTTGGTAGGGACTGCAAGCAGCCATCTCTCTTCAGGACTGGTCTCCCATATCTACAGCTCCTGACGTTAACTTAGCCTGGGAATTCTTCCACAGAAACCTGCTCTCTCATATGTACAGATTAATCCCATCTCATCTCCAGTCATCCTACCCTTCTTCCTACCCATGGTACACTGAATCCTGTGATGAGGCAATTGCTCTGAAACAAGTTGCCTTCTCTTCATGGAAGGCTAATCCAACCAAAGGCACTCTCAGTGCATTCCAAAACGTCCGCAACTAGTGTGTGTCCACTCTCAGGAGACCTAGAAAACATTATCTGTCCAACCTCAAGAATGAACTTTCGAACTTGTCTCCCACTCTAAAACCTGGTGGTGCTTTGTTAAGTATTTCTTTGGAGTATGCTTCCCTTTCATCCTTTCCCTCTCTTCAAATGGCACTCGAGCCGACTCTGCTCGTGATAAGGCTGAACACCTCAATTCTGTGTTTGCTTCCAAATATTGTCTCCCCAACCCCTCACTCTTGCAACTCATCTTTCCCTGTTGTACCCAACTGCTCCTGGACTCTGTGTCTTTTGCACCTGAGAAGGGAGAGCAAGTTTTTTCAACCCTCAACTCTGACTCTGCAACTGGACCAGTCGGCATTAGCTCACCTGTCCTAAAAAAATGTGCTCTGCTGTTCTTTCACATACTCTGTCATTTTCACCCTGTCATTTGCCCGAGGTTATCTTGATCTGTTTCTAAATCCATCAACATCACTGCATTCCATAAAAAGGTGCAAAAACTGATCCCCTCAACTACAGACCCATCAATTTCTTTCCAATCATCAGCAAGGTCATGGAATCCATCATCGCAGTTGATATGAAATCCTTCCTTTTCTCCAACAACCTCATCTCAGATCACCAATTTGGTTTCAGACCAGGTCACTCTATCTTGGACATGCTGCTTCTACTCACTCAACAATGGCACTCAATGTCAGACGTGAGATCAGGACCGTCTCTCTAGACATATCTTGAGCTTTTGATACAGTGTGGCATCCCGCCTTACTCTCCAACCTCTCTGCCAATGGCATCAAAGACCAACTCCACACCCAGCTTACTGACTTCCTCTACTCTCGCAGCCAACGTGCAGCACTTAACGGAATCCTTTAATCTACTCTCCCTGTCAAGGCTGGAGTGCATCAAAGCAGTGTTCTTGACCCAAACCTATTCCTAATCTTCAGAAGTGAGCTCTCTCTGGAAAATCCTCTTTATCTATTCGCTGATGACTGCACCCTCTGCCATGAAATCCATAATCTTTCAGACAAGAAAGCTGCAGCCCCTTCCCTCTCTTCGAACCTTGCCAAAATCACAAGATGGTCAAACACTTGGAATATGTCTTTTAGATCCTGACAAATCTCACACACTCATGTCTCTCTGAAAGGCTGTCTGGTAACCACCAGACGGTAACATCTACTTTCTTAACACCCATTTGAGGAAGTTTAGTCATCCAAACTCCTGGGTCTCACTATCAGCCATGATCTTTCTTGGGAAAACCACATTTCAAAGTTGGCCTCCAAAGCCATCCGCTGACTGGGCATCCTCTGTCATATAAAGTCCTTCTTTGGCAGACCTGAACTCCTATCCACCTGCAAGGCCTTCATCTGCAATCTGGAGTACTACTCTCTCAACTGGACTGGCTCCCCAGCCTCACATCTTGCTCATCTTAATGCTATGGAAACCAATGCCTTCAAGATTATTGGACTATCCCATGACGGAGCTGAGTTTATGGGTTTATCACTTAGCCATCACAGACACGTTAGTGGTCTCTCCGTCTTCTACCGCCTCCTTTCTGGTCTTTCCTCCCTCTGCTTTATCCGTGCTTTGCCCCTCCCCCCCCCACCCCTAGTTTTCTGCAGGGCTCACATGGTCCACCATCAATACCCTTATGGTAAAACTGCCTAAACCCAGGATCACTGCTCACCACTCATTCATTTCTCTTTTGTCCCCACCTGTGGAACCAACTTCAACATTCTCTTCAATCTCATTTTTCACTCCAGGTCTTCAAGGCAGCTGTTCACCACCATCTTAGATAGTCCCCAATACTAAACCATGATATCGTTACGGTTGTTGGGGTAGATGGAGGAATGGAATGGGAAAGTAAGGATTGAATGGAGTTGTTTGGTCCATGGAAGTGTAGGAGACATCTTAATGTAATTAAGTAGGGAAACCATGAGCTTAAATGTAACGTGTCACCACACGGGGGGTGGTGCAGTGTGAATTAGATAGGGATTAAGGTCAAGTTCTCCAATTTTGCCCCCTGTGATATATTCCTACGTTTTTGCATTTACAAGTCAACCAGGAAGATGTGCATTTTTATAATAACCACAACGATAATAACAAGCGAGCCAGGCGTGCCGAGCAGGCAGAGGCCCCGCCTTCCCTGGTTTAGTGCAAGCAAGCCACGCGCCAGAGATGGAAAGGTTGTTCGGTGTGACATCAGGAGATATTGGGAGCGAGGAGGTTGGCTTGGTTGGACGTGTGCGGTGTGAGGGATGCACGAGGTCGAGAGAGAACATAGCTCGGAGATGGCCTGTAAGAACAGGGTTTTCCGGCTGGCTTTCCTTCAATGCATTAAGAAGACGGCACGATTCTCGTATTCGTGCTGAGGCAATTTGGCTAGTGTGCTGAGCCAGACGCTGGTCATTGGTTCTTGGTTGGGTCGTGAGAGATGGATCCCGGGGCCTCGTGTATGTCAAACAGTGGGTCAGTGAGGACGATCGATGCAAGAAGAAGCTGCATGACGGTTGGTGAGCCTTGGTGTTGAATACCGCTCACAAATTGCCAGATGAACGTTCCCGCTGCGAGAGAGCAGCTTGGCACCATATTTTGGGTGCATCGACACGTGCAGGAGGAAGCGCCTTGATTCCAAGTTCGATAAAGACCATCTCTGGACCAAGCTATGTGCCAGAATAGACGAGGGATTTTGTTATATTTTGTTTCCCCTTGTCTGTATTTAAGTCTGTGTGTGGAGGCGCCTCGACTTTAGGTTTAATTTATCTCACGATTATTATGATATCTGAATTATTGTCCCTTGTAAATATTTGTCCATTTTCATTAAATCCCAAATATTTTTCAAAGCTGCTGTGTCCGTGTATTTGTTGTGGGATTTGAGTATAAACCCCCTCCCCCCTGTGCATCCACCAGTGCCTCCGTCGCTCCGCCAGTGCTGTGCCCTGCCCCTCTCGCACGCGTTATAATATCTTTGGATCAACGTGTCTGCCTCCTAAAGAGAATCACTTGGTTATCCAGGCTGGTGGTGTTAACCGCCCATCATCTCAAATTGGGTCGGGGGTTTAACCTTAACTGCTCGACCTGCAACAATATTTTCTACCCTCGTTAACACCCCCCCCCCCCGCCACCACCTGCACCACTCACCCCAATTCCAAATTTCCAGTTTTCACTCCTGAGAGTTTTCTTCTGTATCTATCTTGTCCACCCTATCCATCCTCTCCTACCCCTCATTCTTCCCCACATGCATTTTTTTGTCCAAGTCTGCCTTTATCTTTGCCTTCAACTCTGCTCTTGGTGTTTTCAACCTTTCTCAACTGTTCCTTTTGTCCTGTTGTACCCTGATCCTTTCAGTGTACTAACATGAGCTCGTACATAAGCCTTGAGTGTGTGGACAAAAAAAAAATCTCTGAATGATGGATAATTACTTTAATAAATTAAAAAATTATCGTATCTGGATCCGGATTCGGATCTTCACCATAATCAAATCAATGCGTCCTTGTCAAACACCGAACCTGTTCACCAAGTTTCATCCGAATCTGTCAGTAACTTTTTGAGATAAACTGCTCACAGACAAACAGACAGACAAACAGGGGTGAAACATAACCTTTGTTCACCTTTGGTAGCGGATGTAATAAATGAACATAAAAACAGGGGAGAGAGGAGGGGAGGACATTTTGAAACTTGAAAGTAAGATCGTTGATTGAGAAAAGGTTATTGAGAGTAATAGACAACATGGGTCAGAATTGAGGGGAGAAGGGGAGAGAGCAGAGGTGGGGGGAGGAGAGGGGGAGGGAGGAGAGAGAACGGAGGGGGAAAAAGTAAAGGGGGAGAGGGGAAAGAGGGGAGGGAGGAGTGAGAGGGGAAGGAGAAGGGAGGGAAAGGGGAGGGAGAGAAGAACGGGATATGAAGGGGGGGGGGGGAGAAGTTCCCTTCTGCATCCTGTCCACCCAATTGCTTGTCCAAGTTCCCCTCTATTTTGTCCTTCAACTCCACTGTTGGTGTCCCTCACCTCCTTCTCGACTGTTCCTTTTATCGTGTTGCGTCCTAATCCGTTCAGTGTTCTAGCTCTTCCATGAGCCTTGACTTTGTACAAAAAAAAACTGTCAGAGGTTTGCAACTATTGTGCAAGCTCGATGGGCCGAGTGGTCTCTTTCTGTGTTGTAGTCCCTTGGAAGGGAAGTCATCTATTATGTATTGTGAACCGTGATATCTCTCCATGCGTTTATCTGTCTCCCGTTTACGGTGGCCGCTTCCCTTGCTGTGTTTGAGAAACTCAACATTCACTTTTGAAATGATGGGAGAACAGGCATGAATAATGTTGATGCCAAATCTTATTTCCCAAGCAGGATACTTTGCCCTCTTTTTAAACAAACTGAACCTTTGCCACCCAATGTTGCACCACAATTTTGCGGTGGGCGATATGAGTGTCTCAGAGCTTTGGCTCTGAGTGAAACCAAGAATGCAACACAATTAACTTTTTTGGTTAACTGCTCAAATTGATAGATTAACTGCTGTCTATTTTATCTTTAAATTTTCCCGTCACTGGGGACAGGTACTCTTCCTTGTTATAATTTACAGCAGAGGGTAAGAACCACTTTCTCACAAGAGGGAATGAAATGCCCTTGGAGTCAGGAGAATGTGCCCATTAATGGGTTAAACCCATGTTATGCTTCTTTAACCAAGCGAGAGTGGACACATAACATGCAGTTGGCCCCAATGTTGGAAGTCCATCAGTCAGTTGATTAATTTTGATTTTCCATCTTTAAATAAAATACTTTCGATTGATGGAAGCTGTTCGTAAGCCAATCACGATCAGGGTAACACATCACACATAAGGTTGTGCATCAAGGGTTGTTTTTTTTAAATTTCATTTCTGTCATGTCAAATAAATCAGCTGGATGTGGTCTTTGGTCAAAATATGAGAAATAATATTTCGATACAGTATTTAAACCAGAGAGTTGGTGTCAAAGCCACCCAATGCTCGCCTGTTTATACATTTATCGTTTTTAAAAGACTAGTCTAATAACATTTTTTATAAAGCATTGCAGTGAAGTCTGATCCAAATAATTTTGAAGCAATATATGTATTTTTTTTGTAATCAGTAAAAAATAGTGTGGAAGATAAAAACATTAGAAAGGAAAAAATTTTAACGTTGATGTGCTACAAAAAAGTTAAGTTCAAAACAGGTCAAAAATTAAACAAAAATTGAAATTATTTTTTAATTTCAACTTCACTGCACCAATAGTATACCCCAAAGGAACCTCCATGCCGAATATCAGCATCCTAGTACACATATTAAATGAATGGCAAGCTTCTAAAAAATAACTTGCACCAAAAACTTTAACATTTTCACGCTCACGCTGACGCTGACGCCGGGGGTATCGCTATAACTCTCTGTTCTTCGAACAGGCGAGCAAAAAAGCAAGGATAGTGGACCACACATTTGTGAACAGTATTCATTTCTTCATGTATGCACTGGAGAGTGTAATTGGCCCAGTTAGGGTGATGCTTCCCTGTGGGTTAATTGCTTATTGTTTTTCATTCGTCAGAAGCATGCCATCAAAGCAACACTGACAATGCGTTTTGTCTAAAGTCATGCCGATAAGGAAATAAACTTTTTAATTTTTTTTTAGGATAAAATCAGGCTGTGACCCCAATGGTGACATCGTTGCGATGGTGACATACCCTTGCATCGGTGACCTTGAACTCGCGAAGGACGTATTGCGGCATAGCATACTCTGACATGGGATCCACCACGAAGTACTGATAGCGTGCCGAGCGCTCTGCTGGCCAGTATTGATGGCATTTCTCCTGTGGAGAGTCATATATCACCTGGATAACCTGGGCACCTTGTCTTCCAAATGTCACACACAAGTGTTATCTTTTGTTTGTTGCACATCTGTTCCTCACACTTATCGACAAAACCTAAAAATGCAGCACAATAGACGTCCTCATACATTGGATTCTATCATAACAAAGAAAGCAGGATGTAGAGGAGAACAAGTTTGGAACAGTAGTTGCAGCACCAACATATGAACATAATGGGAATGCTAAACAGCCTAACTCAAAAAAAAATTGTTGCTTCCAGGATAGTGGTTTGCTTGTGCATTTTAAGAACACTCATGTACAGCATGTACAGTGAGGTTGCTTGTGTGTACGTGATCTAAAGTTAAAGTTGCCAATGCATCCTGCACACATTCATCATCCTTTAATACTCACCTGGCCCACCTCTCTCAGCTTGGTCAGCATAACCACGATGGTGGAGTTTTGCTCCCACAGCATTCGCCAGAAGTCTTCAGTCGTTTCAGGCAATGGGCCCTGGGTACCAATGTACGCAGCCCGCTGCCTGCACACCCCACGCAATGAAAATATGAGCTTTGCACTTTGTGCACGTGAAATGATTTGGTATTTCTCGCTGCAAGTCAAACCTGTAGTGACATTCCCTGCTGCTGTGCCTCCTTTCCTGAGTGAACAATATAATTTGTTTTGAAGTAAATGCCTCTCGGCTGTATTCTCACAATCATGTTGGACACATTTTCCCCTCCTTTACGCGAGTAACATGCTCAACACACATCGACTCCACATCACGCAGCTTCAACGTTCAGACGACGACCAGGCAAAGCCTGCAAGTCCTCAGAAAGGTGTAATGAAGGTCTCTCCAAATCCAGAATTCCAAAACCTAAAGTGTTCAGCAAACATTCATGCATGTCGTCCGACATTTCACAACGGCTGCCTCAAATTAATTCTCAAGTTATTTCAGTGTGACGCAAAATAATTACTTGATTCGATTTTCATCAGCAGCGACTCATTTTTTTTTATTTTTTATTTTTTTACAATTTTATCCATGTAATCATCAAAGAAGGACTTCAATTGTGAAAAGCAAAGATGCCAACACAACTGTGTGCTTTGTTTTCTTTTTTAATAACCAAGCCAGGAAATGGCTTCCCAAAAGCAGCTGGAAAGCAAGGTGGCAAACACGATGCCAACTTTTGTTCAAACACCAATTGCAAAGCAACAAACATGAAAGGAGGAACAATAAAGGTACAGAAGTGATATAAAGCTTTACTATATTTCCAAAGAGAACAATATTTTCCCTGCTCTCCTGAGTATAACATGGTAATGACATGAGGCCCAAAGAAAAAAAAATTCACGTCTGTTGTCTGAAGTTCCCTAATTCTCAGTTCCAATATAATATTTTGCAACCCCTCAAAAAGATACAATGCAAGTGGTGACATCGTCATTCTCGGCACACAAGAGTCCATTCTTCTCATGAGGGATCATTTGTGTCCTATAAAATGTATTCAAAAGTAAAACGACAAAGCATCTGAAAATGCAAAGCCCTTCCGCCTTGTATTCAGACTTCTTCTTCTTCCGTATGTTGAGTGGTACCTTTGACCTTTTGACCAAATTCATAATTTGCAATCTCCATATTCTCATCATAAAGCTTTGTTGAAAATTTGATAACAAAAGCTCAAATGATAATTTTAAAATTTCAGGTCAATTGGATGAAAATTGATCTTATGTCATGCTGACCTTCAACCTTTTTAGTAAATTATTAATTTAAGGACTTTTGGGTCTTCAGGGTCTTTTTGGTCCCCAATGATCCAAAAAGACCCCAAAGACCACGAAGATCCAAAAGTCCCCAAGGACCCAAAATAACCCTTTGACCCCTGAGAGTGTTAACGGATGTGCATACCATATAGCCAGACTCTTAACTGGTTGTTCATTCAATGTAGGGATTCTATCCCCAGCCACCACAACATAAAGCTCTTTCACTTTACCTTTCTTCATAGAAAGACTACTGTTCTTCTTTGGTTTAAATTTCATCCGGCTCCATTTAATGAGCTCTTCTCGTTGCTTCAACAACATTTTAGCTGCTTTCAACTCAGGAGACAGAATGGTGATGTCGTCCACAAAGGCCCTTATTGGTGGCTGTGGTTTTTCCCCACCTCGAACGACACCAGTTGACACTCCTTTTGTCCCACGAATAATTACATTTGCCAGGTCCAGCCAAAAACATAAAGATCCTTTTTCTTTTGCCTTGCATATCGGACGGTGTCCCAGATCATCGGCACGTGCTCGAGACACCCCGGAAAGCCTGGCACACCAGCTTTTTGTGCAGATGTATTGATGTATTCATTATTTATCACAAACTTGACCAGTTTTCTTGCTAATACACCGAAGAAGATGTTACGTTCCACATTCAATAACGATATTGGATGAAACTGATGTATATCCTTTGACTCTTCTTCTTTGGAGATATAAATCCCATTTGTCAAACACCAACATTCTCATATCAGCCGTTTCCTCCAAACAACTCTGAGCAGCGACCACAATACATGTAACAGCCTTGGACGCTTCATATGCACCTTGTACGAAATTCCATTCAGACCAGGGGTACTCTTACTTTTAGCTTTCTGCACAACCTCTTGGATTTCTTGCTAACGAAAGTCCAAGAGGTCAAAAGTAACTCCTGGCCCTGGTGGGTGGTCAAAGTCCCCCAGGTCTGGCAGGTCCACTGATTTAAGCGGCTTGTTATGTCTTCGTCAAGTGTTCCTCCAGCTCTGCTTGTGGTGCCATAATGGTTGCTGATCTACTATTTTGAAACGGATCCCTAACAATCCATAGAAATTCGCTCAAACCTTTCAGATCTTTCCATACAGGTTGCCACTGACAAACCAGACATTATCTGCCTAACAGAAACTTTCCTCTCCCAAGACGTGTCTGACTCCCAAGTATCTCTCCCTGGTTACTCCCTCTTACGGTATGACAGACCTGAGCCTCGTCCTGGTGGAGGTGTTGCTCTCTTCATCAAAGACTCTATTCCTCACTCTCCATGCACTGCTCTCACTCCCCCACACCCCCAGGAATACCTCTGGCTTCGGCTTCCCTCCACTCCCACCTCATGTTTATATGTGTACTGTACCGTCCACCGAACAGTGATGACTCCATCTACACCTCACTATCCGAAAACATGGACCATCTTCTATCTTCTCATCCAAACTCTCTCTTCCTCTTATGTGGTGACTTCAATTGTCATCACGCCAGTTGGCTAGGTGTGGGTACCTCTCTCACCTGCCATGGCACCTCAGCAAAAGCTTTCTGCGACTCATTGGGACTGACTCAATCGGTCAACTTCCCGACCCGGATCTCAACCAATGGTACTCCATCTCTTCTGGATCTGATTTTGACAAATTTCCCTGACAATATCTGCTGCTCTTCCTTCGCTCCAATTGGTTCTTCTGACCACGTTCTTGTCAAAGTGGACATCTCTCTGGCTGTTATCAGAGAACCACCTCACCGCCGTCGAGTCTGGCATTTCACTCAAGCCGACTGGCAGGGTCTCCGAGCAGCCATCAAACTGACAGACTGGTCTCCTATCACTACTTTCTCAAACATCAACTCATCCTGGGAATTCTTTCAAAGAAACTTGCTCTCCCTCATGCACAGATTTATCCCCTCTCATGTTCAGTTGTCCTACCCTTCCTCCCGCCCTTGGTTTACTGAAGCTCGTGGCGAGGCAGTTGTCCTGAAACAACTTGCCTTTGCCTCATGGAAAGCAAACCCAACTGAGGGCAATCTCAGTTCTTTCCACAAAGCTCGGAACAAGAGTGTATCTACCCTCAGGAGAGCCAGAAAACAACATCTTTCTCATCTCAAGTCTGAACTCTCAAACCTCTCTCCCTCCTCAAAATCCTGGTGGCGTTTAATCAAATCTGTTTCTGGTGTATGTTCCCCCTCCATCCCCTCCCTTACCTCAA
Source organism: Eptatretus burgeri (assembly GCF_056783735.1). Taxonomy (NCBI): domain Eukaryota; kingdom Metazoa; phylum Chordata; class Myxini; order Myxiniformes; family Myxinidae; genus Eptatretus; species Eptatretus burgeri. The sequence goes on from NC_140971.1 coordinate 23,271,436, forward strand.
ATGGCCGCACTGCTGATTCCACACGTGATAAAGCTGAATGTCTAAACTTGGTGTTTGCAGCTAAATCTTGTGTCCTAAACCCATCACTATCTCTACCCACTTTACCCAGTCGCACCCAACTGTCCCTGGACTCTGTATCCTTTTCTCCTGACAAGGTGGAGAGCTTGCTTTCAAACCTCGAGTCAGATTCTGCAACCGGTCCAGACGGCATCAGCCCACGTGTCCTCAAAGCCTGCTCTTCTGCTCTTGCTCACCCTCTCTCTGTTCTATTCACCCTCTCATTTGCCCAAGGTCATCTGCCATCTGCTTGGAAATCTGCTAACATCACTGCCCTGCATAAAAAAGGTGCAAAAACAGATCCCTGCAACTACAGACCAATCAGACTTCTCCCAATCATCAGCAAGGTGATGGAATCCATCATTGCTTCAGACATGAAATCCTTCCTCTTCTCCAATGGCTTGATTTCTGATCATCAATTTGGTTTCAGACCAGGTCACTCTACCCTGGATATGCTGCTTCTGCTCTCCCATCAATGGATGGAGGTCCTCAATGCCAGACAGGAAATCCGAGCCGTATCCCTGGACATATCACGTGCTTTTGACACAGTCTGGCACCCTGCACTACTCACCAAACTCTCTTCCCATGGTATTCAAGGCCATCTCCACTCATGGCTCGCAGACTTCCTCTCCTGTCGCAGTCAACGTGTGGCCCTAAATGGAGTTCTTTCAGCCCCTCTTCCTGTGCAGGCTGGAGTTCCTCAAGGTAGCGTTCTGGGCCCTGTTCTTTTTCTGGTTTTCATCAATGATCTCTCGGACTGTCTGGAAAATCCTCTATTTCTCTTTGCCGACGACTCCACCCTCTGCCGTACCATCTGTCATCCCTCAGACCGGCAAGCAGCAGCTTCTTCGCTCACTGCAGATCTGGATAAAATCACAAACTGGTCCAACACGTGGAACATGTCTTTCAATCCAGACAAATCTCACACTCTCACTATGTCTCTTCGAAAGGACCGTTTACAAACCCCCCCCCCCATCCACTTTCTCAACAATCCTCTGGAAGAAGTCTTTTCTTTCAAGCTTCTAGGTCTCACTATCTGCCATGACCTTTCCTGGGAAAGTCACATTTCCAACCTCGCCTCAAAAGCCAGTCGCCGACTGGGAATCCTCCGTCTTGCTAAGTCCTTCCTCGGCCCTCTTGAGCTCCTGACCACTTACAAAGCTTTTGTCCGTAGCCTGATGGAGTACTGCTCTCCTCTCTGGGCTGGTACTCCTGCCTCCCACCTTTCTCGGCTTCACACTGTCGAAACCAGGGCATTTAAGATCATCGGCATCTCCCGCAATGAAGCTGAGTCTTTGGGCCTCTCACTCAATCACCGCAGGTTGGTCGGTGGTCTTTCTGTCTTCTACCGACTCCTCTCCAGCCTTGCCCCCCCTGCTCTCTCTCTGCGATTTGTCCCCACCACATTTCAACAGGGCGCTCAAGGTCCACCAACAACCCCCTTCTGGTAAAACTACCAAAATCACGAATCACTGCTCATCTTCACTCTTTCATTCCTCTTTTTTCCCGCCTTTGGAATAAACTTCCTCACTCTATTCTTTCCCATTCTTCCCTCCAGGCTTTCACAACAGCTGTTCACCACCACCTCTTATCTTCCCCCATCCAAATCCTCGATCTTTTCTACCCCCGATAATCCACCCAAGCCCACTTCCTTCATTTCTCCTGCTTTCCTTCCTGAAAGTCCCTGAAATGTCCATCTTCTCTTCGCCATGTTCCCCGTCCCATCCCCATCCCTCTCCCTTCCACAGTTCACCTAATGTGTCTGTTCCCCACTGTTTTGTCTCTTCCACTCCCGCCCCTCTTGTCTCATGCCTCCTTGCTGTGAGTTTTGTGTTTGCTCTCATACGAGCCTCGACCAAGTTATACAAAAAAAAAAAAAAAATTCCTCAAGAATGCTTCTCTCTTCTTCCTCTGTCCTTCTTTTCTGTCGAATCCTCTCCTTCCTTGCCAACACCCAAATTTGCTTCTGAATATCCTACATTAATAGTAAAAGGCCAGGCTTCTCTTCACTTGCCATCTGATACCTTTGCTCAAGGTGTCTCTGCTGGGTTCTCAGCTCACCCTTCTTGACTTGCCGCCAATTTGCCTGTTTCATCCTCTGTCCAGAAGCCTTCTTCTCTTCACCCAACCGATCAAGATTCATTGCATTACATGCACAAGTGTGAAAAATGATTCCAGCTTTGCACCAACCTCACCTTCAAGGTAAATCTTGAACAGATCTTCATCCAATTGTCTCCATGCTTCTTCATCATTCATTCTCAAGGCATCTGACGCATTCCTTGGTGATTTTCAGACCTGGTGCCGGATGTGACTGAGCACAAGTGTTCAGAGCACTTTGGTATTTCTCCTGGCTCTGCATTTCCTGATACGCCTTACGTTCTAACTCGCATTGCAGACTGCGCGGCTCATCTCGTCGGCACGCCGTGTTGGTCTAGTGAATCGTTAAACTATTGCATTATTACATGTCTTTCCTCGGCTCAATATCCTGAACATATCTGCATTGTACTGGTCTGCACAGATAGAGTTGGTAACCAGGTGCTGTGCCATGGCAGATGAAGCAGGTACAATGGCCGGTGGTTTCTGGATATTTCTACATGCTCGTACTGGTTGTGTTCTCACCCTCACAATCTTTCTTCGAATCGCCAGGGGGACGTGTTGTTTGATCCGATCAGCCAATCTTAGTGTTGTGCGGCCCACGTACCGAGCTTTGCATCGGCACTTAAACTCATAAATAACATTGCTGGTTTGTGAGGTGGGTAGCACATCCTTGTTGACCGACATCAGTAAACGGCGAGGGGTAAAGATTACTCGGGGTTGCACAGCCAGAAACGTGTTGGACACAATATGTTTGATTTGTACTTCAAACCTTCGTGATGATTGCCCTTTCCAGGGCATCCTGATATCGACTGTACATTTGTTGGGACCAATCTTCCAATCTCTTGTCGTATTTAGAAACTTGTGTGTGTATCTGTGAACTATATGCTCAGGATAACCATTCTCACCGAGTCTATTCATGATTTTGTCAATTTTAGCAGGAAGATTACAAGGTGAACAAATCTTCTGTGCTCTGTTAACCAGGATATTGATCAAGGCAATTTTGTATCTCCTGGAGCTGGAGGAGTCCCAGCGAGTACACTGCCCTGTGAAAGTCGGCTTCCGGTATGCGGATGTTGTAAAACCAAGGCTGGATCTATCAACCAACACGTCCAAAAACGGTAACGTGTTTGACGATTCCAGCTCCGTGGTAAACTTCAGCGCTGGATGGCGGGTGTTGAGCCATGCCTGGAAATTGTCACATGCCGTCCGAGACTCAAACAAAGCAAAAATGTCATCAACATACCGATAGGCTATCGGCAAGGGGTCGATTCCCCCATCGTATACTATTTTCTGCATTTTCAGTTTCTGCATTTCATGATAGCCAACAAAAATATTTGCAAGAGCTGGGCCTAATGGAGAACCCATGGCCACTCCGTCCGCTTGAACATACATCATGTTGTTAAAACTGAAATCCACCTCCCTTGTTGTTGTGTTCATTAATTCCATGAAGATGTGTCCCGAGATTATCGGTTGTTCCAGATCGGTATGGTACAGCAAACGTGTGCATATCTCAATCATCTCCGTCAATGGTACATTCATGAACAAGCTTTTTATATCAAAGGATGCCATGATGTTGTCCTCACTTGTTGGTGTTTTAGCTCAAATTGATTCTGCAAATGTGAAGGAATCCTTAACCACGAAATGAGAAAGTGAATCCAATACTGGTTGCAGTACTTCTCCCAACCACTTGGCAAGTTCATGCTGTGCTGATCGCACCATGGACAGTATCGGTCTTTGAGGGATATTCTCCTTGTGAATTTTCGGCAGGCCGTACATTCTTGGACGTTGGGCTCCAACAGGTTTCATTCTGTTGTACACCTCCTTTGATAGCTCTCCACGTTTGAGAAGCTGCAACAGTCGTTTGACGATCTGACCTTCCACCTGAGGCATCCGATCATGTTCCGTTACACCGCCCAGGTATTTAAATTTGGTTTCGTCTTTCACATTCCTGGGACTAAGGAACTAAGGGACATTCCTAAGTGCTGTCTAAGCAGTCTCCTTGGCTATTGGACACAATCCTGGACGGGTCGCCACTCTGACACAGTATACCAGCATGCTGGCACTCATTTTGCCAACCTCAGAAGGATGACAGACAGAGTCAACCCCACCTGGTATTAATTTAACAGCCTCGTGGGATTTGAACTCAGGATCCTAGGATTCCAAGCCCACCACCCTAACCATTAAGCCAACACCAGGTGTATGTATATGTATATGTATATATATATATATATATATATATATATATATATATATATATATATATATATATATATATATATATATATATATATATAATATTTTTAACAGCCATCACCGTTTGTCTATGAGTTTCTCAAAAGTACACTATGGCAGTTTAGTTGAAATCACCTCCATCTTTGCTGTGCCATCCCTCCATTTGATATATGACTGTACTCCATGATATGCACAATTGAAACGTTTTGCAATATTTTATGGTCAGAACTTGGAAACAATGACTTTCATTTGATGGAATTATTTTTTTTTTAAGCTTTAAAATTTGCATCCTATAAAATGTAACAACCATGGCCTTTTTCATGAAGACTACATGATCATGCAATGAAATTAAAAGGTATTTCATGACTTATTGCATCACGCAAGAAAAAGTTGGTTTTAAGCAAAAAGTTTGAGTGCAAGAAGAAAAGAAAAAAATGCTGACAATTGAATGGCTGTTTCGGGTCAAGTTTTCAATTTTCTTTTTTATAACTTGCCAAATGCTTTCACAGCAAACACAGCAAAGCTATATATCTGTTTTGGATCACATTACACTTAATGTGAGAGAAGGAAGAATGTTCATACTCTTCAGTATCATCATTGCATGGTATTGAAAAAAACACGGTGTTGAAATGCATTGAACACAAGAGATATTGACGGATAGGAGGTTTATTCAGAACACGAACAATTCTGGTTTTTGCCCTTCTTGTCTGGCTAAATATATAGGAAATCCAAGGAAATTTGGTCACAGTAAAAAGCCATTCGACCCATTATGCCTCTGCCATATCTACATCGTGATACCCATACACACCGCAGGTCGTGAAATAATTATTCAGCGAACTCCACGAAGGAAACCTGGCCAGGGAACTGCTCAACAATGTCCTAAAAAGTTTCTGTGGGCTTTTTGAGGCTTACAATCTTAACGCATGCAAGACGACTGGCTTTAAGGCCCAAATGGTACAAAGGTGGAGTTTGAGATGCAACACCCACTGCTGGCACCATATGAGAATGGCAATTTTTGGTGATCCTCCACCCCATCAGTAATCAACCTCGGACGGTTCAATGGCAACCATGCTGCCAACTGAGATACACTGCCACCCCCATGATGAGATTGGTCTGCTTGATATTAATACTGCATTGTAAAAAACATGGTATTCAAACTCAACTTCAAAGAGCTCATTTTCATACTGACTGCCACAACGTACCGGTAGCCATCCAAGTAGCTTGCATTAATGTAGTCAGAGCCATCGACTCCTCGAATTGGCTGCAGGCAGATGCGGCTCGCATCGGTGGGCAAGGTGCTCTCTGCACGGTTCTTATACTTGTTGCACGGCAGTAAGGCAGTGGTGATGCGTGAACTGCAAACCTTACCGATACCCAGGCGCTGTCACAAGCAAACAAAGGACAGATATGATAGGAAGCAAAGAGTGAGCAGAGTGACAACGCAATATGGAAAAATAACAGTATACGCTGATTTGATGTTTTAAAGTTCTCCTATGGCAGAGTTTTTTTTTTTTTTAATCAGGAAAATGTTTACTTTTTTTGAAATGTCTGGAATGTTTGTTTTCTCCAAACTTCACACACAGCTTTATATATTGCATTCCATTTATTGCTCCATCCAACAGCAACCGACTCTCCCTTTTGTGTTCCTATTGCCTTGTTTCCCACCTGAATTTGTTTCTGTTAACCCTCATGTTTTTTATTGTTTGTAATATCGCTGGTGACTGGAATATCCATGCGGCTTAGGCAGCATGCCCTGCAAGCTGAGCTCAATTCCAACAACTGAACTCTGCTTTCCTTTGCAAGCCAATCACCATAAATTTAATGGCAACCCATTTTATCTTGCACATTCCTTAGCCCCTACCTCTATGTGTTCCACTTCATCCCACCAGCTCAAATTTTTCATCTGCTCTTCCTTCGTCAATATCACATCCCCTTCCCAACTCTTCTTATTCTCTGGCTCAGTTTTTTTTCCACTCTATAAATTACCTGTTCATGTGTCTCAGCACAAAGGTTCGAGTAAGCATTGCCTTTCTCCGATTCAGATATGATAATGTCATGCTTCATTGCCACAGCCACACCGATCCTCTTTCAACAATACACACCCCAGGTGCAGTATTCTTTGAAGCCCCATTACCCAGCTGGGGATGCACCATCCCTGCACTGTTCTTTTGAGATCATGTTTTTAAGGTACAACATTAGAGCTTAATGTGAAAGTCTTGATGGCTGCTTGATTATGATGATAAAAGCCCCTGTGGACACATTGCTCTGAGATGTTTGGAAATAATTTGTCAAAACCAGGATTAAAATTAGGATGATCGTTCAGCAGCAGTATGCACTTCCTTAAGTTCATGTCCAAAACGAGTTTGATTTTTGAGATAATTGGAACAGACTTCAACTGAAGTGCTTCCTGGGTTGTAATTGGTAGGCTTTATAACTCAGCTGTTTGGTTTTTGCTGTACTTGTTGATTGATGGTAAATACGTATGCCAATTCATATTTTGAACATGAGAGGATATTTGGGTTTTAAAAACATTGTATAAGGCTCATAGATGAGCTGGAACATAATAATAACATAAATTTTTTTTTTTAACAGCCATCGGTCATTCTGGTTACCCGGTTTGAATCCGGAGGGTCATGTCAGAGCTACTGCAACAGTCGACCACTTCAAGACCTTCCTGCCGGATTTGCATCTAAAAACCGCACTGCCGTGCAGATTGGGAATCTTAAAGTGGTCCTGTGCTGCACTGACAGGCGTCACGTGACTGATATAATCTTCGGCCGAGCAACCTAAGTCACGTGACTCAATGTTATAAGCGGTTTGGAAACCCCAACCAATGGTCCTTTAAAGGCACATAATTAAATTAATTCCAGGTTTTACCACCATTTTACCCAGTGTCTATTTCATCACCCAATCAAACACATTACATTAGTTCTTCGTGCCTGTTGTTTGGCGATTACCTCCATTCACAGGTGAGAGAGAAAGGGACACAATCAGCTCTCACCTGACCAACTAATCCCAGGTGGCTAGGATTATATAAACAATTGACTCTTCCCACACTCCTCCAGCTGAAGAAGCTGCATAAAGCAACCCAAGAAGACCTACACAAGGTAAGCGTGATGCTGTTTTGAACCCTTCCCAGAGTTCCTCAACAACTATCAAGATGTTCACACATAGTACACACATGATTGGGATTCTCATGTGTGTACTATGTGTGAACGTCTTTATAGTTGTTGAGGAACTCTGGGAAGGGTTTGAAACAGCATAACGCTTACCTTGTGTAGGTCTTCTTGGGTTGCTTTACGCAGCTTCTTCAGCTTGAGGAGTGTGGGAGGGGTCAATTGTTTTTATACATATATATATATATATATATATATATATATATATATATATATATCTTCTTCTTCTTCTTTCGGCTGCTCCTGTTAGGGGTCGCCACAGCGGATCATCCGTATGATCCGCATAGTGATTTGGCACATGTTTTACGCCGGATGCCCTTCCTGACGCAACCCTGGTCGCCTCTTACGACATAGGGATATGGTACACCTATTTTAACCGGGGTATACACCGGCCCAGTATACTGGTACTCATTTCGCTGACCTCGGAAGGATGACAGGCTGAGTCAACCCCCTGGTGTATTAATTCAGTGGCTCAACGGGGCTTGAACTCAGGACCTCTTGGATCCCAAGCTGCTGCCCTAACCACTGCGCCAACACCAGGCATACATATATATATATATATATATATATATATATATATATATATATATATATATATGTATGTATGTATGTATACATAGACACACACATACATACAGGAATTAATTCAGCCTCCCGAATGGGCAATGCAAGACCACATTAACTCACAAGACGTCGAATGGAGGCATTCTGCACAGGCGATGACTCCACAGTGTAGTGGGGTTCGGATTCATTAAATTGGCTGAATGCTGGTTTCAGCATGCATGTACTGTTTTCAGGGGAATTTAGTTACACTGGAGGGCAATCCAGTGGCTCAAAATAGACAGCGAATATGCTTTAAGAAAAACAGCTTTAATAAATTATGGGGATGGGGATACATCAAGAAAACAATGTATAAATTTGAAATAGAAACCTGCCGGCAACCTTAAATAGATGGTAGTTGTCTCCTTGCCTAAACCTTAAGCTAAACCTATCACAGGCAGACTCATCCAAGGACAAAAGACAATCAAAGAATAGACAGAAAGGGTGGGGTAGAGGTTTTAGTGGTCTTTCCATTTGTTGGGACATCAGGAGGGGCAACGTTGGCATGTGGATCAAGCTCTGCACTCGTGCGGAGCCCTCCGTTGCTGTCTCTCCTTCGGGAGCTCCAGGCACTGACTCTTTCCTCTCGACTCTCCTCAGTCTTGAATGTAGTTGTGTGTGCTGACCAATGCTCCTCACTCTTCAGTGCGGCTGTGTGCTCTGAACTACTCTTCTCAGGTCCCTCCTGATGGCTACTACAACTCGACCAACTCTACTCAAGATCACTAATACTATTTCAATTCCCTACTTTTGACAACCACTCTCTTGCCTACTCCCCTGTTGATGACCACTGGTGTCTGAGCATGGTTGAATTTTATAGCCATGGCATGCTGGCTTCCTGGTAGAAGGATTCCCCCCACTTTGTGAGGGTGCACATATGCACCCGTCATGACAAAGTTGCTCACGTGTTGCTGCCATGTTGGCGGAACATGTGCAGTTCACATATGTGGACACGCCATGTTCATGCAGAACGTGTGGAGGTGAGAAATGACAATGGAGAACGATTAAGAATGCTAATCGCAGAGAGGAACAGAGGGAACTCGAGGGGGAGCACTCGGGTGAGTGCAAAACCTCCGCCGCCAATACTGCTGGGTCATTCAAGTGAACCTTATATCTTATTCATTAAATATGATGTCAACAGTGCTGACAGAGTTATAGTTCTTTTCTCCAACATTTTTTTTGCGGGGGGGGGGGGTTGGAAATCACTTAAAACATGTAGAAATGCAAAAAATAGAAATCGAAATTTTGCTGAAAAAAAAGTTGCAAAAAATTTTTTTTCTCTAACAATTTTTTTTTTGTGGGGGGGAGGTTGGAAATCACTTAAAATATGTAGAAATGCAAAAAAAAAATTTTTCTCTAACAATTTTTTTTAGGGGGGTAATAATTGTTTTGGAGGGGTTGGAAATCACTTAAAACATGTAGAAATGCAAAAAAAATTCTTTTTTGGGGCGGGGGAGGTTGGAAATCACTTAAAATATGTAGAAATGCAAAAAAATTTTGGGGGGTAACAATTGTTTTGGAGGGGTTGGAAATCACTTAAAACATGTAGAAATGCAAAAAAAATTCTTTTTTTAGGGGTGGGGGAGGTTGGAAATCACTTAAAACATGTGGAAATGCAAAAAAAAAATTTTCTCTTAATTTTTTTGGGTGGGGGTAACAATTTTTTTGGGGGGGGGGTTGGAAATCACTTAAAACATGTAGAAATGCAAAAAAATTCTTTTTTAGGGGTGGGGGAGGTTGGAAATCACTTAAAACATGTGGAAATGCAAAAAAAAAAATTTTCTCTTAATTTTTTTTTGGGTGGGGGGTAACAATTGTTTTTTGGGGGGTTGGAAATCACTTAAAACATGTAGAAATGCAAAAAAAAATTTTTTCTCTAACGTTTTTTTGGGGGGGTTGGAAATCATTTAAAACATGTAGAAATGCAAAAAAAAAATCTTTTTTTGGGGGGGGTAACTTATTTTGGGGGGGTTGGAAATCACTTAAAACATGTAGAAATGCAACAAAAAAAATTCTCGAACAATTTTTTTTGGGGGGGGGACCAAGTCCAAAATTTAATGGCATGATCCTTGGACCATACCTAACCCCCCCAACAAGTTTCGTCGAAATCCGTCGAGGAGTTTTTCCGTAATACTGTTCACAAACAAACAAACAAACAAACAAACAAACAGAAAGGGGTGAAAACAGTAACCTCCATCCATCTTTGAAGATGGCGGAGGTTAAAAAGAGACTGACACGGGGGCTATGGAGACAAGGAGCTTCAAATTCGAACATCATGTCCTGGCCATTGCTCACTGGGGTTGCAAAACACTTACAATACCATTCATCATCAGATAACTAATTAATAATTGACCCCTCATTTCCACTTGTCATTTTCATAACTTTCTACATATGTAAATAAATATATATATATATATATATATATATATATATATATATATATATATATATATATATATATATATATATATATATATATATATATATATATATATATATATATATATATACATATGTAAATAAATATATATATACTGTGTACAGTATTGTGCAAAAGTATTGGGCCACCTTGAATATAAGCATTTTGTTGTCATATTGGCATATTTTAATAAATAACAGGTGTTTATAATGATCATGTTTTTCAGAAGAAACAAAATTAATTGCATTTTATTATATCAGTGCAAGAAATTTCAAGATTTGGTGTGACCACTTTTTTCATGGAAACAGCAGATATCTGTTTTGGAATGTTTTTTTGTTTTTTACAATTCCTGGAGAAATTCCATTGGGAGGTTGTTCGATACATTCTGTCATGTTTCCCATAATTCATCTTTTGATTTTGGTCGTTTTTTTATTTTTCTTGAGAATGCTGAGATGGGAATGCTAAACAGGCCAACCCAGTTGTGTCATTATCGATTTGTTTTTAAAACATAGCGTTATGCCTCATTAGGATGCTTTCCAATCAGCACTTTGATTCAGCAGACCAATGAAGCACAAAGAGCCTGCAGCAGGGAATCAGGAAATGAGTGTTTGTTTATTGTTTTTAATTTGTCCTTTTTGTTGAAAAGCTTTACCCTGGACCTCAACACTTCCTTTCCACTTTATAAACTCCCAATGCATCTCAATACCAACATGTCTCAACATTCTTCTTACCTTAAACTCTGCCTGAAGCCCTGTAGAGCCTGCCAATGCAGTCCCAGTCTCCGATTCGACAGCAGTTACGGACTCAGTTTCCCTGACAGGTGCTGTGAGTCTCTGGAGTCGTGTACAGAGGGCACTCGCAGCCACTTCTGTCCGGCCAGCAGCCCACGCCTCAGTTACAGTCGCGTAAACGAAAGCGTACTGCTCCTCCGTTTGCACGCTGTAATTGCGCTGGGCACGCAGGCACGTCACGTGGCCATAAATATCCACTGTGCCCTCCCGGGAAAGCCGTTCCAGGGCAGCATCCACAGCAATAAGACAGCAAGTACGGCCGACTCCAGCACTGAAGGGAACGCAAAAGGGAGTGTAGTTACAATTTTGCAACAGTCCTGAAGATTAAGGTGGCTGGGATGATAGGTTTTTTTTTTAAGTAAAAAAAAACAAAATTACTTTTCTGCAACAGCTTAGACACAAAAGTAAAAAAATGTAATAGTAACAATGATTGATCAGGATTATATATATATGTATATATATATTCTGCACCAGTTGATGTCTGTCTGTATGGGGTGGGGCTTCCCAGTTCAGGGAAGTGTTTCCCCCCATTCAGGGAGGGGCTTCAAAATTACATCACCACTATTTTGTCTGCTCGGTAAAGCCTCTTTTGTGAGCCTGCACTTTCTTACACTCTCACAACTTTATCCAAACTCTAATTTGATATCTGAATTCATTTTTGTAGTCGATAGGATTGTGTAAGTTTTGGTTGCAAAAAAACAGGAAGAAAATTAAAGTTTTTAGACAAAAATACATTTTTAGTGAAATTAAGGCCTGCAATATAAAGTACATTCAGATTTCCTTCTGACTCTATGTTACCTTAACTCTAATTCACCTTCTGATTTCTTTGCCCGTGGGTTTCTCATGGGTGCCCCACGAGTCTCTATTATAAAGCAGGAGTGTCCGTCTGTCCGTCCCCGAACTACTCATCCATTTTGGTGCTTACCCCTGCCAAACCTTCTGTGGAACATTTTGGGGTCCCAGATGATGTCTGAAGGTGGGTGGGAGCTTTCATAAATACTTCAGTACAATTATAATTTTGCCTTTTGATCCGAATGAAACTGCTCCTGATCCGGAAGTAAACACAATCACAGGTTTGGCGGAAACATTTACTGGTTTGATAATATCTTGATGCAATTGCGATTTTGAGTTTCCACCCGAACGACCCTGCTTTTATCTATTCTTTGGTGGGTGGGAGGTTTCATAAATTTACAAATGCAATGAAGATTTTAATTTTTTATCCATACGAAGTGTTTTGTGTCCCCCCTTTCTCGCCCACAGATTCATCTGTATTGGGCGTCGATGTCCGTTTACCTCGCGGGTGTTTGTATTTTGTTGTATTAATGGTATCATATTAATTTGTGATTGGATTGATGCAGTTTGTAATGAAAGTATAGAGAGATTGAGTTAAAAGCAGAATCAGGAAATGATGTGAGTGTTTCCGCCTGTGACATTCACCAATTCGGTATTTGCAGTTTCGCTATTGTGATGTCATAGACATATTACCCACCTTACTTCTGTTGGGGTCAGGCTGCAGTAAGTTTTTTTTCCCAAGTCATCCACGAACTGGCTGTCCAGCCCCAGTGTGACCACTCCTTGGCTTTTTTCACAAGATCTTGGCTATTCGTTGTTCACCTTGGCGTCTTGGTTTTCCATAGGTTTTCTTGGCGTATAGGTTTTCAATTATCATCGCTTTTCCGAAACCTTGTGAATTCTTGGCTTTTTTCATTGGCTCACCTTGACATTTATGAAAATGAGGACTGGTCACACTGTCCAGCCCCCTCCTGTGCATAGCACAGGCACCTCACTAGTATTACATAAAACTAGATATCTGCGATCACAAAGTGATCGCCAAGGGTAAGCCACCCCCAGCAACTGCGATTCATTGATGGCCATATTTTTTCGGACCACCATTTGACTTTGACCTTCAACATTTGGGATAGAGTGTAAATTACGAAACACTGAGGTACTATTAAAAATTGGGGGCACTAATTGTAGAAACAAACCCCACAGCAGGTATAAGCCTCCCCCGAATCCCAGAGGGGGAGGCTTAATTACAATAAATAGTAATTGAAGTGTTGTAGCACTTATCATAAAACCCATTACAATGTACTTCATGCATCGATGTCAATTCCTGCATTGGTCTAGTGAGACAATGAACAGCAAATTAAATTTTTATAACGATTTTCAAGTGTTTGTATGTGTATGACTTGCGAAATCAAAGATTCGCAAGTATATTGGTTGGTCGTGTGTGTTATTAGTCTCCTTTCGGTTTCAGTGGAGGGGACTGTAGGTTTACTCTCCATCTGTCCATCTGTCCATTCATCCCACCTGTGCTTTTTCAGACTTTTTTCCCCATACACTATAACATTTTGAATTGAAACTTGGTACGTGGCTTTATTATGATAAGTAACAGACAAGTTCATGCTTCAGGACGTTGGTCAATTTTTCAGAGAGTTATGCCCTTTTTGGACTTCGAAAATATCACATTGGTAGGGGACATGTATTGCAAAATAATTCTCACTCTTGTTCTGTCTGTTTATTATTTCCGAAAGTCAAAGATTTTTCAAGTATATTGGTTGGTTGCATGTGTTATTCAGTCTGTCTGTCTGTCTGTCTGTCTGTCTGTTTATTTGTCTGTATGTCAATTGCCTACAGGTCACAATTTCAAACTGATCTTCACGAAACTTCACCAAATGGTAGAGTTCATCATAAGTGAGAAGTCTATAAATTTTGAGGTCAAAAGGTGAAAAGGTCAACATAGGCCAAAGGTCAACAATTTCGGGCTATTTCTAAAATCCTCAACTTTCATCCGATTGGTTTGAAATTTGAAGAGGGTTTGCATTTCAGGTGACTGAATTCAACCACCAATTATTTTTGAGGTCAAAATTTCAATTGCCTACAGGTCATATTTTGACTGCGATCTTCATGAAACTTCACCACCCGGTAGAGGTAGTGACAAGCCTGAATCCCATTGTTATTGAGGTCAAAAGGTCGAAAGGTGACAAGTCAAGGTCACATAAATCGTCAATTTTCAACCAATTCACTTGATATCTGTATATACGGTATACAAAACTGAAAAACACGGGTGGATGGTGAACCCTTGTAAAAGTAGTCTTTGTCGACCCCTGTGAGTACATCTTTGAATTACTTATTTTTGGACCTCGACTTCATCTATTAATTACGGAATATTGGAACATACCCTTTAGACATGTTGACCTTTCGAGCCCTTTTCACCTTTTAGACCACTTTGACCTTTTATACCCTTTGGACCTTTTAAGACCATTTATACCCTTAAATCCTTAACATCATTAAGGCCCCAAAGACCCTAAGAATTTTAAGACTCTTTTGACCCATAAAATCCTTTGGAACCTGAAGAGCCTTTGGAACCTAAATACCCTTTAGACCATGAAGACCCCCAAAAACATTAAAAACCCAAAGAGCCTTTCAACCCCTAAGACCTTTTAGACCCCCCCCAAGACCCTGAAGATCCTTTAAGACCCCAAAGACCCTTTTAACCCTGAAGACTCTTAAAGACCCCTAAGACTATTAAAGACCCAAATAACCCTTTAAGACCCCTGAAGACCATTTAAACTACTGGTTTGGACTTCCAGTTCTGAATTTTCAGCTTCGATGGTGTCTTCACGGTCTTTGCCGACTTTCTCAAAAAGGAACTTTTCCCAGTAATTTTTGTCATGTTTTTTACTGTTATTTTCTTGTCTCCAAGTTTACTGTGTGCTCCAGTTCGGTTTTGCTTGAAAACATGTGCTAATTTGTGACTATTTTTGGGTCTTTTCATATCAGGTTCTTTGAGGCCTAAGTTTTTCCGAGTTTGTGTGCATGATCATGTTTATTGTTTTTTTTTTCTCCTTATTACGGAACCTCCAGAATTTTATTTTCACCACAATCACTTTACCACTCTTTCAATTGCTCGCAATTATACCCTCTGTGTAATGTCTTAAAAGATACTACTACTACTAATGATAATATAATACTAATCTTTCCATTTTTACCTTACACCTCCTGACCATGTGACTTCCTCTTCCTCCCCCTCCTCCTCATCGTCCCCCTCCTCCTCCTCCTCCTCCTCCTCCTCCTCGCCGATCCACCTTTCCATTCCCACTTTGATTGTGAAGGTATTCACCATAAACCTTCACAATCTTTTTCTAAACCTTTTTTCTTTACTCCACTCATCTCTTTTCTAACCTTAAACCACCCCCCACCCCCCCCCAAAAAACGGTGTTTTGAAATGTTTCAACTTCCTCTTTCTCCCGTGTGGATTTCTCTATTCCATCATAAGTCACTGCTCTTCACCCTCTTCAAAGAGCTGTTTTCAATTCGATCTCTCATACGTTCCATCTCTAAAAATTCCAACTCTTACAGCTCTTCCTTTTTCCATTCTCTTGACTCACCATTGTTGCACTCCTCCAATAATGTATTTCAACGTATCTCTGAGTTGGAGATCTCAAGAACGCCAGTTTTCAATGCATGTTCATATTCCATCAATCTTTCTCTGTCCATCTTCAGCACCAATTCACTCCCCCCCTCCTCAAATCTACCTCCTTCTAACTCCTCCCCTGTTATACCTCCTCCTTACCCCTCTGATCTTGCCCCTCATCCTACCTCCTCTCTTAGGACCTCTCCACTGTCCTCCACTATACTAACAGCTCCTCCTCTGGTGTCCCAAACTGTGTGGTGTTCAAATATTTGTGGGCTCCGTTCCAACCTAACACATATCTTACTCTCTCAATCAGTACACTCCTCAACATCTCTCCTCATGGTCTTTCTTTCCTCTCATCACCCCTTCCCTCTTCCCACCCCCAGGGAATCTTGTTTGTCCCCCCCCCCCGTCCACTCCCATTTTCACCATACCACCACCCAATCTCATGCTCCCCTCTCTCCCCGCCTCTCGCTACATCCCCATGGCCATGCGTTCTATCATGGTCTCCCTCCCTCATAAACATAAATCTCCCCCTCACCCTTCCCTTTCAAATCTCCCCCTCTCTCCCCCTTCTCAAAGCTGCCCCCCTCATATGCAAAAAGCTGCCTCCTTTCCCCACCCTCTCTCTTCTAACTCATTTCTTCACCTCCTCCAATCTCCTACTTCCCTTTGCCACTCCTCATATTACTCCCACTGTGCCTCATCCCATCACCACCTAGCCTTTTGTCCTCCTTCTCCTCATCCTGCCCTATCCCCAAGGTATTCTGCAATCTCATATACACTGTCAACAGCTCTCCCTACCTTCCCTTGTCCTCTGAAGTCTTCCCCTCCCCCTCCCCTCTCCTGTACCCAAAGCCTCCTCCCCTCCCTCTTCCTTAACTGTGTGGACCTCAAATATCCTGGACCTTCGCTCTAATCTGACTGATCCTTCCATACAGGTTGCCACTGACAAACTCGACATAATCTGCTTCACAGAAACTTTCCTCCTTCAAGACGTCTCTAGTTACTCTTTACTATCTGTACCTGGTTACTCCTTTCTCTGGTATGATAGACCTGAGCCTTTTCGTGGCGGCAGAGTCTACCCTGAGGACAGCTAGAAAACAAAATCTTTCTAATCTCAATTAATGTCAAAGGTCAAGGTCAATGCCATCCAAAACATGTAAAACACCCATAAGGTGGCAATTAGAAAATGGATCAACCACATTTATTATGGACAACATTTCATCATGTGAAACACTTGATTGGTCAAATTTTCCAAATCACCAAATTGCTGTTTCCATGGCAGCTATTGCTTATTTGGATTTCGCAAGTATCGTGCTCTGCACGAGATTTCTTTCTTTCTTTCTTTTTGTGTGTTTGTTTGTTTGTTTGTACGTTACTCTTTCACAGCCGAATTGTCGCACCTCGAGGCCCCAAATTTTGGGGGTGGGTACTTCTTTATCTGGGTAAGGTTTTAAATGACCACATCCCACAAAATCCCCCACCTCCTCCCCTCTCCACACACACACACACACACACACACACACACACACACACACACACACACACACACACACACACACACACACACACACACACACACACACACACACACACACGGAACTTCTTTGTATGTGTGTTTGTGTAGGTCTGAAAAAATCATTAAAAAAAAAAAAGACTAGGCCAATCTCAAAAAAAAATTGCAATGTGCTGGGGGTACCCAGGGTCAGGTCATGGATATACAACCCCCCCCCCACCCACTCCCCCCCTTCCCCAGCGAGGGTGGGAAGGAAGCCCTTCAGAATCTGGGCAAGGTTCTGGGCAAGGGCAGCACCGGGTAGCTTCTCTCGTGTTTGTAATTTTTTCTGATTAATTCGACAACTTTTAAAAGCCCCAATTAATCCCACCTTATTGTGGGGGTCATTTCAACGTCTCTCATGAACCCACTGGCCAAGACTGATATTCAATGGAGGCTGATAAGGCAGGAATTTGTAATTTATTCAGGATTCTGGGAATAACTCCCCTACTGTCTGTGAAAGACACCTTTACATCCACCAACTAACGACAGCAGACTGGACACCCAGTTTAACGTCCATCCGAAGGACGGCACACTTTGTGATGCAACGCCCGGCCTGTAAACAACAATTGGAAAGGTTATAGTCTGGTCAGGAACCAAACCCATACGAGATAGCTGAAAGGTAAGTGTGCTACCCATGCACCATCCTATCAGGATAATTAGGCTTACTCCTATATGATAAATGAAGGCTTATAGCTGTTGTAGGATTTGTTTCAACAATTAGTGCCCCCAATTTTAATGGTACCACACAGTTTATTAGACCTCAAGGAGTAATAAACCAGCATTTAGAAATATATATATATATGTATAATTTTTTTTTCTTTCTGCACTCCCTACACTCTAAATTTCCAAGCTGTATCAAAGTCCGAGCTGTATCTTGGAGCCGGCTGGGACTTTTGGAATGAAGTTTCGCAACGATAATTGAATATAAATTACGTGGGGTTGACATATTTATTTTTGGATTTTGATCTAATTTTTAAGGTCATGACCTCATTATAGACATTTAAACATTTTTTACCATAACACTACTGAGGTTTGTCCAATAAGAACAAAATTGTCCTACCTAGATAGCCAAGAGCACGCCATATTTACACTTAATTTACATCATACCCCTCTGGGTTAAAGGTCAAGGTCTTACATCCCTGGGAGTACCAAACTACCATTTTGGTTTTTCTCTCTTTTCTCCCAATGTTCGTGGACCTTTAGAATTCAATTTTGCTTCAATAATGGGAATAAAAACTTGACATAATTTTATTTGACCTCATTTTAAGGTCATGACCTAATTATAGACATTTTAACATTTTCCATCAAAACCTGATGAAGGTTTGTCCGATCGGAACAAAAGTTCCCCCTCTAGATATCCTTGAGTTCATTTACATCATAGCCCTCAAGGTTAAAGGTCAAGGTCTTAGACCACTCGGCATACTGAACCACCATTTTGGTTTTTCTGCATTTTTTTCTGCCAATGTCCGAGCTGTATCTCGGATCCGGTTGGGACTTTCAGAATGAAATTTTGCATCAAATGGGAATAAAAAGTTCGGGGGATTGACATAATTTTTTTTGATACTGACAATTTCTAAGGTCATGACCCAATTGTAGACATTTTAACAGTTTTTGCCATAATTTGATAAAGGCTTGTCTGATCAGAACAAAATTGCGCTCTCTTGATAGCCTCGACTAAGATGTATTTAAGCTTCATTTACGTCATACTCCTCAAGGTCAAGGTGAAATGGCAGTGTTAAAAAAGAAATAACAGTTTTTTTGGTTTTTTTTGCTTGTTTTTGTCATCGCTCAATTTTGCCAATGCAGAATCTCAAATCCCGCTTGGCCTTCCAATATGTAATTTCATCATCATGGTGTACTTGCACTAAAGTTGTGTGCCTATTTGATTATGTCACTGCCCTACTTTTTTCAGATTGTTACCTAGTTACAAAAAACGCCTTTTTGATCACAACTTAAATAGTTTTCCTCCGATTTTCATGCCGTTGAGTTATATGTATAAATTGGGGATGGGGGACACTTTTTCTGAATTTACACTCTATCCCGAAATGTTGAAGGTCAAGGTCATATGGCGTCTGAACAAAATATGCCATTATTGGATCGTAGGCCAAGAGTAAGTTGCGGGCAATTGCCAATGGTAAGCTGGGGAAGGTTTACACATGGCGATCGCTTTCTGATTGCAGATATCTCGTTATAACTTTTCAGGGAAAAAAAAACAAGGATCATGATTCTGTTTTTGTGAACATTTTGGGTTTTTGGACCCACCTTGTACACACATATACCTATCCACAAACATTCAGGTACACGGTTGCAGGCCATCACGCAGATTATTTCTCAGTGTTTTTTTTTATAATAGCACGGGGACACAATGTATATCTTGGTCCACCCTTATTTGATCATCCGTGCTTGGTTCACCAGGTTTTTATTGACATGATCAACAAACATTGAACTTAAAACAACTATGCAATCAGTCGAAACAACACTGGACATTGAGCTTGAATATGTACCTGCAGTGAACCACCATGGGTCCAGCATCTGGAGTGCAAGTGCTGCGGACTCGGCGCAGGAAAGCGAAGAAGGCGGTTGGATGCTCTGGAACACCATGCTCAGGCCATAAAGTGAAGTGGAAGTGCCACAGCTCACGCCTTTCGCTGGAGCCCGTCTGGGAACAGTCACTCTCCTTGGTACAGAATTACACAGAAGGTGAGAGTGTCAATCTTGCTGTGAACAACATTATTGGCATCTTCTGCAATTCCTCTCCTGATCTGGTCGAGCCCTCCAAACCTCCGCAGTTCCTTCATGATGCATGCGTTCATCGAGTAGCCCCTCTCCCATCTTCACTCGCCAAATCAAGGCTTATTGCACAACTCAACTCTTTTGTTCATCTTTTCTCATGTTCGTGGAACCGCCTCCTGGAGATGGTTCTGTCACAATCTTTGGGTTTCAAGCAAGCGGTGCACTACCACCTCATCTCACCCCATCCCTACTTGCAATCTTTCAACCTCCATTAACTCTACCTAAAACAACCCACTTACAGGTTAATGCATTCATTCTCTCACGCTCATTTTCTCTTCTTTTCCTTCGTGAACAACTGTGGCCTCACGATCAGGATATCGACTTTTTACCTTCTATCATCTTGCTCTTCCATGAGCCTCTATTTTGGATCCAATAAGGACGAACTACCACGATAGAAACCAGTATGCCTCTTGAAATGTTTGACTACATGAAGAACATCATTGGCAAACAGCCCCTCCCTGCCTGAATGTGAAGCTGAAGATCGTAAAAAAACAACACAAGTTTTGCCTTCCAGAAGTCACGGCTCATGTAAAAGCTATGTTATGCTAAATCCTTGAAATTAAACAACACATTCTAAAAAAATTAATATGTGGAGTCACAAAGATGTGTTGAAAAGTAAATCTCCTTGAAAAAGATCATTTGAGCCTTAATTTTGGACAAATATTACTTAAGAAATGCATGCTAAGTCATTGAAAGAGGAACTCTTGTCCCGGATGTTAGAAAATCCAGATGTGAAATATTTTTTCCGATTAAGTTGGGGGGAGGGGGGATTGTTTTTTGGTGGTGCTGTCTTTTACAGGTAGAATTTTTAGTGCCCATCCCAAGTTGCCTTCAAGGCAATGACAGTCAGTCCTCTCTTAGGATCATTAATGAGCCAGCTAGGCTTTTACTGTAACCATCAAATAGCGACATGATAATTGTTGAGTTTCCCAAAGCATAAAATCAAAATCCTTGGCATTGCTTCCATCAGCCGAATTTGAAGCCACAGGTTTTGCCTGCCCACAATAAAGGGTTTACACCAGACCTGAATAAACAAAGTTTAGACTTGTCTATGTCAGGCCAATCACAGTCAGAGTCCAACATGTGGCACATCTGCAAATCAACTATATCCCATATAAAGCTCAAGCCTCATCATCGTCATCAAATCATCAGCATTAACACATGCAATGCATAGACTATTAACAAGAATAGCAAAAAAGGTTCAAGGTAATTTCCATGGTGAGATTTTGGGGCTGATAATCCAATCTTCGGTGCTGTAAGGATCAAAGTGGGTAAAACGTGAAAAGTTTCACCCCAGTATAATAACAAACAATTCACTTCAAGGTTAGCTGCAGGATTAACTTTATTTGGGCACTTTATCAAAATCATTTTGATCTTGGACGTATTGACGGACTAGTTCCAGCCAGTGACAAGTTGCTAAGTTGTTAAGCCTTAAGCCAGGTTGTCAGTGTTGGATGCCAGTGGGAGCGAGTTGGGAAAGTCAAGAACTTGATTCATAAAAGTATAATCAGTACAGTATCACATTTAAATGAAATGAACCCAACACATTAATGCAAGCGTACGTACAAAATATACTGAAAATGTTGCTCAAATATACTATACTGAAAAATATACTATACTATACTGAAAATATACTATACTGAAAAATATACTATACTGAAAAATATACTATACTGAAAAAAGGAAAAACTCAAAGTAACAAGTTCAGAAAGGTAAAAAAAAAAAAAGAAGAACCAAAGGGGAACTCGATTTTCCTTAAAATTCTTCAACAAATATCTCCTACTTTTTAGATCCCACTACTCGTTTCTGGCTTCCCAATTGCTTTCCATATATTCATTTCCATTAAATAGTTGTTTATTATTTTTTTGCTGAAGATGTGCTGACAGCTTTCCAATTTGTAGATGCTTCCTTTGATACAAACATTGCTTTTGATTTCCTGCATCGGGTGTTGAAACGGGATGTGAAGAAGGTTCTATTGGTTCGGGAACATTTGCGACGCGGCAACATTATCTCACCACCAGTTAACCATCACTCATCTGTGGCCTTGTTATGGTCATTCCAACCTATATGAGAGGCCATAGCTCAAGCAATGGAGAGCAATTGCTGATTAATCTCAAATCAAGATCTCTCCGCTCTCTCGATCACCTGTGTGCAGCAGCGTCCGTTAGGTGGAAGCGCCCACCTAGTAATCTCCATTATACTGGGGGAGACGTGATCGAGGCAAGTATTGATTTTATCATCTTTCAACGATTCCTCCCATCCTCCATTACCGGGCCTTATAGCTATTTTGACTTTCATGTTTTTTTTCCATTCCCCTCACTGCTCCCTGAGCCCACACTTCCCTCTGCTGCATTTTGATTTAGCTCTACATTATTGGAGCAATATTGCATGCAAAATCTCTTTCTACATGCCATTTAACTCCAAAAGTAGTCGAGCGATCTGAGACTTGTTTGCAGTGCATGATATTATGACTGAATCGAGAAATACAGCTTTGATACAAGAAAATTAATAGTCAGGCCTGATTATGATGAGAAAATGGTGAACAGAGGATGAATACAGAGGGTGTTCAACAAATCGCGTGCTGAGGAAGGTCAGTCAGGTCAGGTATGGGAGCATGCACAGGAAGCATCACTGCGTCCACTTCCCGCTGGTACTCTAGGGTCCTCCGTCTGATCATCCCTCAGCCAGATGCCTCGCCCATCCCCATCTCTTTGAGATGCCGATCAACCTGCTGCAACCACGAGGCACGTGTGTTGGCCCAATGGCATCCTCCACTCAGGAGGCTCCCTTGTTGAGATAATCTGGTGAGCAGGATCAGCGTCAGGAAAATGAGCCACATGTCCACACAGCCGCACCTGGTGCTCACGGACGATGCAGGTAACAAATATCATTTGAGTCTCTCTCAGCAACCGCTTGTTGGACACAAAGTCCGACCAGTGATAGCCAAGGATTCTCCGAAGAGACCTGGTCCCAAAGGAATTAAGTCACAGTCTCAGATTCCTGGTCAGAGTCCAAGTCTCACATCTGTAGAGCAAGACTGGAAGCACCAAGGACCTGAAGACTTGGATTTTCGTTCTCCTGCACAGGTACCGGCAGCATCACACCCCATGATCCAGTGAATCCATGACTCCAGGCCTGACCCAGATGTCTATTGACCTCTGGCTCACAGCCAGGAGAGACATGAATGTCACTACCAAGGAAAGTGAATCTCTCCATGACATCAACATCCTCACCACAAACAGGTGCAGACAGGACAGCAGCGTCCAAGATGTCATTGAAAGCCTGGATCTTAGTTTTGACCCAGGAAACCCATAATCCCAGTGGCTCCGACTCCTCATTCAGCACCTCAAAGGACCCCATAAATATATTCAGAGTCTCCGCAAAGATGACTGCATCATCTATGAAATCAAGGTCAGAGATCGTGACATTATCAAACGATGCACCACAGCTTGATCTCTCTGACATCCTCCTCAGAATCTAGTCCATACAAGTGCAGGAAAGTGTGGGGCCCATCACACACCCCTGATGAACTCCAGTAACAACTGGAAATAACTCAGAGATTGTACCACCACATCTCACAGCACTCTTAGTACCAGAGTAGAGTTCAGACATCAGATCGATCAGTTTTGGTGGCATCCCACGAAGACCAAGAATCCTCCAGAGGGAATCCCAATTCACTGAATCGAACGCTTTACAGAGATCAACACAGGCTGCAAGCAGCCCCTGCCAAAACTCTCATCTCTGTTCGGTAAGAACCCAAAGAGCAAGGATACGGTCAATCGTTGACCTCTTTGGTGTAAAGCCTGACTGCTCTGGATGCTGGTGCTCAAGCAGATGGTGGTGAACCCTATCAAGAATTATCCGAGCAAAGACCTTGCCCGGCAGTGAGAGCAGCGTCACCCCTCGGGAGTTGTTGCATTATTGGCGATCACCCTTCCCTTTCCAGAGAGGGACAACAAGGCCCCTTTTCCAGTAAGTTGTGGTGATGCCTGTGCTCCAGACAGAGCACAGAACTGCATGCAACATGTGAGTACAGCATTTCTACCAGCATTGACAAGTTCAACAAGGATACCACAGATCTTAGGAGCTTTACCCCATTTCAACCGGTTCACCGCAGCCTGTGTCTCCACAAAAGAAAGTGGATCACAGTTGATTGGAAGGTCAGCAAGAGGGATAGTAACACCCCTGACATCCAACTCAACAGCTGATGTATCAGCCGAGAATAGCCGCTCAAAGTAACCGGACCAGCGGGCCTTCACTTCGGACTCCTCTGTCAAGATCCCTCCACCCTCCGTTCTCACTACAGTACACTGAGGGACGGGCTTAGAGGAACACAATGCTGAATCCCCCTTGAAGCAGGTCGAGAATCACTTGACCACAGGTGGTGATCTACCCCGTCACAGATTCCTTGCGCAGAGGCCAACTTGTCCACCCTCAGTGCATGTGCAGTTTTATGCCTCAACTCCCTGAACAGCTCAGCTCTGCGATTAAGCCTGGCCCTGCGGCTCTGGTCAATGATTCCTAGTGTCGTTTGAGAGACAAAATACTTCTTCACCCTAAGGTGAGTTCCAAGACATCCACCGGCAACATCAAGGATGGTGGTCTTGAAGGCACTCCACAACTCTTCAGGAACCCCCAAAGCACCCAGACCCCACAAATCCCAACTCAGCCTGTTCACAAACTTCTCAGCTACCTTCTCATCCTTGAGCTTGCCAACATCCAGCCAAGGCTGAGATGGTACTATTCTCCCAGATTTAAGCTGAAACTTCAGAGTTGATACAACAAACCTGTGGTCAATACTGAGAAAATGAGCACTCTGGTAGACCCTGCAGTTCTGAATCATCCTCAATCGACCATCAACGAGCACATGGTCAGTCTCCCTTGCCACACCGGCAGCGTTGGAATACCAATTCCAGCAATGATCCTGTGGGTGCTGAAACCATGAACCAGGCACACTTACTCCATGATTTCTTGCAAAGTCAAGGAACTTGTGCTGTTCTGGTTCATAGTTCCAGACCCATGGGGACCAACACACGTCTCACAACCATCCCTATCAGTTCCAGTCGATGCAATGAAATCCACCAAGACTCGAAGAGTATCTCGCTTGCGGCTTTGATCAACCACAGACACGAGCATGGCATGGAATGCGTCCTTGATGGTGCGACTACTCACCTCAGTCGGAGCATATACCGATACCAGGGAAACAACACCCAAGGAGTGACAAATCACTATTCTCATAATACACTCGTTGACTGGTGTTCCCCCAATTATCATAGAAGCTAGCTTATTGGACACAACTACAGCAACTCCTTGGGCATAGTAACCATCAGAGTGACCAGACCAATAGGAGGTGTAACCACCCACCATGATCTCGCCACTACCCGGTCTCCGAACCTCAGAGAGTGCTGCAATGCTGACTTTCAAATGCTTGAGCTCAGATGATAACAGAGAGAGGTGATCGTCCTCTCTTAGAGGTAGAACATTCCAGGCACCCACCCAAAGGGACCACTTCAGGTGAACCAAAGGAGACCGCAGTCTGTTGGACGACACCTCAGCACCACCCCAACACACACAACCGCAATCTGACCCGGGAAGGTTACCCTATTGTTTTCATCCTATCATCAAAGAGTGTGTGGGGGGAGGGTCCAGAAGGCTTTTGCCACAATCCTGTGAACCGGTGAGTTGCCCTGCGGAGGGCAGCTGCACAGGAGGTGCTGATTTTCTTTGCATTTTTCTTGTGTTTTGCGGAGTGAAGGATTTTACAGTAGCCGGAGTGCAAATCCTGCCACCATCCTCCTATAAAAAAAGTAACCCACCTGCAGGAGGACGTCCGCAGACACAGTTGGGCACTAGATATGGATGGTCGTTGGCTCACAAGGAGCTCCTCCATCCTTTGACCCTAACCCAAACAGCTCACCCTAACAGCAAACCCTAACCCTAACCCTAACAGCTAACCTTAACCCTAACCCTAACAAACCCTAACTCTAACCCTAACCCTAACTCTCCTCACCATAAAAAAACACCCTCCTCACTAAGAAACTTGGTGGGGGAGATGATTTAGTTGCTGACAACCCGACCATGGAACAGGTTAGTACAGGTTTACATGGTACCTGTAGCAAGTCACAGATCAAATCTGGCCTGACGTGAGGAAGATACTTTTGTCATATTTTGCTGACTCGTATTACCTGCTCCTTTTGAGGGCAAAATATGGTCTGAGTGAATCACTTGTACTATGTATGCCATGTCTGCTGTCGTTTGCCCACCATCAATATCCCCTCCCTCCTGCAGGGCTCAGTGTTAAACCACGAGTACTATCTTCCATGTATTGTCGAAAATAGCAAGTTGTCCCCCATCCTCGCAGGAGTGGGGGGTGGAGTGTGGGGGGGGGTTAGGGGAATTATTTTGTGCCCGTGTCCTGACCACATGTACCTCTACCCCAACCACATTTGCAATTTTTTTTTTTTGCCCAAGCAGTTTTCTATTCTACAATGTTCAGACATATATATATCATAAACATCTACATCCACATACATAGAGAATTGCCGAATTTCTGTGTGTTAAAAAAGTCGTAAAAGGTACCTACTTCCACTTTATTGTGGTTGCTTTACCTCCTTGGCTCTGCAGAATAAATAAGGTTTCAATTTAACTCGGACTTTCATTGCATTCATTATTGGGGAAAAAAAAACTGAGCCTCAAAGGTCCAAATCCCAACAGAACTAGGAAATGCAGCAAAGTGAAGCCCGGTTTATATTTGAATGGCAGACTTCTTTTGAAGGCCTGGTATTTTAGGCTGAGCAATGGCAGGATAGCTCATTTGGTAGTGTGTTTGCCTCTGAACTAACCAGTCCTGGATTCGTTCTTCTGTGGAATATAATCCAACTAAAAGACTGCTGTGCAGGAGGCCTGCATCTTGGAGCACACCATGTTTCTGATGGGGATGTAAATCTCACTCTCAACCTCCTCACTCTTTCTTCCTTGATCCCTACTTTTCTTCTTCTTCTTCTTCTTCTTCTTCTTCTTCTTCTTCTTCTTCTTCTTCTTCTTCTTCTTCTTCTTCTTCTTCTTCTTCCTCTCTCTCTCTCTCTCTCTCTCTCTCTCTCTCTCTCTCTCTCTCTCTCTCTCTCTCTCTCTCTCTCTCTCTCTCTCTCTCTCTCTCTCTCTCTCTCTCTCTCTCTCTCTCTCTCTCTCTCTCTCTCTCTCTCTCTCTCTCTCTCTCTCTCTCTCTCTCTCTCTCTCTCTCTCTCTCTCTCTCTCTCTCTCTCTCTCTCTCTCTCTCTCTCTCTCTCTCTCTCTCTCTCTCTCTCTCTCTCTCTCTCTCTCTCTCTCTCTCTCTCTCTCTCTCTCTCTCTCTCTCTCTCTCTCTCTCTCTCTCTCTCTCTCTCTCTCTCTCTCTCTCTCTCTCTCTCTCTCTCTCTCTCCTTGCAGTTGACAAGATCTCCTGTGACAAAAATGTTACGCACTGTACCTGGCAAGGAGAGTAAGTTGTTTCCGACTTCCAAAATAATCCGCCCGCACACATGCACGCACGCACGCACGCACGCACGCACACACATACATGAGATGTATCGACTTGCTCATGTTTGGATGAGTTGTTAAATCCATTGAGTATATTATAAATGGTACTTTGAATTTGCAACTTTTTCCAAAGTGGTCTGCAAGGAGGGGGGGGGGGCAATTATTTTTGCTTTAGAAGAATTACACAAGGATATATAAGGATCTTGGACACATGAAGAGGCTCATCATACCTACGCTTTCAAAACAACGCATTGCTCCTTTCCTCTGTTGACCGTGGTGACAAACGCATACCTTCTGGCTCCACTTGAACATCCCCAGTTTCAAATAAACACAAGTGTGTTAACCACTGTAGGAAGCAAAGTAAACTGACATTTTGGACGTTAACCCTTCGCAGGGCAGCTCACGAGATGACGGGATGGTGGTAAAGCCTTCACAACCCCCATTCTTTGAGAGGAGGAAAAACACGGGGTAAACTTCCTCGGTGGAATTGCGGTGGTGTGTGGCAGAGTGGTGCTGAGGTGTCATCCACCATACTGCAATCTCCTTGGGTTATCCTGAGGTGGTCCCTTTGGGTGGGTGCCTGGAATCTCCTTTCCCAAAGAGAGCATGCCCTCTGGCGGGATTCTCGGTCTTCGTGGGGTGCCACCAAAACAGACCAATCTGATGTCTGAACTATACTCTAGTACTGAAAGTGCTGTGAGATGTGGTGGTACAATCTCTGACTTATTTCCAGTTGTTACTGGAATTTGTCAGGGGTGTGTACTGGCCCCCACACTTTTCAGCACTTGTATGGACTGGATTCTGGGGAGGATGTTGAAGAGATCAAGCTGCAGTGCATCATTCAGGAGTGTCAAGATCTCTGATCTTGATTTCACGTAGTCCCAGAGTCACAGCCTCTGGGACTACGAATTTCCTGGGTCAAAACTAAGAACCAGGCTTTCAATGACATATTGGATGCTGCTGTCCTGTCTGTACCTGTGGTACATGTTTGTGATGAGGGTGTTGAGGTCATCGAGAGGTTCACTTGCCTTGGCAGTGATATTCATGTCTCTGCTGGCTGTGAGTCAGAGGTCAACAGATCTCTGGGTCGGGCCTGGGGAGTCATGGATTCATTGGATCATGGGGTACGGCGTTGTCGGTACCTATGCGGGAGGACAAAAGTCCGAGCCTTCAGCTTCTTGGTGCTTCCAGTCTTGCTCTACGGATGTGAGAATTTGACTCTGACCAGGGATGCGAGACGGAGACTTAACTCCTTCGGTACCAGATGCCTTCGAAAAATCCTTGGCTATCGCTGGTCAGACTTTCTGCTTCAACGATCAGTTGCTGAGAGAGACTCAGATGGGATTTGTTACCTGTATAGTCCATGAGCATCAGCTGCGACTGTAAGGATAAGTGGCTAGTTTTCCTGATGCTGATCCTGCTCACCAGATTATTTCAGCATGAGTGGAGGAGGCCAATGGGTTGACCACATGCCTCGTGGTTGCAGCTGGTTGATCGGCATTTCAAGGAGATGGGGAAGGACCAGGAAGCTGCCTTGGGATGGACAGACGGAGGCCCATGGAGTACCAGCAGAAAGTGGACACAGTGACGCGCTGCTCTGGTGCATGCTCCCATACATAACCTAACCTTCATCAGAGCAAAGCAATAATGCAGTTAATGCAAGAAGTGAAGGGTTACTGCCAGTAACGTCAGCTTTACTTTTCTCCCTGCAGTGGATTGCACACCTGTGTCAACCTCCAGGTGTTAACATCTTAGATTCGATGAATAAAGACAGGCTCTGGTTTAATTTCTTGTTGTTCACCTGTCTGTACGGTAACTCAAGTAGTCGTTTATAAATGGGAAGTCCATCAACCTGTGAATCCTGGTACTTATGTTATTTCTGCTGATTCCCAATGGACATTGAATCACAGGTGGGTGTTGTGCCATCCTCCTTATAAATATATACCGATACATTTTTTGTGCATTTAGCAGGAGTAGGATCGGGATATTTGGTGGGAAGAGGAATCATGAAATGGATGCAGCAAACAACTATTCCAGGTGATCGTTTCACGGAAAACTTTCCCATTCACAAAAAACAATGTCCAGCACATACAATACATTTCTCCTGCAAAATCCTCAGTTGGGGAAATGCCACAAACAAAATATTCCACATTTCAGAGCAATGAATAAGGGATTAGAAAATATTCAAGCAGGAAAAGGGGAAAGAACACTCCGGCATAAAATGATCAGTAACTAAAGTTTGCTCTCCGCAGTGCTTCTGGTGAAGGTTTGCTCAACATCATATGATTATGCCTGAAACGCTGATTGCTTCAAACTTTCCACCAACTCATACAAAACAGGCTAAAAATACAAAATGGTACTTGTGATGGAAAGGAAGGGGAGAGGTGGGCGAAGAACAGGCATACCTTTGATATTGTAAAAGTACGAATGGTGTAAAAGGCCAACTCCAGCGAGTCAACGAGGGTCACGTGCACTGAGCCATAGTCCTCTGACCCTCGACTTGGCCAATATTGGTCACACTTTACCTTGAAGGACAAAGAAGGACGGTGAAGAAAGAAAGTTAGCTCTTCCCTGTCGTTTGGCGATGGGATCACTTTAAACTGAAGGATAAATTTCCAAAGATGATCATGGTGAGGCTTTCGAGACAACCACACAGTTCCCTTGATAATGCATGTCAGATTCAAAGAGCTGCTGATCATATGTTTAAAGATAAGTGCTGGAACGATTGGAAAATTTGACGATAACCGATTACCGATTAAAAAAAAAATGTCTGGGCTAATCTCCACAAAATTTTGTAAACATGATGAGGGTACATGAAATGATCAGTAACCAAAGTTTACTCTCCGCAAACCCAATGAGCACTTGGTCAGGTCATGGGTACATAAAAACTCACCGTCCCCCATCATCAGGAAATGATCTGCGTGAGTTTGTATTTGTGCGCCTGAAAAATCATTGAAAAAAACGACAACGTGAGACCAAGGAGAAATTGACCTCAAAGGAGGAAATGAGGCCATTTGGCCCAACATTGCTGTGGTGGACTCCCGGGTTAAATTTTGCTCCAGCTTGAAACATCAGTCTTGGTGATGGTTTACTAAAGTCTAAATAACTCGATATTGATTGGGTGACTCAACTTGTATGAAATATGCAAGGGAAAGGTGGTATATTCAGGATAGGACCAAATGATGATCACATCTTAGGAATGTTATGAGTTATGGGGATGCAGCATCATGGGTAACATGCTGTAGTATCTTCAAGTGTAAAATGTAGGAACACAGGAAGCACAGGCGTGAATAGTGAAGTGGAGCTACATCATTGGTTATCACCCAGCAACCCCACAACTTTCTTTTTTCCAGGGTAAAATAATTATAACAAGAGCTCAAGTGAGCACAATATACACCCAAACAAGAAGGTATACACAGAATTGTGCTACTACATGGAAAACAGCATGCTGGTTGCCATGGCAACCACTTTAGATGACGAACGTATGTCGCGACACACCGTCTCCACAGTCTGTACCTATGTACCAAATATGAAACGTGAAAGTTGAAAACTTTGGGAGTTAGAGTGTGGACTGGAACGGATGGACAGACAGACAGACAGACGACCGGTTTCAAATAATACGCCCCGATGTATATATATATATATATATATATATATATATATATATATATATATATATATATATATATATATATATATATATATATATATATATAAATATATCGGGCGGATAAAAAGGGGGCAGGTGCTCAGAGTGAATTGAGGTGGCCTGGGAAATACAAACACCTACAACAGTCCCTTCAGAAAGTATCACACCCCTCAACTTTTGTCACATTCTGTTGTGTTGCAGCCTGAATTTAAAATGAATTAAATTTAAAATTTTGTCACTGATCTACACAAAATACCCCATAATGACAAAGTGAAAACATGATTTTAGAAAATTTTTACAAATTAATAAAAAATGAAAAGCTGAAATGTCTTCCATCAAAAAGTATTCAACCCCTTTTGCTATGACACACAAAATTGAACTCAAGTTCATCCAGCTTCCTTTGATCATCCTTGAGATGTCTCTACAACTTGAGTGGAGCCCATCTGTGGCCAACTTAATTGAGGGGACATGATTTAGAATGAAACACACCTTTCTAAATAAGGTCCCACAGTTGACAGTGCATGTCATGCTTCAGAACAACCCAGACTCTTCCTCGAGCTGGCCGTCCGAACAAACTTAGCAACTGGGAAAGAAGGATCTTGGTCAGGGATGTGACCAAGAACCCAATGACCACTCGGACAGAACTACAGAATTCCTTGGCTGAGATGGGAGAACCTGCCAGAAGGACAACAATCTCTGCAGCACTTCACAAATCCATACTTTATGGGAGAGTGGCCAGACAGAAGCAACTCCTGAGAAAAAGACACATGGCAGCACACCTGGAGATTGCAATAAGGCATGTAAAAGACTTTGAGAGCACGAGGCAAACGATTCTGTGGTCTGATGAGACGAAAATTGAACTCTTTGGCCTGAATGCAAAGCGCTATGTCTGGCAGAAACCGAGCACAGCTCATCACCCATCTAACACCATCCCTACTGTGAAACATGGTGGTCGCAGCATCATTCTATGGAGATGCCTTTCAGCGATAGGGACTGGGAGAATTGCAAGGATGGAGGGAACAATCAATGGAGTGAAATACAGGCGAATCCTTGAGGAGAACCTGCTTCAGAGTGCAAAAGACCTTAGACTGAGGCGAAGATTTACATTACAACAGGACATCATATAATAACTGTGAGTGCCCATCGTGGAAAATTGCATCATATAATATACAAAATCACTCCAAGCTCCTAATATGAAAACTTTCGCACTTACATAAGCGATGTATGTAGCGATTCATAGGTTTGAAGATCAGTCATTCGATGATATGAGTGAGGAAAGTGAAAAAAACATTTTGAGCATTTTATCATAAAGAAACTGTTGCGGCCCTGTTCCGAGTCAAGGCATTGTAGAGCAGGCTGAACAAAATGGTGGCTGAAGACCACAGTGATCTGACAGAGGGCTGACCAAGATGGCATGCCACCATCTTGCTCTGGCTTATTTTGTTTTTTTTTTTGTGATGAGCATCCCCTGAATTATCTTCAAAAGGGGTGTTTAAATTTACCCAAACACCCAGTTTTCATTCATGCACTCTACTGGTGTTCCCACAGTGTGCATGCAAAGTTTGGGGTTGCTCGGTTTCATGGGATTGGAGATATGGCAGAGACTCACTGACTGACACACTGACATTTATTATTATTACATATACATATATATATATATATATATATATATATATATATATATATATATATATATATATATATATATATATATATATATATATAGTGGATATAACTAACTTGGTAGATTCCTATGTTAGGATGGCACAGACACTCCATAGGTTGAGTACAGCACACCTCAAAAATCTAACACATACAGACTTCTAAACCTAGAAAGTACCAACTAGTCATCTGCAGAGGATTTCACATCCAACAACATCGATCTACAATAATTAATCGACCTTGTGTGGTTGTCTCTATGTCGCCTTTATTCACTCGTCGATCGGTTGTGACACTGATCAATTGGGTGTGACCAAATCTATTCACGTCAGCAGCCAATGATCCATTTTGGTGGAGCGGTGTTTTTATCACATGCTTTCTCACCTTGTGTTTCCTCACCTCATGACACATCTTCTCGATTTCTTCTCACATGCTCATGACACATCCTCATGTTCTTCTTGATTTTTTCCCAACTTCGACAGTAGTGATTACAAAATTAGTGATTATAATGCAGTGTCTGTATCACATGCTTTCCTCGTGGTATGGAGTATCCATCCATCCATCCATTGGGACCATACTCAGTGCAGAGCGTTGGTGCTGCCTAAGCAGTCTCCTTGGCTATTGGGCACTACCCTGGACAGGTCACCACTTTGACCCAGGATACCCACAAGCTGGCACTCATTTTTGCCGACCTTGGAAGGATGACAGGCAGGGTCAACCCCACCTGGTATTAATTCAACAGCCGAGTGGGATTTGAACTCGGGATCCTCGGATCCCATGCCCACCACCCTAACCATTAAGCAAGCCAACACCAGGCATATATGGAGTATGGCACATTGTTATCAATAAAATTTCTTTCAACAATGAAAAAATTATAAAGTGCAATTCTAAGAATGCTCTGCAGCACACTGCCTCCCCTAGGTGGACCGAGAAGAGTACTCCCGCCATTCGAGTGGGTTTGCCCACTGGGTCATTTAACTCTTGGACAGCATCGCTGAACTACAAAAAATACAGACCCAAAATAGCCAGTTTCTAATTATTCTTCACCTTCTTTTCAAACAGCCGAACTCAAAATTTGTTTCAGTTCAGTCTTCGGTTTCAACACGAAGCCATTGCATTCTACAGTGGAAAGGTCCACGACTACGGGACTCAAAATTGTCACAAACGTGAAAGGATTCCACAAAGCTACCATCACTGCATATCACTGACACGGAGAGCAGGGGCAGAGGAGTGGGTGGGACAATGCCTGTCAATCAGCCTGGTGGGGGCGGATCCATGGCGAAACAATTGGACGTGGGCCAATCACACAGATATGGGTGTGGTTATGGTTGCAATATTATTGGTGCCAATCATATAATAGTACAACTATTTAATGGATAGTGTTTTCACAGATAATCGACAAAATACGTATTTCATAGTGCAATAAAAGTAAAATTATATTGTGTATGGATGTCTATATCCTGTATATATATATATATATATATATATATATATATATATATATATATATATATATATATATATATATATATATATATATATATATATATATATATTTTGTGAATTCGCGCCCGCCGGCGTGCGAACGGCCACGTAACTCGAATCACGGAACGTCGCCCACCGGACGGACAATTCAGTCGTGACCCTCTCGGAACAACGCCGGGAGCTAGTCACGGGTGGGGGTTTAACCTCACCACGATCGTGCCAATTGCCCACCCGCGCAGGATAGGGTTGCTCACCAAATTTGATCGACCTAAGTACCTACGCGAATGGTCGACCGGGCGATCGTACCACGCCACAGGCTGACTCCGGACACGAACCACTTAAGCGGTCCGTTCCGTGCTACAGTGATAACCGAGCGGTGTTATCGTCGGCCTTGATGGTTCCGATTAATTACTGGGATGTTGCACCCACTACGAAACCTTTACGTGAAGCAGGATGGAGAGTCAATTAAAAGGAAGGAGATGAAGCAGAGCAGGAACAGTTCAACAAGCAAGCATTTTATTCCGCGGCACACGGAAAGCACATATATACAGCCATACAGAATCAAAATGCACATGTAATACAAACGACTAACGCGTACACACGGCAACACTTACACAGTTTTACTTCACAGACGGCGCCAACACACATTTACACAAAAGTAAAAGAAAGAAGCCACCCTC
The DNA here is from genome assembly GCF_056783735.1 of Eptatretus burgeri. Taxonomy (NCBI): domain Eukaryota; kingdom Metazoa; phylum Chordata; class Myxini; order Myxiniformes; family Myxinidae; genus Eptatretus; species Eptatretus burgeri. The sequence continues at coordinate 23,306,567 of NC_140971.1, forward strand.
ACAGACAAGGAGGCAGACAGGCCCGTAGGCCAAATGTGCGTGGGGCCTGGAGGAGCGGCCAGGTCCGCGAGACCGGGGAGGTCTTACCCGTGTCCTCGTGACGCGTTGGCGGGCAAGCCGCATATGTCCGCGTCGCTGTACCCCGACTCCGTGCCCCTTGGCGGGTTTCGTTGGCACCACGTTTGGGGTGGGGGAGGAATGGCCCCCCCTTACACTATCTCAGCGCGGATGGGGGGGGGAAGGGGAAATTGCTGATGCCCTGAGGGAGGGGAGTGGCTTGCTGAATTGGGTCCCGCGACGAGACGAGCGATCCCCCACGCCGCAGCCTCGTCGCCGACTGCCGTCCTCCTGGCCTCGGACCCGAGCTCCCCTGCCCCGACCAGCCGCCCGCAGCTCCACCATGCGCAGTTGACTCAACCCCACCAACGCAATGCTCCTTGTCTCCAAAAGCAACTCCTCGACGACACTCTTCAACCTGGTAATTCTCGCGCCTTTATAGCCGGCAGGAGAAGCCAATATGCAAAATCCAGGATCAGAACGCGATTGGAGGCGGGGCCACGCCACCCCCCCCCCCGGTTAGCCATTGGTCGGGCAAAAATGGGCGTGAACCTCCCCTGATCCTAAAATTTGCATATACGGACTTCACATACACACGCTTGGAGGCGGGGCCAAGCCGCCTCGCGCTCGCCCATTGGACGGAGGAGAAGTGGGCGTGTAGCATTCCTGATCCGCGGATCGACATGTTCGGCCTTCACTGCCGAATGGCCCTGGGACCACGACGTTTGGTGTTGACTGGTGGTGTTTGGGAATGGCTGTAGAAGCGATGATGTGGGATGAAGTTGTGAAGGTAAAGGTGAAGGTGGTGGACGGTCTTCTGTGGTGAGGGTTGGCGTTGTGGTTGTTGTCTGAGGGTTTGCGCGTGGTTGTCGTTGGTGACGATGGCTGGCGTGGTGGTTAAGGTGGTTGTTGTGTGATGGCGGTTGAGACGTGGTTGGTTCAAAATAACGACAGAAAAGAAAAATGGCTAACTCAAAGCATCGCAGCCCGGATGAATCACATAAATTTCCCTCAATACAACGGGTTTGGGCTGATGACACATGTACTTCCAGAGATATCTCACCTGCGGGCCCTTTATGGTGTAATGCGAATTTCCACAGCTGTAACTATATATACACACAACATATATATATATATATACACACAACATATATATATATATATATATATATATATATATATATATGTATATATATATATGTATAGAAAAAAAAAATATATATATATATATATATATAGATATGTATAGAAAATATATATATATATATATAGAAAATATATATATATATATATATATATATATATATATATATATAATTGAAAAGTACAGAAACAAGTAATAAACCAGAACGGCACTGCACTTGAGCACTTAGTTTTTTAATACTTATTTTATACTTTTAATACTAATACACCTCGCATACTTATTTTAAATAAAAATACCATCGTTATCTGAACACGCTACTATTATGGCCCACGCTTCATGCAACACGTTCTTCTGACGCATACCTTTATTTTAGCGGTGTATAGGCAACTGACAGCTCTATATCAGCAAAAAACACAAAAACAAAAACCCAGGTTACCTGCATGAAGTGAAAACATACCTACTGCTCATAATTCAAAACACCTCACTGCACTGGAAAACGTGGGGACAGGAATCATGCTGCGAATGGTGGAGACTTGTAATACCCTCACCCACCTGGAGTGGTGCTCCACGATACACATTTACATGGATAATTTGTGTATCCCTCTCCCCCAACCCACAAGACCACCAGCAAAGATTAAAATATACCCCTCTACATTAATTGGGGTCATGCTGATCCTCTGTAGCAAGGCTGGAGATAATCATCCCAGAACTGCAGGAGGAGTAGCGGGACAAACAAACACCGGTCAATGAATGAATCATAGAAAGGACCAGACAACCGGTGAACCCGCTGGGTTCCCGTTGTGACAGCGGTGGATGAAAAAAATCATTTCAAGAGAAAAAAAAAAAGATAGCTCCAGTGAACTATACCGCTGAGGTTGTTTGCATTGATCAAATTCTCCCGAAGAGTACTTGACTGAATCGGGAATTGATTTTTTAATAAGTTTTTTCGTTGCCCGATTTGAACGAAACTTGATACTGCACACCGCATGAGAATGGTGAGGTGGGCCAAATTTTTTTTGTCATCGTGTACCGTTTTGGCTGTATTTCGGGAACATACATGCATACATACATACATACATACATACATACATACATGATGAGAGTTTTAGTAATATATAAATAAGGGAAGGAAGGGGGAAGTAATTGTGAATGTAGTATTCCATCCATAATTACTTTTAACATTGTTATTAACAAACGGGGACAGGAACAACACAGGCATGATAGGCCGAATGGCCTTCTTATGCCACAAAGTTTCTTGTGTATCTTTGTGTGATGTTCTGGCGTTGGAAGGGGGTTCAGTACTTGGGGTTTGGAGCAGTTGAGGACTTGAAGAAGAAAGGGGGAGGGGGATGACAGAGTTGGGTTGGGGGAGGGGGCAGAGAGGGAACACAGTTGGGATTGAGGGGTTTAAGGCTTTTTTTGGGGGGGGGGGAGTTGAGGACTTTGGATTGGGAGGGGGTTTGAGGATTTGAAGAAAGGGGGAGGGGAGTGCAGTGTTTGGGTGTGGTGTTATGGGGGGCAGAGAGAGAGAGGACAGATTTGGGAGGTGGGTTGAGGACTTGGGATTGTCTACGTGTGTTTGTGAAGTTGGAGATCTGAGGTCACATTTTACATTAAGCACAATTTTTGTGGGTCCTGGATAGACCCGTTGGGTCTTTTGGGTCTGTTTGGTCTATTGAATCTCCTGGGTTTTTGGGGTCTTTTGTGTCCTCTGGTTATTTTGGGTCCTCGGGGTCTTTTTGTTCCCCGGGGTCTTTTTGGTCTTTTGGGTCATCTGGGTCTTTTGAGTCTTCTGGATCTTTTGAGTCTTCTGAGTATTTTGGGTATTTTAGGTCTTCTGGGTCTTTTAGGTTTTCTGGGTCTTTTGAGTCTTCTGGGTCTGTTGAGACTTCTGAGTATTTTGGGTCTTTTGGTTCTTCTGGGTCTTTAAGGATCTTTTCAGTCTTTTGGGTCTTCAGGGTATTCTGTCACACTCACGCTCCCCACTGGAAAGCCAGTGAGGGTAGTCGGTGTAGTTGCTGATGACCCGATAATGTGGCAGGTAGCACTAGGTCACATGTCACCAGTGGCAGTCAAGAGACTGACCTGATCGAGGATCTCGGTGTGCTTTGTCATATTACAGACATATATACAAATATATATTTATTATAAAAAAGATAAAAAAGATAATCTGCATCTGTAAAACATAAAAGACAAACAAGAGTGATAATGCACCCTTTTAAAAGAACCACAGTTAGTTGATGTTTCAGGCATAGCCCTTTGTCAAAAAACGAAGGAACCAAAACATCTACTGCAATATATTATGAAGTAATTATAAACATTGTGTGAACAATTAATTAATTATTGGAATAAGGGAAAGTCCGGAATGTAACAATTCCTTGAGGGTGAATGTAGTACCAAGCTGAAAGATGACTTTCTCCTCCAAGTGCTTTAGATCCAAATCACTGGAGCACGCCTCAATAACACACACGTGAAAATCATCCTTGGTATGATCAGCATGGTTAAAATGTGCTGCCACAGGTAGACCCACTGTGTTTAAACGTATAGATCTTAAATGTTCGGCCACTCTGTCCGCCAAACATCGTTTGGTTTCACCAATGTAAAGCAGCTTGCAACGATCACGTGACAAGGCATATGTGATGTTTGTTGAAGTCCAGTCGAAATGACCTTTGACATGCTGTATGCCTCTTGGATCTCTAATAGTGTCATGTGACACAACATGGTGACAAGTTTTATATTTGGGGTGATTTCAAGGTGTTGTCCCCGATCGTTCTACTCCAACAATGTTGGAAGGAAAACGGGAATGAATTAAATTGTTCCTCATACTTGTGTCTTTCTTGTATGCCACCAGAATAGGATTGTCACCAAAAATCTTGTGAGTAATTTCACCAATTACGAGAAGATTAAAGTTCTCTTTGACAGATCTGCCAAAATGGCTCGTCACATTGTAGGTCATGGTCAATGGAATGCGACGACGGAAATTCTTTTGCTTTTCGATCATTGCTTCTTGGTGAGAAACCTGTGTGGCCTTCCATCTGGCTTCGTGAATAATGCTGATGGGGGTAACTTATATCTTTGAAAAAAGAAAATCACTCATTTTTTGAGCCCGAATGTGAAAAATATCATCATTGCTACAAATACGTCGTAAGCGAAGAACCATGGATGATAATTATTTACATAATTTCAGAAATTTTCCACCTCACTCCAAGAAGAAGTCATCACCCCAATAAAGTCGTCGATGTAGCATTTCAGAGCGATTGGTTTGGAACCATTATAACTCCTGATCATCTTTTCTTCAATATAACGGATGAAGAGATATGCAGAAGAGGGTCCCATTTTGGTCCCCATGGCTACCCCTTTATGTTGTTAATAAAAATGATCCCCAAACATAAAAGAAGATAGGTTGAGGACTAATTCAGCCAATCTTAATAATGTAGTGGCATACGGTCTAGCGTCACAAGGGTTATGCTCCAAAAAATATTGTAGAGCCTCCAATCCCTCATTCATGGGAATATTGGGATTTAAAGAACAGATGTCTATGGTGAACAGGAAATGACTATTTCTTCCTTCTTGAAACTGAAGAGTATTGAAAAGCAGAATCGCATGGGAGGTATCCTTCACATAGGTGGGTAATGAAGTGACAAATGGTGCCAAAATTCCATCGAGGTCTTGCAGATAAGTTCAGTGGGGAAATTGCAGGCGGATATGAAAGGATGACCTTGTGTATCAGGTTTGGGAATCTCAGGAAGCAAATGGAAATTCGCACACTGGGGATTGTCCTGGATGTGATTCACAGCATTGGAGGGCAGATCGCCGTTTTTGATTAAATCTTTCACCATATTAGAAATAATATGTTGTTGCTCCAAAGTGGGATCTAATTCAACAGGAATATAAGAATCACCATCTGAAAGCTGGCGCATTGCTTCCTGTTCATACAGGTCACGTCTCCACACAACAACCGCAACACCTTTATCAGCCGGTTTTATCACGTACTCTTTGTTGTAATGAAGAGATGTGATAACGTCACGTTCACACTTTGAGATGTTGTGTTTAACACGGATATCAGATTTCAGGATGTTATTTAAATCACTTCTGCATTTTGAAACAAAAAGATCAACAGCAGGAAACGTGCCTTGTGGAGGTGTCCAGCTAGAACGGCTCGGTTTCATTGCTTCAAAAGGGTCCTGGGTTGAATCCCTGTTGTCCTCACAAGAGAAATGAACCAGAAGGCGAACCCGCTGGACAAATTTTTCAAAATCCTCCCAGATTTAGAATTCGTCAATCCTTTCAAAGGTGGGAATGAAGGACAGTCCTTGTTTCGATACTGCTCTGCCATCATCCGTAAGTCGTAAACCAGAATGTATAGTTATCACCATGTTGGAATCCTCCGTTGTTACATAACTGTGCTGGTGGTGAGATCTGAGGTCACGAAGTTTCTTGTTGTTGTTCAAAGTGAGCACCTAATAATATTCGCGGTTACACATGTGAAAAAAAATGACGGATCACAAAAATCTGGTAATGATCAACTCATAAGTTCTGCAAATCCTCTCAATGTTGAATGATATGTTGATGATGAAATAAAACACTTTGACGATGACGTTCCAGTGTGGGTCACGTCAATCGACGTGAGCATCACTGAAAGTTATGCAAAATGACACCGGGTCTCAAATTGTGAATATTCAAATTATTAGAGAATACAAAACCCTTAGGAATAAATTTTTCACGAAGACAGGTCGACAGAAAAATGATATGGCAAGAAAACCGTGATTTGGAGAAAATAGCGCATTCCGAGTTGAAAGGCACAAGTATGACTAGTCGGAGAAAATTGATCGAGATGGTTGTTCAAGCGTTTTCGCAAACGCCAAAGATGTTTTGGTTCAGACATATGAAGGTCACAGAAAAGATAATAACCAAGATAAAAAGACAATCTGCATCGATGAAATATCATAAAAGAAAATAAGGATGAAAATACATCATTTTCAAAGAGCCGCATTTAGTTGACGTTTCGGGCAGAGCCCTTTATCAAAAAGACTAAGGAACCAATATATCATTAATTCATTAATTGCAATATATCAATATATCAAACTGCAAGATATCATTAATTCATTATAAACAGTTGTGTGAATAATTAATCAATTGTTGGAATAAGGGAAAGTCCGGAATGTAACAATAGACGGAGCCAAGATGTCCGGGGACAAAATCTGGATCCGACATCTAGATGTTCCTGGATACAAACCTCCTGATAGGTGATCAGCAGGGCAGAGACAATGTGCTTATGTTGCAGGCGACACTTGTTGCTGATAGGTCGCGCAGCAAGCGCTGTGATGGGACTCGATCTGTTCCCTGCTGCCTTATCAAGTTAGGGGGTTCGATTCAGTTATATCAATGAGCCCAATATGGTCAAAAATAAACGATCAGCAGTATGTTGTCGAGATGAGCCTGCAACAAGGGTGAAATCTAGATCGACATCTCTGCTTTCATCTATTTGCGACCATAGGCTTTAATCTCAGTCTGCAAAGGCTTGAGGACCGTATAGATGCCTCCTAGTTTGTAGTTGATGCGTTGGTGTCATTTATGCACATGATGTTGTGTCAGAGTCAGCGTGCTTCTTTAGTTGAATTTAATGTTCCTGACTGCAAACCTCCTGACTCCTGATCACGTGGCAGGTGACAATTGTTGCTGACAGGTCGTGCAGCAAGCACACTGATGGGACTCAATCTGTGCCCAGCTGCCTGATCAAGTTTGGGGGTTAGATTCATATATATATATATATATATATATATATATATATATATATATATATATATATATATATATATATATATATACATACTCCCTTCTGGACGTGTCCGGAGACATACTCCTGTTCGGACCCGTCCAGAGATAAACTCCCCTCTGGACATAAACAACACCTGGACATGTCCGGAGACAAACACCGCTCGGAACCATCCGGAGACAAAATCATGTCCGGACATAAGCACCACCCGGACACGTCCGGAGACAATCTCCCATTCAGAGTTGGCTCCATCTTGGCTTGAGAAGACTTGTGGAACACAAGTGAAACGTAGTCTGAGGAGGACTTTCTTTCCTGTTTGCAAAAAATTGGGGAGTAGAGTTTACTCGGACTTTGTTTGCTCTAGCGGTTGGCTGTGCTGTGTCGCTGAACGATATATATATTACATGACTGTATGGAGTTCCAGATAAGAAATTTTTTTATGGATGACAATAAAGAGTAGCTACTGTACAATGGTTACAAATGCAGTGCATTTGCAATAATAAGTTGGCATCCAGATTTGAAATTACTCCAGGGGTCAGACAAGGTTGTATGTTGTCTTCATAACTGTTTTAAGTGGTGTTGGACTGGGTGTTGTGGAAAACATCTGAGCAGAGATGGAACGGGATACCTTGGAGGAACCAATTCAAACACAGAGATGAACTCTGCTTTGCAGATGACATCTGCATGATTTTACAGTCCTTACACAGCATGCAGGAGTAAGTAAATAGGCTGCAGGTGTACGCAGTGTAAGTGGGCCTGAAAATGATCATAGTCAAAACAGAACGCATCAACATACATGCCACACACACAAACAATAACACGAGGGGAGATGGAACGTGGGGTTCGCTGAAACATTGCAGTTTTCAAAGAAACTAAGGATGATGTCAAGAAGGTGCTACCATACAGTGGTAGACAATGACATTACCCTTCCACCATATTGTTTTCAATACAAAAGGACAGTTGTTCTAAAGAGAAAGGTATGTATGATTTTTGCAATTCTGAGAAAATATTTCTCTTTGAGGAAAAGTTATTTTATCTTCATGATGTAGTTAGATAAAGGACAGTACCTTTTATGTGTTACATATGCAGGTACTATGCTCCAGTATGAGGCAAAGTAGATCTTGGAACAAAAGCACTGGGTTGTGCACAGCATAAAAGATTGTTACATGGCCATTGGGGGTTCCAGTTGGAACAGAAAGCATAGAGTTAGTTGACATGTGTTCTAACTAACCCTACATCCTATATTTTGCCCGATGTGCTTCATATCTTTGTATTTTTTTTCTTTTTTCAGGAATCAAAATGTGCAACAAATGAAAAACAGACCATGGAAAAATGGATATATATATATACATATATATATATATATATATATATATATATATATATATATATATATATATATATATATATATATATATATATATATATACATACATACATACATACATACATACATACATACATACATACATACATACATACATACATACATACATACATACATACATACATACATGGATATATACCGGGTGTAGTGGCGTGCGCCTATAATCCGGCTGCTCGGAGGCTTGGGTTGGAGGATCGCTTGAGGACGGGCACTCTGCGCTAGGTCATGTACACCTATGAGAGGGTGTAGGGCAGCCGGAATCATGGCGAAACCCAATCCATATCCCTGTGTCGTAAGAGGCGACCAGGGTTGCGTCAGGAAGGGCATCCGGCGTAAAACCTGTGCCAAATCAGTATGTGGATCATAACGGATGATACGCTGTGGCGACCCCTAACGGGAGCAGCTGAAAGATGAAGAAGAGGAGATATATATATATATATATATATATATATATATATATATATATATATATATATATATATATATATATATATATATATTGAATTATGTTATATTTTTCAAAATAAAACGATATTATGTAAGAAAGAGTTTGTGTGAAAAATGTTCCAACTAATCCTACCCTCCCCTATGTGCAACAATTGACCTATTATCGAGGTTGACAAGTTTACATATCTGGGGTCTGTGGTTTCCATAACAGGAGAGGGAGATGCAGATGTACTACAATGGAATCAAAAAGCAAGGCAAGGACAGTTTGGAAATCAAAGAAGTATAACACCAAAACTAAGCTGAAGATCTTTGACAGGAACATGAAGTCAATCCTTCTCTATGGATGTGAATCTTGGGGAATTTCCAAAGAAATAGCATTCAAACTGGAGTCTTTCATTTACTGCAGCCAAAAGAAAATCTTGAGAATCTTCTGGCCTGACATGGCTCATAAGAAAGAGGTTGAAAGGTTAACAGGGAGGAAAAACATCAAAGAGGAGATCAAAATTAGGGTGGAGATGGATTGGTCACGTGTTGCGTATTGAGGATCAAGATATCCTGAAAAGAGCAAATTGTTCGGCACCTGATGGGAAGAGAGGGGTTGGATGACCAAGAGAAACCTGGTGACATACCGTTGAGAAGGAAATGAAAGGAATGAAGGTCACCTTGAATAAAATCAGAACTTGGGCTCAAGACTGACGAAAGTGGCGGAAGTTCATAACAAGCTCCATATGCCAGGTGGCATGATGGGATAATAAGCAATAATCCATCCTTCTTCTAGTTCTTTGTCTGCATCGTTCTCGCATGAATTGTTGAGTTGATTACCACCACAGGATTAGTAGGTTTGTTTACATTGCACATAATAATTTAAATGAAATTGCCACATGGTTGTCCTTGCAAAAGGGTTGCAGTGGCTTTGGTCATTACGATCGATATGTGACGAGACATGTAAGTGATGAAATGAATAAGGAAGTCAACTGCCTGTTAATAAAACATTATTTGTCAATGAACTGAGGAAAAATGAATAGACAGGAACCAACCCTGTCATTTCAGTAAATTATCAATACCATGGTGTAAGCCGGTTGAGTACTCGTCTCACAAACTGAGCCCAATGACCCAGGCATGACAATAAACCCCATGCTAACTTTCAGACCAGTGACCAGGTTCCACCCTGAATTCAAATCTGCAGATTGAGGTCAAATGGTCAAGGTCAAACCTTCACTCCCCAGCACACAATCAGCAGACCCTGTCCATTGCACATGATGGAAACCAGTCAATCCCATAATTCTCAGATCATGCAGATGGCAAAGGATGGGGGAGGAGGGGGGAGGGTCATGATTTCCATGAGAATAAAATAATGAACATTATACAAATAGCTTAAGTAATGCAATTATAGAATAATCACACAAACAAAGCAAAACGCAATAAGGCATCGCACTGAGGCGGAAATTAATAAACCCACATAATTACGGGCTGCACGTGGCAATGCAACGGAAATGAGCTTCCCAGACGTACCGGTATCTGTGCGGAATGAGAACAATTTCACAAACGATGAGTGCAGCGCCCAGAAAACATCGTGCGATTAATCACTGCGGAGTGCGCACCTTTACAAAGCCGCAAGCGTTGATTCGCATCGTCGCACTCCGAGGAAAAATGGGGACAAAAGGCAATGGATGCACCAAAGTCTGGCAAGTGTGAGATGTGCCAGACCGAGAGCATGCCCTGCCAAAACTTTACGGAATGTACCTGAGAACGGTTGATAATTCATACACAAATCAAACACTTGCCATCTTAAAGATACATTAACCTTATATTACATATGTGGATTTGGATGGTCCTGGATTGTTCAGTTATGCAAAGTGATCCCACTGAATGTTTTTCTAAACTTGTTCTATTTTGTTTTTAATGCTGCATTTATTACTTTAAAAAACAATTAACAAAAAAATTAAAAACACAAAAACAAAACAATTAACAAAAAAAAAAAAAACAATTAACAAAATATTTTTTTCAAAAAACAAAACAATTTCAACATTATTGTTGTTAAAATGGAGGGCCAGCAGGATAGCTTAGAGGTATATGCACTCAGCTGTCTAGCCTGGGTTTGAATCTCCACCAAGCTATTAACTGTCACCCTGTTGTTTCACATGTTGGATGATGCATCAATACATCCGCCATCCATCGGATGGAGAGGATCTGCCTGCCAGCAGTGTGACCACTCCTCATTTTCATAAATGCCAAGGTGAGCCAATGAAAAAATCCAGGAATTCACAAGGTTTCGGAAAAGCGATGATAATAGAAAACCTATACGCCAAGAAAACCTATAGAAAACCAAGACGCCAAGGTGAACAACGAATAGCCAAGATCTTGTGAAAAAAGCCAAGGAGTGGTCACACTGCCTGCCAGGTCTAGTTCATGTTGGACATTAAAGATATCATTGTGTCCTTTGTGAAGAGTAGGCGAGTTATCAGCGGCACCCAAAACTAATTACAAATTCCTGCCTAATCTGCCAGGAGCAAGTGGTCTGGTGTTCTTAAACATCCCTTGACACCGGCTTACATTGCTTGCTATCCCAGAGCGCGGTTGTTCTCTGGGTTTCAGCTACTACACTAAAACCAAATTGACATTCCCAGGTTCTCATGTCATAAGCTGGCTGTCTTCGGCTATGAAGGGTTGGCAGGGTTAGGGCTAGGGTTAGGATTCACCAAATAATGAAATAACATTTCCAAAGGATTGACCACATTATATTTGTAAGAAAAGAAATGCAAAAGAAGAAGAAGCACAAATAGTTTGCACAAATAATATATGCTTCAATTACAGTCCAAATATTTACAGAAGCACAGTTTAAGCAAAAAAGGAATTAGCCAATAGAAGGTGATTGATGCTAATGGGGTTTTAAACTCCCTTCATGCCAAGGGCTTCTTCGCTCGGCCTCCAGTGTTTCCAAATACTGTTCCTTTTTCTTGAGATTATTTTCATTCCAAATCTATCATTCATTAATACTCCTTTGATCTGCCAATTTGGGGGTTAAAAAAAAAAATCCATCCTCATTACACAGCAAAGTGAATGTAACCAATGGCTTGAAGGCTTAACATGATAATGTAAAAAAGCCAAAACTGAATGCAATACATTGACAGCATATTGAACATGACAGGGGAATAAATATAATGAACATCATTAGTTACACATCGCTTGGTGGTGAAGCTAATGAATGAGCCATGATTGTAAAGGAATATAAATACTGCAACCCCAGTGAAAACGAGGACAGAAGAAGTGATGATGAAACACCAAAAAGATTTCACTGCCATCACTGGAGTGACACAAAAAGCAAACGCTGCATGTAATAGTATGAAGTGTGGTGTTAAAATACCATTCACATATGTATCCTCCATTGCACGTGGCAAGCTGTGAATAAATCCGGCATCCTGAAAATATCCTTCGCAATGGGAAAGCTCTCTGTGGATTGTTTCACAGTTCACATTGCTGGAGTTATCAGCTGAGCTCATCGTATAGGTTATTTGAATGACATCAAATCAGGATGCAAATCCAACCAGGATTGTCATCAGCTATATTGCATACACTGCATTATCCCAGGACATCAAGGTGATGTTGTTTTGATGCCATCCTAGGATGATGGATGGCAAAACTATGGTTGGAAAAACAGGGCGTTGTCAAAATAGCCATTTTCGAGTAGATAAGCCAGTACATTTACAAAACCCCTAAAAAAAATGTTGATTCGTTGCAAGGTGTCCTTTCCTGTAATATTGCACTTCCTCATCATCTGTTTTTAATATTGCTGTTCCATGAGCCTCAACAATGTGGGTGTGTGTGTGTGTGTTTACATCTTAACAAATCAAATATCTGTAGATTATTTAATAGCAGTAGAATTAAGATCAATACTTTAATAGAACAATTGAAAAAAGTTTGGCAAATCGCCTACAGATTAATAGAAGAGGATGATCAAGAGGACCTCCCAATCCAACACGTGGAAGCAATTGCGGATGTGATTGACCAAAGAATGTACAAAGAGTAATCTAAAGAAGTTGATCATAGAAAAGACAATGACATCATCAAAATTATGCTTGATAACAAACGGGTGGAAATAATCAATATCAACAAAATACGACAACAGAAGGAAGTGTGGAGTAAACTTCTTCCAAGAGAGAGAGAGAGAGAGAGAGAGAGAGAGAGAGAGAGAGAGAGAGAGAGAGAGAGAGAGAGAGAGAGAGAGAGAGAGAGAGAGAGAGAGAGAGAGAGAGAGAGAGAGAGAGAGAGAGTGTGGACAGGTTGGGTGTGTGACAAGGAAGAATTGATTCGATTTTAGTGAAGATCCGGATCTGATAATTTTTTAAAAGTGATTTTTCACCATTGAGAGATTGTGCTAAATCGATATATAGCAAGATATCTCAAAAAGTTGTGGACGGATTCAGACGAAAGTTTGTGGATTCGTTGGTGTGCAGCAAGGACGAATTGATTCGATTTTGGTGAAGATGAGAATCCTGATCTGGATACGAGAATTATTTAATTTACCAAGTGATTCTTCACCATTGAGAGATTTGGCAAAAAACGATATTTCGCATGACCTTTCAAAAATGTATTTGGCCTGATATGTTGTCATGGATCAGGCATTATGTGGCAGAGGTATGCACTCTACCGAGTGCCCTTGTCATTGTAATTGTGAACATTCCATATTTAAAGATCCACACCATCAACACATTATCACAAGTGATTTCAGAATAGTGAAAGAGAAAATTCCATGCATTACTTACTAAAGCACCAAATTATACAGAAAATAAAAGGATTAACTGGAATAAAGCAATGGAACTTACAATGATAGGACTGAAAGAATGGATGAGACAACAAATTGATGAACACAGAGTACCAAACACAAATGGCTTTATGGTTGGAGGAGGTAGAGAAACATATGTTGAAACGAGAATTGTTGATTTGAAAAGAAAAATTCGAATCAATAATCTGAAGGTAATTTTAAACAATCCAGAGACAAGTGATTATATAAAACAGTTTCAAACACAATATGTTATTGTTCCAATTAACAAAGCAAATAATAATATTGTATTTCTATATAAAACATTCCACATTTTGGAAGAATTGGGATGACAGACTGGACTCTCAAAGACCAACAAAATAAGTAACGATAATAACATCGACTTGATACAACACCATATAAATCACTCAAAAGTGATGAGACTGTTAGTTACAGGTAAACACCATAAATTGCCATGCATTTACTGGATCCCAAAAATGTACAAAAACCCACGTAAGACGAGGTTCATCATCGCAAGTAGAGAATGCAGTTTGAAGCCATTGTCAGGTAGTGTTACAGGGGCAGTGAAACTAACTTGTAAATGCTTAAAAAACTACCGTGAAGAGGCGAGGTTTTATTCTGGTTAACAAAAAAATTTTCTGGATCACTGATAATTCCAAACCTGTAATCGATAGTATCCAAAAACATTGTAACAAGGGTAAGGGTGAATGTCGATCAACTTATGCTTTTTACATGATACACAAACATTCCACGTGACAAGCTTGGAACCACATTGAACAGAGCGGTAAATAAAGCATTTTCAGGAGATAATAAAGTATATATTACAGTTTATCAAAAAGAGAAAAAATGGTCTTTTAAGGAAAATGAATATTCATGTAGTTTTTCAAAAGATAGACTGAAAAAGTATTTGATTTCTCCGAAACAAGTTTCTTTACATTTGGCAACAAGATATTCCAGCAAGCAGTGGGGATACCCATGGGTTCAGATCTGGCCCCATTATTTACAAGTTTGTTCCTGCACATATTCGAGTCTGATTGGGTTCAGAACATGTGCAGGAACAAACTAACAACTGCATGAAGGTGTGGAAACATCTTTATAGTCATTGATGATTTAATTCCAATTAATTATTGATGGCTTTGTCATTTGATCAGCTTAATGATGACGTACAATGTATCCAAAAGAACTCAAATTAAAAAAGGGAAAATCAAACTCTCACTTCAGGTTCTTTTTTTTCAGAATTACAAATTGATATCAATAATAATAAATTTCATACCAAATTATTTGAGAAATGAGGTGCTTTTCCATTCCACATTGAACGAATGCCTTCCCAAGACAGCAACATTCCAAAGAAGATATTCTACGGTACGGTTGCAAGTGAAATAATTATGTCCGTGAGAGCAACCACACACAGTACTGAACTTGTCAACAGAGTAAAACAACACTCATGGCTCGCAGACTTCCTCTCCTGTCGCAGTCAACGTGTGGCCCTAAATGGAGTTCTTTCATCCCCTCTTCCTGTCCAGGCTGGAGTTCCTCAAGGCAACGTTCTGGGTCCTGTTCTTTTTCTGGTTTTCATCAATGATCTCTCCGACTCTCCTGAAAATCCTCTTTATCTCCTTGCTGATGACTCCACCCTCTGCCGTACCATCTGTCATCCCTCAGACCAGCAAGCAGCAGCTTCTTCACTCACTGCAGATCTGGATAAAATCACAAACTGGTCCAACATGTGGAACATGTCTTTCAATCCGGACAACTCTCACACTCTCACTGTGTCTCTCCAAAAGGACCGTTTGGCACCCCCCCCTCCCCCAATCCACTTTCTCAACAATCCTCTGGAAGAAGTCCTTTCTTTCAAGCTTCTGGGTCTCACTGTCTGCCATGATATTTCCTGGGAAAGCCACATTTCCAACCTGGCCTCCAAAGCCATTCGCCGACTGGGAAACCTCCATCTTGCAAAGTCCTTCCTTGGCCCACCTGAACTTCTGACCATATACAAAGCTTTCATCCGCAGCCTGATGGAGTACTGCTGTCTCCTCTGGGCTGGTGCTCCTGCCTCCCACCTTTCTCGGCTTCCCGCTCTGGAAACCAAGGCATTTCGGATCATTGGCATCTTCCACGATGAGGCTGAGTATTTGGGTTTCTCACTCTCTCACTACAGGCAGGTCAGTGGTCTTTCTGTCCTCTACCGTCTCCTCTCCGGTCTCGCCCCCCCCCCCGCTGTGTCTCCGATTTGTCCCCATATTTCCGCAGGGTGCTGAAGGTCCGCCAACAACCCCCTTCTATATTATATATATATATATATATATATATATATATATATATATATATATATATATATATATATATATATATATATACATTCTGAAAATGTTTTTTTTTTTTAATGCAATTTGACATTGCCTAAAGGATGGATTAATTCTTTAAAATGTTCGACAAGAATCACGCGTTCTTCCACAGTGAGCGCCATGGCGTGACTGAATGAAAACCGTTAAACCTCACTGCCGGGTCATGTGATACCTGATAACTCTCAGGATCATGTCATCTTTCTGTAACATTAGGCTACACTTACACAAAATATTAGGTTCCTAACAGATATAATTGTCCTTGTATCGGAATTATTTATGGTTCTCAAATAAAAGAAAAGAAAATAAATCACCCCGTATTCTTGCCTTTGCCCAAAATCATCACTTGATTGGCTGAAACACCTGTTTACAGAGTATCATGGGATGAGAATTTCAGGGATTGTACATTCCTGAAGGGACAAGAGAGGATATTGCCATTGGTCAGTGCGTTAGTGAGTGTGTGTGTTCTGCGTGCAGTGATGCTTTAATATAGATCATTCATTCTCCGACTTAATGGAATTGATAAACCTTGAAGAGTCTCTACGTTGTTAGATGTTCAGTCTTGTTTCATCTCATCATCTTATATTTTTGCCTTGGCCTTAGCATTGCTCCTTGATTGGTTGAAACACTTGTTTACAGGGTATCACGGGATGAGCATTTCAGGGATTGTACATTCCTGTAGGGATGAGGGAGGCTATTGTAATTGGCTTGTGTGACAATGAGTGTGTGAGTGATTTTTTACCCCATGTGTGAAGCCTAAAGTGGGGTTAAGCAATTGGTTCACTTAGTCTGTCTACAAATGTCACTCTATGATCGAGAAACTACTTGATTTCAATTGAATGTTATATTTTGAACACTGCAGAACACGAATTTGAACATGAACTCGCAGTGTAGCACTTTGCCTCTGAATTTGGCAAATTGTATGGAATCTTATCCCGAGCGAGCATGCACTCCCGAGCGAGAGAGGAGTTAGGCAATTATTTCACTTTGTAGGCCTGTCTGGCAGTGAAACAAAATTGAAAACAAGAAAAAGAGCAATCAGAGGTTGCAAACCCTCAGCAGGACTTCTTTTGAGTGGTGTATTTTTACAGGTTTTCAGGTTAATCCAATATGGCTGCCAAACCATGTGACCTATGATGTTATATGTGTGACTCTTTTGTTCCTCATGGATAGGCGGTCATATGTGTAAAGTTTCGCCTCGATCTGTTCAGCCGCTTCAGAGAAGAAGATTTTTGAAGGTATTTTATTGAAAACAATATGGCTGCCGAATCATGTGACCAATGACGTCTTGAAATTTTTTTTTGTAGACCATTTTATCCCTAGAAGACCCTCAAAATTTTTCATGATCGGATGTGGCGTTCTACATATGCAATTATGCCGTCAAAACGAGGGCACCTATGATGTCATAAAAAACAGCACATTCCCTGTGAGGAGTACTTACTGTGTGCCACGTTTCAAAATTTTCCTTGGTGGTGGTTACAGAGATACAGAGGTCCAAAGTTTTCCCGTTTTTCCAATTTATGGCTGCCACACCACATAACCTATGACGCCATAATTGTCATTGAAACATTCTACATGAGTATTCACACTAATGGTGAAAAAAATCATCTCAATCCGACAAGCAGTTGCGGAGAAAAATCCGAAAGTTCTGTGTGGTTAAACAAACAGACAGACAGACTGTCAAACAAACAAACAAACAGAACCAAATGCAATACCTTCTCCGAATCATTCGGCGAGGGTGATAATTTCAAACAGGAAACTTACCGTTTTTAAGGACATTATAAAGGACCCAAACAACAGGCACGAAGAACTAATTTGACGTGTTAAATAAGGTGGAGAAAAATACGGTGCCCATCAACGGCGGTAAACTTTCCGAATGTTTTTTCCTACAGACTTTGAAATATTTACATTATTTCAATTTAATTACACACTTGAACACTGTATAATGCAAATCAAATTGTTTGCACTGCCAAACACCTCCACTTTAGCAGTTCTTGGACAAAATACTGCGTGGGATAGTCTTCCATGAACTCTCGAGTTGATATTCAAATAGGACTGCAAATCCTGAAGCTAACCTGGATCAGGAGCAACTGCCACTCAAACCCCCCCCACAGACACTCTTAGACACTGATTTTCTTATGCTGTGAACAAACTTTGGTACATCATGGGTGATGAAGGTTGTGGTCAAGTTTCATTAAAATTGTGTGTAATTTCTGAGAAGACAGCAACTACCTATTTTGGCGAGTCCAAGCCCTCTCTCCCACCCCCCACTCCCTCCTAGACCCTCTTAATGAGTGCAGATTTTGATGCGGTCAATAAACTTTTGTTAAGCATCAGATATGAAGCTTGTGGCCGAGTTTCATCAAAATTGTGTGCTGGTTTAAGCGATAATGACTGAAGTGTTTACAGACTCACTGACTGACTGTCTAACTGACTCACCTATGGACACTGCTCGATCGCATAAGCTCACTGGATTCAGTCTTTGGGTATAATTGACTCTCCTATCGGTGGAACATGGGCCAGCAGGAGTTACTCCACCAGCTTGTATGTGAGCTGTCCATATTGACTATCATTGACTGTTAATATCGACTGTTCGCTTGAGGCATGATCAGCTGGCTTCTTTGCAGGATTGAGGATATAAATGATCTTTGACTCCTTCCATTTAGGTGCTACTTCAAGAAGTTGTTCGGGTGAGGGAGTGAATGTTAGTGGATGAAGGGATCAAACCAGTGTCGTTCATTGGGCCCAAAATTCTTCAATAACTCAGAATAGATGCCATGTGAACTTTTATTTATTTATGCATTTATTTTTTGCAGGTTCTAAGGCTCATGGAGGAGATGCAAACTGGAGTCATAGCCATGTGACAGCACCGGACTTGAATCTCTCCCAACTTTCATGGAAAATACGGCAGTGCCAATTTTGTCTCTTGTATAGGGTGGGCCACAAAAATGTGACATGTTTGAAATGCTGATAAGGATCTTACTGTAAGCGATAGGAATGTACGGTTAAGTTTATATTTCGGAAAAAAACCGAACACATTTTTCATTTGTGATATTAAGGCATTCACTAACACAATACAATTACTGCAGCATTTGAATCGATGAGATGTGTGACCACAGCCAGATAATCCGTGATGGCATTTTTAGTGACAAGTGCCATGTTTGCAGGATGATCAACAAATAAAATCACCATTTTGGGGAATGGGAAAAAAAAATCCTGATGATGATGTCTAATTGCCTTCACACTCTAAAAATAACAGCTCGTGTGGCACAGCATTAATGCTAAGAAGATATAGGGCCATTATGTTATGCCACAAGAATTTGCATGTGTGCACATGCTGGACGAATTGAACATACATTCAAACAAAGAAAATCTTTAGATGTCTCTCGATATTGTGGTCTATTTTGCTAATTTTGATCAGCGTTGGAGATAAAACGGTGGTCTATCATTCTTCACATTGTCGAATCATCTCCCCGTGTCTGTTATCTCGTTCATTCATTTCTTATACACACGCTGATTCTTTCCCATTCAGTTCCTCCCCGGGCCATTGTAAACTCGTTTTTGTGTTGTTCTCCCAATCATTCTTATGTATGCCCCCCCCCCCACCCACACACACTCTTTTCATGCCTTTTGGTAGTTTGCGAACTAATTTTGTGATAATGTGATACTAGTTTGTGATAATGATTCCCATTATCATCTCACTCCTTCATGAGCCTAGGATCGAGACACTTGTTTAAAAAAAAAAAACAAGAAAAGAAATCTCTTGTTAAAGTGAGATCTTTCCCCAAAAGGTCTCTAATGATATGATAAAAATCCAAATGTGTCTCCAAGTTAACCTTTGAATAACGATCCAATCCAGGTGTGTTATATGTAGTTCACTGGATTAATTTTGCTTCAACATCATTGTATTAGACAGCATCAGAGCATTTCTGATACACGAGGGTACTGCAGACTTAATGTGTGCATGCACAATTCCTGAATTCCTCCTTGATCTATGTGTGCGCTGATTGAATTGAAACAGCAACACCACCTTAGCAGCAAGTCAAGAACTCGAATTAGAGGTCGATGTTAGGTTAGTGGAGATTGGTTGTTTCATCATTGCGTTATGGGGAAGGTGTGATAAAAATATGCAGCAGGTTGAACACGTCTATATCTACTGGTATTTACCATTTCTGGTGTTGTCTCCCGATTCCCATGATAGTATGCATCCAGGATCTGTGTTATTACCCGTAATGGTTAAAAATCCCAAATCCAGGCTTGCTGGACACGTTAACTATTTCGTTACTCTTTTTCTCCTTTGGGGAAACTGCCCGACTGAGTGAGGGTGCTCAATCGCACTCTTCCCTCCAGGGCTACAAGCAAATGGTGCACTACCATCTCATGTCATCATACATCCATACCCACAATCTTTTATGCCCTCATTATCCCTACATAACCGAGCCCAACCATTTTCATGCAGGTTAATGTGTCTCATCATCCTCTTTTCCTGTTCGTTCATTCCCTTGCTTATTGTGACCCTATGTCATCTCGCCCTTCTATGAGCCTCGATCTTGTTTAAAAAAAATTGCAATCAATGAAAATGATAATCATTATGGTGTATAATGGCAGCGGCTAACTGCGTGCCACATCGAAAAAATGAAATAACCTTTGCCCATGCCATCCGCTTTGTTAAAATGTTGAACAGACTAACGTGAAAATGACATGTCGGACAGAAACGCAACCGAAGCATTTGGAATCCTCACGTTGTGCCTCTCTTATTCACTGCGTATGGAAGGGAGGAGTTAAATGCCTGTGGGTTACACATTCACCGGGCGTGTAGCACTTTCTTGAAACACATGCTATTTGGATGCAATGAACAGTTTTGAGCATTTATGCCAAAAACCCAATGGTAGGCTCGTCTTTATAGCTTTGTTCTTTCTTTTCTTGTTTTTGTTTCTTGCCTCCCCTTTCAGGTGGAAAATCCATAAGGACTGCAGATGAATTTGCATAATTGTGAAAAATATGCCGAGGCAGCACAGATAATGTGTGACGTTAGTCTTCTGTCCAATAATACAATAACCCGAGCTTGGGAAATTTGAAACATGGCACAGTCAGCAAGGCTTCCAGGATTTACAGCACATTTCTGAAACATAGCGACTGGGCTGCCTCGACTTCCAGCATGCGTCCAGCTGCGGAGCATATCACTAACATGCCTTGAGGGAGGCAGCAGAAAAGCTCAGTCATAGCATACTCCCCTCTGAATGGTATAATCTGGATTGGATCTTCCAAGAAATGGTATCAGTGTCACAAATGTCATCCGAGTGGTTCTCAGACAAAGCACTACAGTTATCTTTCATAAATAATAGTAGTATATTGGGAATGAACCATGATCAAACTATATTTTCCCTGTCCTTCAATCTTCTCTCCTATTCTTCTCTTGTATTGTATTCTCTGAGATCGGGATATCGTGAATAGCATTACGAAAGTGGTTCTGTGGCTGCAAATACAGAGGCACTTAAATGTTTTTAACCCAACATTTGATACATATCATTTTGGCACAGGGAGCTACTCATCCATTGTTTCATTGGGAAACTTCATCAACAACATTACCATGGAAGGGAAAGACATATTGAATGACCAAATAATATTACTCATGAAAAACTCATTAAAACTCTCACTTTTATCATCAACCTCTGCCTCTTAGAACTTACCCTGCCCCTTTCCTCCAGCCTGGTGAGCATGACTATGATGGTGCTGCGCTGTTCCCAGACCATACGCCAGAAATCTCCAAACGTTTCTGCAAGGGGACCCTGGGTGCCGATGTAGGCATTATGGCGCCGATAACCATCCAGATAGTTGGCATTGATGTAATCACTGCCAGGAATGCCTGGTGTATAAAAAGGTGATGAAGAGGAGAGAGAGTCAGGTAAATTAGGATGTGCACTTCAAGACCATTCCAGTTTATCTTTATACCACGACCATTGATGCAATTTGAACTTTATAATGAATTACCTTCGATTGGTGCGAGAATAACCCGTGAATGGTCATAAGCTATAACGTTGGCATAGCGATTCTTCACCTTGTTAACTTCTTGGTTTGAGTTTTCCCACGTGAACTGCTGCCCTGGGTCAATGGACTGAGACAAAGAAGGGGGTTTTGGGAGAGAGAGCAGGGGAGAGCGAGGATTGCCAGAAAATGGAGAGCGGAGAAAGGAAGGTGGGTGAACAAGATGAAGGAGGATGGAAAGGGATGGAAGCAGGTGGCTGGGCAGGGGAAGGAGACAAAAAGATGAAGAAGGTAAGAAAGAAAGGAAATAAACACAGGAAGAGAGAGAAAAAGTGAGGGGGAAAAAAAAAAGAGAAAAAATTGCAAATGCATTTGATGTGGGTATAAGAAAGGAAGGAAAGAAAAGAAAGAAATAAAAATAAAGGGGAAAAGAAAAATGACAGAGAAGAAAGAAAATGAAAAAAGAAAGGCAAAATGGGAAGAAAAAGAGAAAAAAAAATAAAGAAAGAAGAAAAATAAAAAGAAAGAAAGAAAAACCTACAACTAAAAAAAAAAAATTATTACGTAAAGTTTTGAAAAAAAAATATGAAGGAATATGATTTAAAAAAAAAAAATGTCAGCATGTGATAATGAATTAATCCACCACAAAATATAAGATGCAGAATGAATCAATGACTCATGTATTGACATGAGAAAAAGGATCAAGCCAAATGATTAATCAATCCAACAAAGGTTTACAAAAGCCATTTTTTTATCAACCACAACAAAATGGTGTCATGAAATGGAACACAAAGGTTTATATCAAAAGGTCCGAGACAGTTGTCATCAAAAAGTCTTGATTTCATGTGCATTTCATCACAGGTTCTAAGGCGCAGATAGTAGCTGGAACAAAAATCACGCACATACGTGTGGACAGGACATTAGGCAACACCGGACTTTGACTTCTGGGAAACACAGCTGATGACCTTTGGGGAAATGACGTACATTTCTGGGGTACTCTGGGTATCCTCACATTGTGATGTCATTTTTATCTTCGCAGTCGGCGGGACAATTAAGGATAGATCTCTCCCCCTCGTTCCACCACGTGGGATGCCAATCGGTGTTC
>NC_140971.1:23334589-23362089 GCF_056783735.1 Eptatretus burgeri
TATTGTGATGCGGCGTGGAAGTGAAGTGAAGGAGGAAGCTTCATTTGCAGAACCCAATATTGTACATCATCAGCGGAGTCGTCATTGCGACATCAAATTGGATTCATTAAAGAAAAGGAAAATTAGATGGGAGATGCCTGAACCAACTGAATTTGTAAATCCTGAGAGGTATTTTCTTGAAAAAAAACTTAAATGCTGGAAAATCTCACTGTCAAGTTCAAGTAACCCACCTATCTATTTCCATGGTCAGTCATTGGAAGAGATTTAGTCTCTTGAAATTCTTGGCATCACTATCAGCCATCGCCTCACCTGGAAACAACCATATAGCAAAGCTGGCCATCAAAGCAAGCTAGAGATTGGGAATCCTCTCTTTGTCGTGTGTTCCATCAATGTTTTTCCCTGGAAAAACAGACCTACTCGCAATGTACAAGGCCTTTGTCCATAGCTCAATAGAGTATCACTCTCCTCAATGCCAATGCGGTGATGCCCCATCATCAAATCTGTCTCTTTTGGATTATGTGGAATCGAAAGCTCTTTACATTATTGGAATCTCCTGTGAAAAGGTCGAAGCACAAGGTCTGTTGCTTTCACATCGCAAGCCGGTCAGTGGTCTCTCTATTTTTTTTTACCCCCTCTTCTCTTACATTGCTCCCTCCGCTATCTCAGTCCACCGACCATGCCCGGCAACTCCAGGATACACATATTCTTGTAGTAACGCTCTCCTGGTTTAACGCTCCAAATCCAGGATGACTGCACATCCTATCGCTCTTCTGTTCGTCTTTTCTGGCGTATGTGAAACCACCATCCTGAGGCTGTTCAATCTGTCTTCCTTCCAGGGTTTCAATGAAGCGGTGCTCCACCACCTCATGTCATACGCCATTCCTTCCCACAATCTCTTCTATCGCAATTGACCCTCGCCAACCCAACGTTCTTCCTTGCTGGCTTCGGTGTTTTTTTCCCCTCTCCTGTCTCCTTTTCCTCTTCGTTCATTTCCTTGCTGTTGTGCCCAAATGTTGGCCTATTACCCCATTGCCAATTTAACTTTGCTTTTCCATGAGCCTTGTTCTTGCAAACAAAAACATTACCTAATACAACAACCCTTAAGAGGAAGTATGCAAGTTTAACATTGAACACATCAGTTTTGGGTACTTGATATTGCCTTCTAACATCATCAGGAAGACAAAGTTAGCTTAAAATACAAAGAATGCAGGCCAGTATGTATACTGTTTGAGAGCTGCAATATTTACAGTACTAGGAAGCAAATTGAGCAGTATGCCTTAGTTACATAATAATTCATTAGCGACATCATAATTTAATCAAATTATGATTTCTCAATCATTGGATGAACCAGATGACAGAAAGTTTCAATGAAGTTGAATTAAACCATCCTGAGATGTATTTAACAATCTTGACAATCATGACAGGCAGTGCTTTGGACGCAGAATTGCCGCTCATCTATATACATGGGCTCTCTGATGCTCTGGAAAAACCCCTCTCTTCCTTTTTGCAGACAATTCCACATTGTGTTGCATTGTACCCCATCCCTTTTCTTGGCAGACAGCAGCTACATTTCTCTCTCTGCTGATATGGAAATGATGAGACACTGGTCTGATGAACGGAGTATGTCCTACAATCCTGGAAAATCTCACAGTTTCACTCTATCATTCAGAAAAGATCATCAAATTAACCCACCGATCTATTTCCTTAGTCATTCACTGGAAAAGATTCAGCTTATTGAAGCCCCACCATTAGCCATGACCTTTCCTACCACCTTCCAGAGGCTGTTCTGTTTCACTCTTCCCTCCAGCGCTTCAACTAAGCAGGTAGTGCACAACCACCTCATGTCATCACCTATCCTGACCCATGATCTGTATTACCCTCATTAATCTTTTGTAACCCAACCATTTTACTTGCTTGTTTCGGTGTTTCCTCGCATCGTCCCCCTCCTCCTTTCCCATTCATTCATTCCCTTGATGTTTTGTTCTACTGTCAGTTTTCCCTTGGTCTTCTATGAGCTTTGCTCCTGAAAATAAGATAAAATAAAACAAAAAAACCTCAGCATAAATTACCCCCCCCCCCCAAAAAAAAACAACAGAAAAAAAAAAACAACGAAAGGGTCGCAAGCTCTCTTGAAAAACAAACAGATTCATGTGCCGAGTTGGTATCCAAAGCTTTGACCTTAACATTCTTAACTTCCTCAGCTCACCTCGTATTCCTGGCAAAGTAAGCGATTTCCATCATTTCTGAGTTGTTCTACATGCTGTAGTAACTGTGCAGCTGGTATAGGAGGGTGGCTTGCCATACCTAGGAGACATAAAACAAACACATCATCTTTTAGCACACAATGCGACCTCACACTGACAAGAGTTATATCACATGTTTTTACGTAAAATCATGTTTGCGACACAGGGCAACTGCTACGTCCAAATAGCAAAAAAATATAAACGGATAGTGTTTCATTTTGGTCAAGAACAATAATCTGGCAACAGGTGTGATAGTGAAAGACTATTTCAGAACAGTACGAGCAATGAATAAACTTGTACTGAACCTAAAACTAAAAATAATAAGATGAATGTGAAAAACAAGGAAAAATCAATACATGCATATTACAGGAAAAACAATGGAATTTCATATTCAGCTGAACAACACACACAAGGAGGAAAAACAGGAAGACAGTAACGATGGATCGGAGGGGAAAATAATGGGAAAGTATCAGTGTGTGCAAAAGATATGGATGTGCATAAGCAGTACATTTGAAAGACAGAATGAAGAGGACGAGAGAACAGACATAAGGAGACAATGGACACAAAAAACCCCCAAAATAAAGAAAAGAAGGGAACTAGAGGGCTACAACAAGAGATCACTCACGGTTCCTGGTATAGCCAACTCATAATATTAGCCAATTGGTAGCACTTGAAATTGTGCCTCATAATGAAAACAAACGTTTTGTTTTTCTTTTCCAAAAAGTGCAACAAAATTAAATAATGGGGAAATTAAATATTTGAAAATTTAAAAAATATTTCAATTGAAATATTTTTTAAAAAATTAGTTGAAAAATGAAATGATTTAAAAATAAACGTTTTGAAAATTAAAAAAAATTTAATAATGATGTAATAATTAAAGAAAAGATGATGGAAAAATTGTTCTTCAAAAAGCGGGACAGCACGGATGGAAAGACTAAATTAAATGCTTTAATGCCTCCCTCTGGGAACCAGAATTGGACCAAGGTGCCGTGGTTAATAAAAAGGTTGAATTCTGTTCTGTGAATTGAAGATTTGAAAGAAGACAATTCAAAAGAAGACAATTTACCAGACCAAGTGGCGTAATGTTTTTTTTTTTTTTGGTACACCTTGTCGAGGCTCGTAGGAAAGCTAACACACAACGCACAGCAAAGGGGGCATGGGACAAGAGGGGCAGGAGAGGGAAGGACAAAACAGTGGGGAAGAGAAACATAAGGAGATGTGTGAAAGGGAGAGGGATGTGGCGGGGAACACGGGGTATACAAGATGGACATGACAGGGACTTTCAGGAAGGAAAGCAGGGAATTTGAAGGAGGTGGGCTTGGGGTGGATTATCGGGGGTAGAAAAGATTGAGGATTTGGACGGGGGACGATAAGAGGTGGTGGTGAACAGCTGTTTTAAAGGCCTGAAGGGAAGATTGGGATTGAATAGAGTGAGGGAGTTTTTTTCCAAAGGTGGGAAAAAAAGAGAAATGAAAGAGTGAAGGTGAGCAGTGATTCGTGATTTGGGTAGTTTTACCAGAAGGGGGTTGTTGGTCAGAACCTTGAGCGCCCTGCGGAAATATGGTGGGGACAAGTCGCAAACAGAGCAAGGGGGGGGGGCGAGACCGGAGAGGAGATGGTAGAAGACAGAAAGACCACCGACCTGCCTACAGTGAGAGAGTAAGAGGCCCAAAGACTGAGCCTCTTTCCGGGAGATGCCAATGATCCAAAATGCCTTGGTTTCCACAGCGTGAAGGCGAAAAAGGTGAGAGGCAGGAGCACCAGCCAAAGAGGGGAGAGCAGTACTCCATCAGGCTGTGTACAAGAGCTTTGTATGTGGTCAGGATTTCAGGTGGGCCAAGGAAGGACTTTGCATGATGGAGGATTCCCAGTCGGCAACTGGCTTTGTAGGTCAGGTTGGAAAATGAGGCTTTCCCAAGAAAGATCATGGCAGATAGTGAGACCCAGAAGCTTGAAAGAAAGGACTTCTTCCAGAGGATTGTTAAGAAAGTAGATGGGGGGGGGGTTCCAAACAGCCCTTTCGAAGAGACAAAGTGAGAGTGTGAGATTTGAGAGAGGGTTGAAAGACATGTTCCACGTGTTGGACCAGTTTGTGATTTTACGCAGATCTGCAGTGAGCGAAGAAGCTGCTGCTTGCTGGTCTGAGGGATGACCGATGGTACAGCTGAGGGTGGAGTCATCAGCAAAGAGATGAAGAGGATTTTCCAGAGAGTCGGAGAGATCATTGATGAAAACCAGAAAAGAACAGGGCCCAGAACGCTGCTTTGAGGAACTCCAGCCTGGACAGGAAGAGGAGAAGAAAGAACTCCATTTAGGGCCACATGTTGACTGCGACAGGAGGGAAAATCTGCGAGCATTGAGTGGAGGTGGCCTTGGATACCATAGGAAGAGAGTTCGTTGAGCAGGGCAGGGTGCCAGACCATGTCAAAAGCACGCGATATGTCTCGGGATATGGCTCTGATTTCATGTCTGGCTTTGAAGACCTTCATCCATTGTTGGGAGGGCAGAGGCAGCATATCCAGGGAAGAGTGACCTGGTCTGA
Organism: Eptatretus burgeri; assembly: GCF_056783735.1. Classification (NCBI taxonomy): domain Eukaryota; kingdom Metazoa; phylum Chordata; class Myxini; order Myxiniformes; family Myxinidae; genus Eptatretus; species Eptatretus burgeri. The sequence continues at coordinate 23,339,375 of NC_140971.1, forward strand.
AACCAAATTGATGATTGAAATCAAGCTATTGGAGAAGAGGAAGGATTTAATGTCTGAACCGAAGATGGATTCCATAACCTTGCTGATGATTGGGAGAAGGCTGATTGGTCTGTAGTTGCAGGGATCTGTTTTTGCACCTTTTTATGCAGAGCGGGAATGTTTTCTGATTTCCAAGCAGATGGCAGATGACCTTGAGAAAATGAGAAAGTGAATAGAATAGAGAAAGAGTGAGCAAGAGCAGAGGAGCAGGTTTTTAGGACACGTGGGCTGATGCCATCTGGACCGGTTGCAGAATCTGAGTCGAGGTTTGATAGCAAGCTCTCTACCTTGTCAGGAGAAAAAGGACACAGAGTCCCGGGACAGTTGGGTGCGACTGGGTAAGGTTGGTAGAGAAAGTGATGGGTTTTGGACACAAGATTTAGCTCCAAACACCGAGTTTAGGCATTCAGCCTTTTCACGTGCGGTATCAGCAGTGCGGCCGTTTGAGGTAAGGGAGGGGATGGAGGGGGAACAAACACCAGAAACAGATTTGATTAGACGCCCCCAGGATTTGGAGGAGGGAGGGAGGTTTCAGAGTCCAGACTTGAGCTTCGAAAGATGTTGTTTTCTGGCTCTCCTGAGGGTAGATACACACTTGTTCTGAGCTTTATGGAAGGAACTGAGATTACCCTCAGTTGGGTTTGCTTTCCATGAGGCAAAGGCAAGGTGTTTCAGGACAACTGCCTCGCCACAAGCTTCAGTGAACCATGGGTGGGAGGAAGGGTAGGACAACTGAAGATGGGAGGGGATAAATCTGTGCATGAGGGAGAGCAAGTTTCTTTGAAAGAATTCCCAGGATGAGTTGATTTTGGAGAAAGTAGCGATAGGAGACCAGTCTATAAGTTTGATGGCTGCTGGGAGACCCTGCCAGTTGGCTTGAGTGAAATGCCAGATCTGACGGCAGTGAGATGGTTCTCCGATAATAGCCAGAGAGATGTCCACTTTGAAAAGGACGTGGTCAGAAGAACCGATTGGAGTGGAGGAAGAGCAGCAGATATTTTCAGGGAAATTTATCAAAATCAGATTCAGAAGAGACGGAGTACCATCGGTTGAGATCCGGGTCGGGAAGTTGACCGATTGAGTCAGTCCCAATGAGTCGCAGAAAGCTTTTGCTGAAGTGCCATGACAGGTGAGAGAGGTTCCCACACCTCGCCAACTGGCATGATGACAATTGTAGTTGCCACACATGAGCAAGAGAGAGTTTGGATGAGAAGATAGAAGATGGTCCATGTTTTCGGATAGTGAGGTGTAAATGGAGTCATCACTGTTCGGTGGACGGTACAGTACACATATAAACATGAGGTGGGAGTTGAGGGGAAGCCATAGCCAGAGGTATTCTGGGGGTGTGGGGGAGTGAGGGCAGTGCATGGAGAGTGAGGAATAGAGTCTTTGATGAAAAGAGCAACTCCTCCACCACAACGAGGCTCAGGTCTGTCATACCGGAGGAGAGAGTAACCAGGGAGAGATACTTGGGAGTCAGGGATGTCTTGAGGGAGGAAAGTTTCTATAAGGCAGATTATGTCTGGTTTGTCAGTGGAAACCAGTATGGAATGATCTGAAAGGTTTCAGCGAAGGCCCCGGATATTTGAGGTCCACACTGTTAATGAAGAGGGATGGGAGGAGCCTTTGGGTGCAGGGAGGGGAGGGTAGGACAAGGGAGGAGGGGAGGAGGTAAGGAGAGTTGTTGAAAGAGTGTGGGGGTTTTCAGAATAGCTCGGGGAGGGCCGGATGAGGAGGAGAAAAGGCTCTGTGGCGCTGGGGGAGTGGGGGGACAAGAGAGGGGGCAGAAGGCCATTGAGGATTTGAGGATGTGGAGTGATGAGATGGAGGTGAGAGGGCAGGGAAAGGAGGCAGCTTTGTGGATGTGAGGTAGGGCAACTTTGAGAAGGGTGAGTGAGGGTAGTGAATGGTGGGAGAAGGGTGAGTGGGGAGAGTTGAGGAAGAAGGTTGAGGGGGGAGTTTTTGAGAGAGGTGAGAGGAAGGTTTGGAGGGAGAAGAGTGTGATGGTTGCTTTGAGAGTGAGGAGTGAGAGGGGTGAGTTGGCACTGAAGTTGGAAAAAAAGAATGGTTGATGGAAAGCGAACATTCATAGCAAACTGGGGTTTTTAAAAGTTTTAGGTCAGAGATGCGATTTAACACGTTTCTTGATGGATGCAATAAAAGCGAATTCAGAGAATGGAGAGAAGAAACGCTGTAACAGTTTGATTTTTTAGGCAAGGAAAGAAGGAGAGCTCAAAATGAGAGCAGTCTGTTTAAATAGTAGAAGAGTAGTGAATTATGATACAGTAATGAGAACCACACATGTGAAAGATGAAGATGAAGCATAAGAGATCGTTATTATTATTATTATTATTATTATTATTGTTATTGTTATTACTTTTGAGAGAGTTTTCCTCAGATTAGGTAATGGAAAGATTGTGGAAAAAAATCATGAGGTGAATGGTGAATTTGGATCAGTAAATGCAGAGGGTGTAAACAGATGACGTGGTTACGGGAGGTGTATAGTCAAAAGTGAATTTATTTATTTATTTATTTATTTTAAATAACGATTGCGTAACATTCGGAAAAGGGAAGGTTGAAGTAAAATCGTGGAGGTGTACGGTGAATTTGGAACGGTAAACGCAGAGTGAAGCAAAGTCGAGTCTGCTTTCAGTCTTGGAAGTCGGTGGTTTGAACCCCGTCTGAGTCATACCAAGGACTTAAAAACTTGTATGTGCTGCTTCCTTGCTTGAAGCTCAGCATTTAGAAAGGATCAAGCACAGCCAAACAACCATATGCTGGCAACAATTGCACAGGCTAGATGGATTTAGATGCTTCCTCCTGCATTGAAGTTTCTTGGAAGGGAACCAATATTTATTTATAATGTAGAAGAAACTTCAACACATGAGAAGTTTGAAAAACAAAGGAGAAAAATATAAGCCGAAAAGCCTACAAGTGAGGTTCTATGACAGCAGGCAATGAGGTTCTCTCCCTAAAAGAAGGAAACACAAGCATTACCACAAACAGATTGCATTATCAAGCATGACGAAAAAATTCTCAAAACAATTACAGTATGAAAGTCAAATTTACTGGTATTTCAAGAACAACCACAAAAACCAAAGCCACCCCACCAGCGATTCCCAATGAGATGCGGTTTGCATTAGAAGCCATGGCAAGTGAAAAGGCACCAAGAGAGGATGAAATGGTGAAACATGCAATCAAAAATGGTGGTCAACTGCTCCACACTAAATTGGCAAAACAATTTACAAAGAGTCAGGAAGATGAGCAATATCCCCCTAAACTCAGAAAAACTCAAAGCTGATAGCAATCCTAAAAAGGAGACAAGATGGACCCAAATAATTACCATCAAATTAGCCTGCTACCCAATACTAATAAATTGTTCACAAAAGTTATCAATAACAGACTCGTGATTAAAATGGACAACGACCAACAATGGCAGCAAGCAGTTTTTGGAAGTGGATACTCAGCAATGGATCAATTACAAACAACAAATCAGCTCCTGAAAAAAACAAATCAACAGAATATAAATTACCTTTGTGCCCAGCATTTATTGATTATGAAAAAGCCTTCAACAGTGTGGAAACAAATGCCATCATTGAAGCTCTACATCACCGAAATGTCACTTTCAGATACCGTATGAACATATTAAATAGGGTTCACAATGGTGGAACAGTGACCTTGAAACTGCAGCGTCGTAGTGGTAAGATCAAGATCGAAAGAGGTGTCTCAGTGAAATTGTGCACTGCATGTTTATTAAACAGCTACAAAGTGAAAATAAAATAAATGTCAATGGGAAAGACTAAACGACCTTCAATTCACAGGAATTCTTTTTTTAAATGTTAAAACAACGTGGACAAACTGAAAATCATAATGGCAGAGTGAAATTTGAACGAAGACAAAAATCATGTTCGGCAAACTGAAATTATATTCACTTCGGTAAACTCATCAAAATAGGACAGCGCATCCTGAAGCTCACCTGGATCACGAGCAACAGTCACTCAAACCCCCCACAGGCCCCTTTAGACCTTGAATTTTTTTTTTTAATGCTGTGAACAAAGTTTAGTACATCACGGGTGATGAAGGTTGTGGTCAAGTTTCATCAAAATCATGTGTTTTGTTCAAGCGATAATGGACTGAAGTGTTTACGGACTGAATGACTGACACTCACCGAGTCACTCACTCATTCGTTCACTCACCTACGGACACTGTTCGATCGCATGACCTCACCGGACTAAAGTCCAGGTGAGTTAAAAATGGATACAGATCACTTCGTACAAAAGAAGAGATGCACCAAAGCAAAGTGTGTAACACATTTTGAAAATGACAAAACACCACGAAAGCAAAGTGCCTTTGTGGCTGAAACGAAAGTTAGAAATCGATGCAAAATACCAGCGATGATGTATGGACAGCGAGATGTGGTATCTCACAAGGAAAATGGAGCAAAAATTGATCATTACACAAAGAGCCAGGATAAGATACCATCTTATCATAACCAATGGATCAGATGGAATGCTAAATATAATGGCATATTGGCTACAATTTTAAAAGCTGAAAAATATTTGCACTGCACACAATTTGCAAGAAGAATGGACAAGCAATAGATGACAAGAATTACAAACTGGCAACAAAGATAATTACATCTGGAAGAAGCAGAGGAACACCTAATATTATATACGGAGAGACAAAAATGAAAAATTCACTGGAGTACAAATGGCCCAAAGATCCCCCGTAAACAGAACATAAAAGAAAGCGGACCAAGTTGAGATCGACGTCATGTCAAGATGAAACAATTAAAGTTTGTGTTCTTCATATTTTAAAGTCCCAATACTCTATTTGATGTAACTACACATTGTAAATAAAAATTCTCTTGAACATTTATCCGAAGGAACATCGTGCTGTTTTAAAGTTTTGGCTAAAAACCTATGGACATGAATAAGTATGAATTTTTTTTTTAAACTCTCAATAATTGGGGGTCCTTTACATTGGCACGACAAACATGACAAACATAATTGTGATTGCATAAATGAACAAGAAAACATATATATATATATATATATATATATATATATATATATATATATATATATATATATATATATATATATATATATACACACATGAGAAAATTACATGCTCAGACCAGGAATCATACCCAGGTCTGCTGGTGAACTATACCAGTGCTCTGCCATCTGAGCTACTTGGGTGACTCACAAGCTGAGAACACAATTCTCCCACATATAGAAACGCCACTCTCTTCCCGCCACTGGTTCTGGGACTCTCACTGCCAACCGTCGGAGCAGCAATGGCTTGTCCCTGAGAAAGAGAGCCTGTCCTGTCCGACAAAAGAGAGTGGCGTTTCAATACGTGGGAGAATTGTGTGCTCAGCTGGTGGGATGCTCAGATAGCTCAGCTAGCTCAAACAACTCAGATAGCTCTGATGGCAGAGCACTGGTATGGTTCACCAGAACACCTGGGTTCGATTCCCAATCTGGGTGCATAGTTTTCCCACATAAACACATTATAATTGTAATTATATAAACAAAGTCTTTGGCAATTTACACATTCAAATTTTTTTCCGTAAAAACCTGCTCCTCTGCTCTTGCTCACCCTCTCTCTGTTCTATTCACGCTCTCATTTGCTCAAGGTCATCTGCCATCTGCTTGGAAATCAGCAAACATTACCGCTCTGCATAAAAAGGTGCAAAAACAGATCCTGCAACGACAGACCAATCAGCCTTCTCCCAATCATCAGCAAGGTTATGGAATCCATCATCGCTTCAGACATTAAATCCTTCCTCTTCTCCAATGGCTTGATTTCCAATCATCAATTTGGTTTCAGACTAGGTTACTCTACCCTGGATATGCTGCTTCTGCTCTTCCATCAATGGATGGAGGTCCTCAATGCCAGACATTAAATCAGAACCATATCCTGAGACATATCGCGTGCTTTTGACACAGTCTGGCACCCTGCCCTGCTCACCAAACTCTCTTCCCATGGTATCCACGGCCATCTCCACTCATGGCTCGCAGACTTCCTCTCCTGTCGCAATCAATGTGTGGCCCTAAATGGAGTTCTTTCATCCCCTCTTCCTGTCCAGGCTGGAGTTCCTCAAGGTAGCGTTCTGGGCCCTGTTCTTTTTCTGGTTTTCATCAATGATCTCTCAGACTCTCTGGAAAATTCTCTATATCTCTTTGCTGATGACTCCACCCTCTGCCGTACCATCTGTCATCCTTCAGACTGGTGCGCAGCAGCTTCTTCACTCCCTGCAGATCTGGGTAAAATCACAAACTGGTCCAACACGTGGAACATGTCTTTCAATCCGGCCAAATCTCACACTCTCACGCTGTCTCTCTGAAAGGACCGTTTAGAAAATCCCCCCATCCACTTTCTCAACAATCCTCTGGAAGAAATCCTTTCTTTAGAGCTTCTGGGTCTCATGATCTGCCATGATCTTTCCTGGGAATGCCAAATTTCAAACTTGGCCTCCATAGCCAGTCGCCGACTGGGAATCTTCCATCGTGCAAAGTCCTTCGTCGGCCCACTTGAGCTCCTGACCACTTACAAAGCTTTCGCCCACAGTCTGATGGAGTATTGCTCTCCCGTCTGGGCTGGTGCTCCTGCCTCTCACCTTTCTCGGCTTCCCACTGTGGTAACTAATGCATTTCGGATCATTAGCATCTCCTGTGATGAGGCCGAGTCTTTGGGCCTATCACTCTCTCACTGCAGGCAGGTCGGTGATCTTTCTGTCTTCTACCGTCTCCTCTCCAGTCTCGCCCCCCCTGCTCTCTCTACGATTTGTCCCCACCATATTTCCGCAGGGCACTCAAGGTCCGCCAACAACCCCCTTCTGGCAAACTACCAAAATCACTGCTCACTACTCACCTTCACTCTTTCATTCCTCTTTTTTCTGGCCTTTGGAATAAACTCCCTCACTCTGTTCAATCCCATTCTTCCCTCCAGGCCTTCAAAACAGTTGTTCACCACCACCTCTTATCATCCCACATCCAAATCCTCAATCTTTTATACCCCCATTAATCCACCACAAGCCCACCTCCTGCAAATTCCCTGCTTTCTTTCCTGAAAGTCCCTGTCATGTCCATCTTGTTGTCCCCCATGTTCCCCGTCCCATCCCTCTCCCTTTCACAGATCTCCTAATGTCTCTGTTCCCCACTGTTTTGTCCTTCCCACTCCCGCCCCTCTTGTCTCATGCCCCCCTTGCTGTGCGTTGTGTGTTAGCTCTCACACGAGCCTCAACAAGGTACACACACACAAAAAAATCTACACAAACACCACAACAGCTTTATTCAAGTTTGAGGCACTGGAAAAACAAAACTGCAACAGTAACAAGAACAGCAAGCATCTTGTGAGACTCCAAGCAAAGTGAACGGTTGTTGGGAAACGATCCAAATATAATGCATGGTCTAACACATTCCAAAGATGCTTCACCAGCATCATGACCTGCAAGGCCTTTGTCCACAGCTCAATGGAATATGTTCTCCCCTAATTTAGGTTGATGTCCTGACTTCTCACCCCTCTCTCCTGGATGCTTTGGAATCCACAAAGCTCTGAAATTCATTGTCATCTCCAGTAATAAGCTGAAGTTTTCACAGATCTCTCAACCCAAGCTGCCACTTGATGCACCTGACATTATCTACCAAACAGAATCCTTCCTCCCAAGGGATGTGCCCGATTCCTCAGTGTCTCTCCCTGGGTATCATCTTTTCCGGTTTGACAGGGCTGAACCTCATTTCAGTGGCGGCGTTACAGTATATTTGAAGAACTCCATTTCCCACTCTCCGTGTACTTCCCTTCCCCCTTGCCTAACCCCCACGAGTACCTTTTGCTGCGCTTTCCCCTCCGCAACCCACCGCCTGTTCGTGTGTGTGTGCCATACCATCCTCCGAACAGCATTGGTACTTCACATCTTCCTCTCTGCTAACATGGACCATCGTATAACCACTCAGCAAAACTCTCTATTCTGTATTTGTTTGGACCTTGGTCATTATTAGTTATTTACAAAGGAGACCTTCACTTAAACATTGCAATAGCAATTTCAATCTAATAACTGCTGCATGGTTGGTGTGAATCTGTTGTAATCCTGTGGCATGTTATATAAAAAAAAACGTGTCATCTTAAACAGTGATCCTTTTATCCCCAAAGTTCCTCTTAACTTGCTGGCAGATGATTTTCGACTTTTGATCTGTTGTAGATAAATGTGAGTAACTTTGGTGAGAAACCGATTCATCAGCTTTCGCCACTTCCATGAGTTAGAGCCAATCTGCACGTGCTATCTCTGCGATACTATTATATGTATGAAGTCAATTAGATCCTTCTGCTTACTCAGATATGAAATGAATGACACTCACCATTGGACATGCCCCTCTTAAATTAGCAAACAAAACACCGAGCTTAATAGGTGTCGTGGTAAATCACTGTGGTGTATTCAATAATTTAAAGGTTCATGATTACAAATGCAACCGAAATGGTACCGAGTAGAGTGCATCCCTCCGCCAGGCTGAACAGTTTACGATTTGTATCCCACTGATAGGCTGGATCTGCATCCAGACCTGAATCAAAATCGAATCGACTTGATTTTGTAATCTAACCAACTCAACCACCGAGTTTTGTTATAATCTGTGCACAACTTTTTGAAATGTCATGCTTCTATCGTTTTTGGCCCCATCTCTCAATGGTGAAGATTCACTTTATAAGTAAAAAAAAAAAATTCTCGTATCCGTATCTAGATCCGGATCTTCACCAAAATCGAATCAATTCGTCCTTGTCTCACACTCAACCTGTCCACCAAATTTCGTCCGAATACGTATGTAACTTTTTGAGATATCCAACTCACAGACAGACAGACAGACAGACAGACAGGGATGAAACCATAACCTCCGTCCACTTTCGGTGGCAAAGGTAATAAGAAAACTAAGAGATTTCCATTGGTATACAAGCCGTAGATTGTACATCATTTATATAAATACAATAACTAAACATGTGAATATACAGTTTGTTATTGGACAGAATGAAAGGAGATGCATGGAAGGGAATCTTTTACCAAGGAAAAGAAAATAGGTATTTTCAAAATAAGTATCACAAATATTGAGTACCCAAAATACCGGATGAGAACCTTATATACATGAAAAAGCAAAGTGATGCTGAAATTCATATTGGAATTTAGTCAAAGCTATGGCTGGCAGTATAGCCTCGAGGTATGCGCACTTGCCTCTGCGCTGTCTATCCTGAGTTCAAATCTCAACCCAGCTCTAAACTGCCACCCTGGTGTTTCTCAGGGCAGCACATCAATATGTGTGCCATCTCTAGGATGGAGGACATTTAACTGGGTATCCCATCTACCAGTATTAGTTTGTGGATGTTAAATATCCCACCGTGTCCTTCACGAAGAATGGGCAAGCTATTACTGGCACCAGAAAGAAATGTCAAATTCCTGCTCTCACCTATTTAGTTGAATGTCAGGTCAGAGCCATTTCGTGAAAGATTTGGGCAAATACTATCCCCAGCTGACCCCACAAAGTGGTAATATGGCTGTTAAAGAAATAAAGAAAGAAGAAATGCAGTCAAAGAGATATCTGTCATGTTTCCTTCACTAATTATCATTTTTCAATGTGGACCATGGATTGAACCATCAATGGTGATAAAACTGTGTACGGTACCATGAAGGACAAAAACAATACTCCTGAGTCATTCATCTTGCTGTATCATCCTTAGCAAATTGTTATTTTTGAGAAATGGGTTGATTACAAATTATTATCAATGGGAAAATAGAACTTGCTGAACCTATCTCTAAAACTTCACGAAGAAAATCTTAGCCATTAAAAAGTTATGACTGTATAACAGAGCAGTTTATATGGTAGAGAAATGGTTGAAGTTTTGGAGGAGAGGGAGAAACATTACGAAGATGATTATCCTTGCCCTTGCAGACAAAAATACATGATCAAAACTAAATCAATGAAACTTAAAATAAAGTTCCATGCCCACCTAATAGTGAATCCTCAATAAAAATCCCAAATTTTCCAACTACCTTAATACCTACCAAATTTATTTTCATCTAAAAACTTTTCATTCCGGAAACTTTTTTTTCATGTAGTGTACCTTGTGCTAGATATCGAGTGAGTGACTTAAATGTGGGTCAAAGCTTTCTGGGTAAAATCATGTTGGCAGCCAACAGGAAGTCATGAAAAGAAAGCTAAAGTCACGAGTGCTGGGGAGCAGAGGTATAATGAAGTCACCTACTGTATGACATCATCAAAAAAATCATACATATTCCCCATAGGGGAGTACTTCACATGTGCCAAGTTTCAATTTTTTTTTTCCATGGAGCGGTTTCAGAGATACAGAGGTCCAAAGTTTTTCCTTTTTTCCAACATGGATGCAACACCATGTGACCTAAGAAATCATAATTATCATAAAAACATTCTGCATGAGTATTCGCACCTATGGTGAAAATTATGTGTCAATCGAATAAGTGGTTGCAGACAAAACAGAGAAAATTAGCATGGACGGACAACCCGAAAACATAATGCTTCTGGTGACTTCATCACTGGAGGCATAAAAAGGGATTCAATTAAAAAAATATTGATACAGAAGAAATTTCAGAAGAATTGAACATCTTTATTGGAAGTGTGGAAACAATATTATCCATTTTCAGTTGAAATTATAAAAAAAAAAAACAATACAAGGTGGGTACCAATTTAGAACCTCACATATGATCAAAAGACAACTCGTGTGGCTAATGCTACATAGCTTGTGGAACATTATCAGAGGGAGGGAGATTATTTATATAAAAAGAATGTAACATGTGATGAGATCTGGATCCATCATTTTACTCCAGATGTAAAGTGAGCCAGCATTGAATGGAGACATTCATTTTCCCCATCTCTCCCCCCCCAAAAAAAAAATACAAAGATTCATTCACCAGCTAGAAAGCTTATAGCAATCGTATTTTGGGACCTTAACGGTTTTATACAAGTGACATGAATTTGGGCATCAATGCACACACAGTACAACATTGACTGACTACACAATGAAGTGATACATACAACACACAGACGATGGCCAGGTATGCTCTCGACCTTACTAAATGGCAGTGCCCACCCTTACACAGCAAATATGACAATTACGACTTAACTCAAGCAGAGATGGGTTTGGAGGTTCTAAGTCATCCCTCGTACATTCCAGACCTAACTTGTGATTTTAATATCTTTTGTCTACTCAAGAAACATCTCGGCAGATGGTAAATGTTAAATATATCTCAAAATTAGGTTTAAGAATGATAAATATATCAAAGCACTGTCCCAAATATATATATATATATATATATATATATATATATATATATATATATATATATATATATATATATATATATATATTCTATACAAGATTGAGGGTCATTGAAGAGTGAGGATATCATAGAGTTTGACGTGGATTGGCATCACGTAAGGTACGACATAAATCTGAGTGTAAATGTGCAGCAATGGAATTCTTTTTGATGAATGAAGTTTCATTAACTCCACTGTGTTTAGATTTTTCTCAAATAAAACGTTTATAACAGCTCATACATCTACTTCATTTTAATTTTTCATTAATAGTCAAAATGACAATGGACTTTACGGACGCTATAATTTCCGAACCAAAATTCCAACTGCATTGTGAACAAAATGATACCAAATGTTATTATGTCTATATTAGACATGAAGAGTTTCACATTATTTCTGCAATGATGACTTCAAACCAAGATGTTGCATCTCAAATTTGAGAATTAAAGACAGCTTTGATTTTGAAGCCACTGTTTCAGGCAACAACATTCCAAAGGCCAAGTCAATGTGAAAAAGAAAGCATTAGGCAGCGTCCAAATTATTTATTTATTACTTATTTTTAACTCAACTTTTTCTATTCCTCGTGATTTTATCAAGATGTTAGATTTCTATTTCCAATAACAATAGAAAAAAAATGTATAACCTGGACTTTGGTGGTTGAGACGGCGCATTTCAACGGGATCTCTTCCTCCACAACTTCCTCTTTCGCTTCTTCCTCTTCCACCAATATCACCTCCTCCTATTCCTCCATCTTCTCCCATACCACCACCAGTCAGTGTTAATGTTTCCTTTGTTCCTGGTGATGGCAGTGACTTTCCCAGCTCTGAACTAGATCGTTTACTGAGAAGAGCAAAATAAAATGGAAAAGATAATGATAATAATGAATGATAACGGAGAATCAATGACATATAAGAATAATAAATAAATAATATATAAGAATAATAAATAAAAGAGAAATAAATACTTTTTATGCCTTTGGATGCTTTCATGATACAGGTAAAGTAAAACATGAATATGACCTTGTAAGTTAATAAGATATTAACATGAATAGCCAGCCATCTAGAAAAGCACAAGATGGAAATAAAGTCATTAAGGGATACATTTTGCTAATTTATCCCAATTTTAAGCTACATATTGTTGTGTCGTTGGGTCTGACTAACGTCACCCGTCATGCCAGGAGTTCTTGCTACTCTTAAAGATAACCGAGTTTAGCAAATTCATACTGTGCTTTTATTAATGTAAACTGAGTTCGGATTTTACAATGACGATTCTCCAAGGATCATCCAAACAAAGCCGGAGCTGGTGATGGAACACACACAGAAGGTAAAAGGCATGAAAACGTTGCTACCCAACTAATGGCGCCAAATACCAGACTCTTATAAGAACCTAAGGGGCACTCATGACAGGCATGAGTTTGTCTCTGGGTCCACCATGATGGTGGCTTGAGCAGGCTTAGGTCATACAGGATGGCAGGAGTGATGAGCGATGATGGTGGATGCAGCGTCCATGTCTCTCCAAAAGCTCATTCCCATCAGGGCAACAGAACAGAGAGAGCTATTGTCTCTTTGAGACCCAAAGTGCAACTCCCACATGCGTGGCCACAGCTCTATTCACCTCTGGCACCACTTTCATGAGCAGTGGGTCATGTTATTGGCTGCCTGCCATCTATCGACAGTCCCATCTTCCAGGCCACCTCGCCCTGTGGGACGGCCCTGGACAAAAGTGGTCCGTCCCTCTCCAGGACTCCACAGCCCACCTTGCGTGTCCACCAAACAGTGCGTGATATTGTCCATTTCTGCCATGTGCCATAAGTCCTTTACCTGGCCTCACCTGTTACAGGAGGTTTTACACAATAATCTTACCCTATTGTGCTCTATAAGGGATGCTCACTGCTTCCTCAGTGCACGATTTACAATACGATTTACCTCTGCCAGTTTCCCTGAACCAGGCATAAATCTAACCTGCTCTAGCATGTCCCATACTATTGTTAACACTATATTGAGCTAAGGATTCCCCATTTCTACTCCCCCCCCCCCCCACTTCCATGTATCAATATTTAAAAATACAGAAGTTGTTTGCAGTTTGTCGGAATATAAATAAATTCAGAATATAATGATTAGCATCCTCATTATTGGTATACAAATGTTTGGCTATGAACTTCATCCCTTCGAATGTGGTCCATTTTTAAAGTTTTACTTGTATTTAGTAAATCAAGCTTTAAAAAAAACACTAATAACTTAGAAATGTCCATAAGACAACTTAAGAAGTTTAACTTGAACAACAATAGAAAGCTTGAGAAAAGTATTTGGGAACAAAGCATGACCATGTCGATATTATGAACCACTTACCGGTTAGGTTTGCTGGATTCCATAAGTCGACAGCAAGAAGTGGGGGGAGTGGGGGTGGAGGGGGGGTGAGGGAGAACATGCTTTAGATGTACTAGTACACTAATAAATGGAAAGTGAATATGTGCCTTCTAATGTCCTTGTTATGGTCATGGTTTAAGTGTCAAGATATTACAGCTACAAGGCTGAATTGTGAATGATTTACAGAGGTAAAAAAACAACTGAAGATAATTCTATAATCAGAGCAGAACAACATATGAAACAAACGAAAAGAGCATTCATGTCATCATTCAGCAGTCTGATAATAAAGGGCATTGCCCTTTCTATTTTTGGATTTTTGAGATACGACTCTGAAAAACACATAAATATTCAAGTGAAAACATTTAATAACCTACAGATTTGAGTCGAGATCATCATTTGTTTCTCGATGTGTCAAAACAAGTCTTAAACTTGCCATTCAGGATACTTAGCAAAGTTACATCTCAACATTGTTTTTAACAAAACTTCACTGGTCCGCAGAGAAATCCACTGATCTGCAGAGGTGACATATTTTGACAAGACCAGCCATGAAAATCGAACAGTTTGCCAACTATAGGGACTAACAGCAATAAATTATGTTTTAATAAACAAATTGTTCATTATCTTTAATTAACTCGTAATTTTTAAAGAAATTAATTTTGCAATTATTTTGTTGCTTAACATACACAAAACTATAAAATACGTAGCTTTGTCAAAATGTTTTTATTTGTGTGTATTTTGTGTCACACTGCAGGTATCACTGTTGTATGTATATTCACAAGATGACAACACGAGATGAGATGAGCCCGGATGAGATGAGACGAGATGACACTAGATGCAGTTCCTGACTGTTACGCCAAACATATTGGCAAGTGAAATTGTTTTTAGTGTTGAAGCTGAACCCGATGCAACAACCACACGAGAGACAGGAATTCATGAGACCTGATGCCAAGGAATGTCCACGAAGAACAGACCACTGTTTCTTGCTATAGGAAACCGTTGCTGTGAGCTGCAACCAGGGGATCAAATGCACACTGGTGAGGGTAGTGCTGTTAATGCAACAAGGCTTTAGCCACTCAACCATGAGCAGATGCATACGGCACGACTTCCCACATTAGCCACGATGTCACCAGAAGACTGTGCCAGGAGCTGGGTGTGGCCCATGAGCGGGGCTCATCAATCCTGGTGGGCCGAGGGTGATACCTAGCAAGCACGCCATGTTTTTGCAGCATTGTTCGACATCGGCATTTGGATTAAAACGTTGTGGCAACATTTAAACCATTGAAGAAATATTGCACATTTGTTGGGTATTGTCCCCAGCTCAATGGGATTGACAAGCACAAGCAGCTGGATTTAACAGAAGTGGGTGGTGACCACAAAGATGGGAAGGCATAAAAACTTTGGCAGCAGATCCAATTTTTCTGGAATGTTTCAACATATAAAACAAAGCTGTTCAACACAAATGCTACAATTTACCCAAACACGTTTGGTTGTTTCCTACACTAGTACACCCACTCCCTTTGGAGCGACAGCAAGGGTCATGTTGTTATCCTCTCTGGGGTGGATATATATATATATATATATATATATATATATATATATATATATATATATATATATATATATATATATATATATATATATATATATATATATATATATATATATATATGACCAGGAGATCTGGTCTCAGGTTATGCCTGGTGTTGGCTTCATGGTTAGGGTGGCAGGCTTGGGATCCTAGGATCCTGAGTTCACATCCTACTTGGCAGTTGAATTAATACGAGGTGGGGTTGACTCTGCCTGTCGTCCTTCTGAGGTTAGCAAAAAATGTGCCAGCTTGCTGGTATCCTGTGTTGCAGTGGTGACCCGTCCAGGATTGTGTCCAATAGCCAAGAAGACTGCGTAGGCAGCACCAATGCTCTGCACAGAGTATGGTCCCAATGCATGGATGGATGGTCTTGGGTCCATCATTCTTTGGTGGATGCAAAAAGTCGAGAATGCCTCAAGGATGTCGGGATTCCTTCAGATTTATTTCAATTAGTGTTAAACAGCAGCAGCGACTGTTTAAAGACAGGTGATTAAATGTGTTTGTGGTTTATAATATTTTTTACTTCTGCGAGGTCTCTTCGTCTTCTTCCTGGGGCGCCCCACGAAACGCCATGATAAGCTATTTATGCACGTCAACAAGGCATATGTTCAAGGAAGAAAAATAACCATTGGAGAGGGGGAATATTATTAGTATTCATATTGTTTTGTATTAACATTATTGTTATTTTTTTGGGGGGGAGGGTTGCATACAATGTCGAGGCTCGTATAAGAGCTTACACACAGAACATTCAACAAGGGGAGCAGGAGACAAGAGGGGTGGGAGAGGTAAGGACAAAACAGTGGGGAACAGAGACATGAAGAGATCTGTGGAAGAGAGAGGGATGGGGGTGGGATACACAGGGTCAACAAGATGAACACTACAGGGACTTTCAGGAAGGAAAGCAGGGAATTTGAAGAAGGTGAGTTTGGGCTGGATTAATGGGGGTCGAAAAGATTAAGGTTTTGGATGGGGGAAGATTAGAGATGGTGGTGAACAGCTGTTTTGAAGACCTGAAGGAAAGAATGGGATTGAAGAGAGTGTGGGGGTTTGTTCCAAAGGCAGGGAAAAAGAGGAATGAAGGAGTGAAGGTGAGCAGTGATTCTTGATTTTGGTAGTTTTACTAGAAGGGGTTTTCTGGCGGACCTTGAGCACCCTGCAGAAATATGGGGACAAATAGCAGCCGTAGCGGGGGAGGGGGCGAGACCGGAGAGGAGACGGTGGAAGACAAAAAGACCACTGACCTGCCTGCGGTGAGAGAGGGTGAGAGACCCAAATATTCAGCCTCATCGCGGAAAATACCAATGATCCTACATGCCTTAGTTTCCACAGTGTGATGCCGAGAATGGTGAGAGGAGGGAGCACCAGCCGAGAGTGGAGAGCAGTACCCCATCAGGTTGCGGAAGAAACCTTTGTATGTGGTCAGGAGCTCAGGTGTGCCAATGGAGGACATTGCACTGCAGAGGATGCCCAGTCAGCAACTGGCTTTGGAGGCCAGGTTTGAAATATGGCTCTCCCAGGAAAGATCATGGCAGATAGTGAGACCAAGAAGCTTGAATGAAAGAACTTCTTTAAGAGGATTGTTGAGAAAGTAGATAGGGGGGGGGGGGTGTTGCAGATGGTCCTTTCAGAGAGACATCGTGAGAGTGTGAGATTTGTCAGGATTGAAAGACATGTTCCACGTGTTATGCAGATCTGCAGGGAGTGAAGAGGCTGCTTGCTGATCTGAGGGATGACAGATGGTATGGCAGAGGGTTGAGTCATCAGCAAAGAGATAATGATGATTGATCGTTCGTGTTATTACTTCTGTTATTAGAAGCGGCCTGAGAAAAACACCACGGTAGCGATCTCAAAATGGATATCCACATTAACACGTCTTCACCCAAGGCAGAACAACCCCTTGTGGAGTGGGGGGGCGAAATTGAGTCAGAACAACCTCCATCGTGTTACCATTAATTGTTCTGTCAAGTTTGGTTGAGATTGGATAAGTGACCAACGAATGTATCATGGTTAAAAAAAAAAACAGTCAGACAGACAGACACCAAATAGCATATTTTAGTGTGATGAGCCACCAACAAAGCAAAGCACTAATATGTAAATAAACAATCTCAATTTGAATGAGTTAAACTTTTACGCAAACCAGGATAAATATTCAAATGAAGTGTGAGATCCTGTACGTGGACCCCAGGAACAGGTGGTATCCCACACATGGAGCATAAGGACCATTAGGAGGACATAGTTTTTTTGGTTGGGAATAAAGATGATTATAATTAGCTCTCCAAGCAACAGCAATACTGTGACATCATCTTTATTCCAAACCGCAAAATGGTATCTTCTGAACAGTGTTGATCATGGGCAATAGACAATGCGCTCACGTGGCAGAGGACATCAGAAACAGTGCAGCAATGGCTGTGATTGGACATGATTTGTCTTGAATTTACTATACGCAGTTAGGGGGTCTTACCAATCATATTTATGTATATATATATATATATATATATATATATATATATATATATATATATATATATATATATATATATATATATATATATATATATATATATATATATGAAGATGATAATTTTAGTGCTCAGGATTTCTCTTCATAGAATTCCCAAACTGCAAAAAATAATGGCGATGCTTCTGCTGGTTGTGATTGGTGGGGTGGAAGACAATACGTCCATGTGGCAGATGGCATTTGGTGGTTCCAGATCATGCGGCAAGAGTTGTAATGGGTCTCTATCTGGTGTCCTCACCAATCACAGTTAGGGGTGCATCATTGCCCAATATATAGGGCAATGACACATGCCTAACTGTTTGGGATATACATACACAGTAAGGATTTGTGGTTGGGAGTGTTATATATATATATATATATATATATATATATATATATATATATATATATATATATATATATATATATATATATATATATATATATATATATATATATTGTTACGTTTGAGGGGGGGGTATGCATTCAAAGGGTAATTAGGATGTTTAATTAGGTATGCCATGCTGTTCGAGTTTACCAGGATCTCGATGTAATAAGTAGCAATTCAGTGGTGATAAGTTGTCTAGTAAATGTTCATTTCTTCAAGGGGGGAAATGATAATTGTCACGTAATTAGATAGGGACACGGGATAGGGTAAGTGTGTCTGCGTAAACCCCTTTTGGTATTCTCTGGAGACTGGCCGTGACGTCACAGGACAGTGCAGCGGATGGCTCCGCCCCGTGATCACGATTGGCAGAAGGCGACGGCGGTGGGCCAATAAACGGCTCGATTGGAAGTGACGAGGACGAAGGATAAAAAGGTTCTGTTCGGGGTCGAAAAAGGAAGAGGAAGAAGATCACAACCAAAAAGATCGTGTTTTTTTGGTGTAGAGGCTGCTGCGCGGAGAGCGTCCTTGTTGTTGTGCTGATTCGATCGTGTTCTTGATCGTGTCTTGGAGCCTTGCTGAGCCTCGTGCCTCACCTTGGTTGGCTCTGGGGTTCTGCTGACTCGGAGTACGGGGTCGAACGACGGGCGGACCTGCCTCCCTCTCCTGCTCGCAACTTGGTGCCAGAACTGGTTCCCTGGCGGCTGTGAGCGGACTTGGGCCAAGACCAGGAGGTCGACAGCACCACAGTTTCTCCTGCCTCCCTGACGTGAGCAAGGCCAGCTCGTCCGACGCCGATCCAGGGACAGTTGCGTCCACACCATGGTCCAGCCTGACCACCAGAAATAGCTACGTTGTGTGTGTGTGTGTGTGTGTGTGCTTGGCGCCTTTGAGGGATTGAGATCTGTATATTCATTGGAATTGTCTGTGTTTTTTCCACGCCCGATCCCACACCATCCCGTCGAATCGCCCCGGATCCCTCTTTTTGCCGAGTCTTGTTATTTCTGGTAATAATAAAAACAAATAAACATCATCAACTCAGTGAAAAGTGACTCGTGCCACTTTCCTCGTCCCGTTTGCGGAAGAGCGATTAGAACCGCCATGTTTGGGTTATAAATAAATAAACCGCCTCCATCGTTTCGGCTCATTCTACATTGGCGGGACTGTTGAAGTCCCATGGACGTCACATTGGTGTCAGGAGTCGGATGTTCGAACCCCTCTAAATTATATTTTGTATCGGGAGAATATACCAAGATTAAAATCTCGCCACGAATTGGAATATAAAATTCCTGCAGAAAAGCGCGCGAGAGCGGGAAAGTTTTGGCGGGATTTTTCAAATTTAAATTAATTGGCGGCAAACGGGACTTCTGCACCGTGGCGGATGTGCAGATGTTTGAGGAGGAAGGCCACGTGTCTGGCAGCGAGTCGGGGGAAGAAGGGAGAGACGGGGGTAGGGTTGGAACCTCCCCCATTCCGAGCGTGGACCGTGCTTCATCGCCCGTAACGGAGCCGGCAGCGCCGGAAACCGGCACGATGACGATCTGGACAATGTTGGAACGTTTAATGAGTGCAATTACAGCACAGGGGGCAAAAATGACGGCACAGGGGGCACAAATGGCAGAAATGACGGCACAAATAGAAAATCAATTCGTGACACAGAGGGCAGAAATGACAGATCAATTGGGGGTAATGGGGGTACAGTTGGTTGCACGGATTGATTTAATGAGGGATGAATTGGGGGAAAAGATGGAGAAAATGAAAACTGAGATGCAGGAGTGTGTGGATGTTAAATTGGGAGAAATACAAAATAAATTCGAGGGTAGATTGGAGGAAACAAAGGTAGAAATTACATTGGAGGGGGAAAATATACGAAAAAAAATTGGTAGATAAAATTGATGCAACGAACATCCGGGTTGATAAAGTGGATGAAAGCCTGGAACGTCATCGTGCCTGTGTGGATGCTCATATGCAGCTGCAAATTCAAGAGTGGGGAGAGCTGAGGAAGCAAGGGATGAATTTGGCGGAGGAGGTAAAAGGATTGGAGGCTCGTTTGGACGAACAAGATAAAATTATGAGCCAAGATGAAGGATTGGATAAAGGCCTGGTAGAGCCGTCTTTTGTAAGTAGAGTGTCCGGGTTGGTTGAGGAGCAGCTACAAACTCGCGACGGAGCCTTGGAGGAGGTTGTGCGGGCCCAGAAGATCCTGCGGGAAGATGTGAATCGGTCCATTCAACGTTTGGAACAGGAGGCAAAATTGACCCAAAATTGACCCATCACCACAAAACATCTTTGGCCACAGTGGGCTCCGAAATTGGATACGCAGCCACAAGGGTGTTTGATCCCTGGGCTGGATTCGGACAAGGGAGAAACTGAGAAGCGGGCCACCGTAAAAGTGATCCCCCTGGTAAATTTTGACGGGTCAGGGAGCGTTGAAGCTTTTCTGACGCAATTTGAGTGCATTTCCCGACTAAACGGGTGGAATGAGCGGGAACGTACAGGGAATTTGGTGGCAACGTTGCGGGGACCAGCCGCAGATGTGTTAAACGTGATCGTGGAGGGGATGTTGACCAGCTCCCACATTTGCGAGGCGTTGAGCCATCGGTTTGGGTTCGCGGCAAACTGTGATCTGGTGCGGGCCCAGCTCCAGCACCGCAGATTAAAGCCGGGTGAGACAGTGCAGGAGCTGGCACAGGACATTTACCAATCAGTCAGGATCGCGTATCGGGACCTTACAGTGGAGGCATGGGACAGACTGGCACTAGAGAAATTTTTAGCTGCTCTTCCTGACCCTGAGGTCCGAGCGCTAGTGGAGCTACAGGATCCACCCACCGTGCACCAAGCGGCCGAGTGCGCAGCCAGGCTGGCCTCGTGGAGTCGGCCGGGTCGGGTGCCCGAGAGGCCATCGGTGATGATCCGACAGGCAGAGATTCAGGATCAGGGAGGGGGGCTGGGAGAAATTGGCATTATCCAAATGTTTCAGGAAATTTGCCAGAAACTGTTGTTTGATAAGGGGTAATTCGGTAATTGGTGTGCCAAAGCGGCGGGGTCCAACCCAGCCAATAGAGCAATTCGATTATGGCCGAGGGGGTCCGGAACCGGAAGAGACATTACACCGATACTCACGGGGGCCTTTTATGGGGAGTTGTTTCCGGTGCGGGCGAAGAGGACACGTGCAACGATATTGCCGGTACCCGGCGATGGAGGGACCCTCCAATAGACTTTTAGACTCGGAGAGGGTGAATCCTCCTGCTGAACCGCCAGGTCTATCCGAGATGCCCTTTCATAGGTCGGGTCCGGAGATCACTGTCGGGGGTCGGGGAGACTAGATTGGGCTGAGCATATACGGCCATGCTCGGCTGCTGAGATTGTGGCAAAGTGCCTCCTTTAGTGGAAAAAAATGAATTGTGGGAAAATTGGCATGGGTTTGTAAGTTCTGCTGGGTTTTAGAGTGACAATCGGGACAGTGGATAATTGGAAACAAAGCGGGCACGAGTGGCTGTCCAATGGCTGGTGCGTGGATCGGGTGAGAAGTGCTGTGTGAGTTGTTTTAAGTGACGAAGTGAAATGTATGGTGCACACGTTGATTTTTTATTGGACATGGTGTGGTAACAGGGAAGGTCATGGTCGGTGAAGTGTTAGAAATGCAGGTGTCACATGTAAGGCCGATGGGGTGGGGGAGTCATGTGGGTTTTTTGGGTGGGGATGATGTGCTTGTCCACAGGGATTTCTGAAGCTCACGGTGAGCGTGAATTGCGACCCCTTTCAAGGAGATTCACCACCTGGTGGCTCATGGTGACAGTGTCTGGAGGCAACTGGGAGAGGGTCTGGTTGGGCGACCAAGGCGGGTAGGACCTTGGCGACCCAGGAAGGCCAGAGGAGCCAGTGAGACCCCTTCCAGAGTGTTGTACGGGATTAGAGCTGATGGCTACCAGGGGGGAGGGAATCAAAGGGAGCGGGGCGGAGAAACGTCCGGGTTGGATTAAAGCTTACCTGTGCCATGGTTGCACCTGAGATGCCCCCATCATCTTGTGGTAACCCACCCCACGGCCACGACGGGATACAGCCTGCATGATTAAAATGAGGACCATGACCTAGAAATGTGATGATGACCATGGTGTGAGTGTTGTGAAGATGTGTGAGTCCCACTCGATCCCGCACAACTTGACATGTGCAGCAAGGGCATGATATCCGCATAATTTTGGGGCAAGCAAATTTGAAAATTGGCTCCCCAGGTAACGCTGGGTCTATTAGCATCCACTGGGGGAGGCGGTCAAGTGTAAATATCGTGTGAATAGTGTCGTTAAGGCTTAGAGTAGGAATGTAAAGTATAAGTGTTGTGTTTTTGTGGAACCTTTTGTTTCCCCTCCCCAGATCACTGGAAGAGTGCTGGGCAAGAGCGACGATCCAGAAGATGGAGTGCAACTTCGCTCAGTGCTCTCATGTGAGAAAATAAAATAAAAAATAAAAAAAACGAATGATTGTTTAGGCGAGGATAAGGCCA
>NC_140971.1:23367089-23394589 GCF_056783735.1 Eptatretus burgeri
ATCTTACTTGCTGGTTTCTGGATTTCCTCCCCTCCTCCCTATCCTCCTATTATGTTTGTTCATTCGCTTGTTTGTCCCACTGCCAGACCTTGCCTCACTCCTGGAAAGAAAAAAAGCAGCAGGGTAAAGGGAAATAACAAAGGGACTCTTGGAGGAAGAATGGCAGTGGGGAAGCATGATATCAAGGGGAGGTGCAGGAATACACATGGGGTGAACAAGCTGAAGGCAAGCTCAAACACAATAAGAAGAGGAAGGAAAAACTGGAGATCAAACAGAAATGGAACAAAAAGAGAGTGAAGAAAACAATAACCTGAAAAGGAAGGGGTTTGTTTGGGGTTAGTTAATGAGGATAAAAAAGGTCATGAGTACGAATTGGGAATAACATGAGGTGGTGGTGAACAGCTGGCTGGCTTCATGCTCCGGAGGGAGAAATGGGATTGAACAGACTAAGAGAGTTGGTGGTGACTAGTGAGGCTGGTTTTTGGGTGTTTCACCAGAAGTAAGTTGCTGGCAGACTGCGTGTGCCATGCAGTAATCTGCAGGAGAATTGGGGTTGGGGAGGGGGGGGCACAGAGTACAGAAAGAGCACAAGGTGCAAGACCAAAAAGGAGGTGGCAGCATACAGGGAGGCAACTGATCTGTCTGCAATGCAAGAGTAACAGCTCCAGGGACTCAGCTTAGGCCTAAGTCACATTTGCTCTATGGCGAGGATACGGCAGCCGTACGCCCTCTGAATTGACAGAAACATGCGGTGGCCGCAGAGTTTCTGCGGTGGCCTCAGGGTGGCCCTATGCCATTTGGCTATCTTTTACAGGCCGTAGGGGTCCCCGTGGAATTATAACGCAGAGTTATAACTTTTTCATTTTTACGTTTGCCGTAGCAATTCGACAAGCCTAAAAAAAATCTGGTAAAAAAAAAAAATATATATGAACCCACTCGTTACCGTCCGTCTGGCCGCACGTTCGCCTTAGGGACCCCCTGCGGTCGCCTTGCGGGCACCTTGAGGCTACCTTGCATCTGCCTTGAAAATTCTATGGCCGCCGCAGGGCCCCCTTAAGGTCACCGTGCGACATCAAATCAAAGACCTACGGCAACCCCACATTTTCGGTCTCCACAATTTATAAATACGCCGTGCGGCTCCCCGAAAAATAAAAACATATGTGACTGCTACATTGTGTGACCGTGGAAATACTGCGGCCACCGTATAATTGCTAGTGTCCATAGATTTTGGAGACCCCACGGCCGCCGTGGCAAATGTGACTTAGGCCTAGGTCACATTTGCTCTACGGCGAGGATACGGTGGCCGTATGCCCTCTGAATTGACAGAAACGTGCGGCCGCTGCAGAGAAACTGAAGTGGCCTCAGGGAGGCCCTACGCCGTTTGGCTATATTTTACAGGCCGTAGGGTCGCCGTGGAATTATAGCACGGAGTTATAAGTTTTTTTCATTTCTACGTTTGCCGTAGCAATTCGACAAGCCAAGCTGTGACGTAGATGTGTTCCATGTCGACCGTACGTAGGGCGTACGGTGGGCTTGCATTATTCGTGCGGCTGCCGTAAGCTCTTCTCAATGAAAAATGAATTTTCCCAACCCCCCAAAAATTACGGCGGCCGCACTATTTCTACGGTCGCCGTATGGCGGCCTTGCGGTCTGTGTGACTACCTGCGGGCAACGCAGGGTCGACGCACGGTTCCCCGACGCCCACCGTGCACCTACGTTGGCCTCCGTAGCAGTCTGCGTCGACCATGCGTCCACCATGCGCTACCGCTAGAGATCGGAGTATAGGTGTTTGCCTATACAGTGGTGCCCCCAGAATCCCAATTTAATTCGTTCCAGGAGGCTGTTCGGATTGCAAAAATTTCGGATTCCAAAAATATTTTCCCAATAAGAAATAATGGAGTGAATTAATCCGTTTGTGTTCCCAAAGAAAACCCACTTTCAAGACACTTTAAACTGAAATTCCCCATGTTTAAGGTAAAATAAGATGAGTGAATGACCTTCGGTGGCGGTGTATTGTATGTAAACTGGTACAATCACCAATCCAAAGGTCCACACAGGCTCGAGCTCTGTGCTGGGTGCCGATCGCTCGCGCACTCTGCGAGAGCGCTACCCCCAGGGCAGCTCATCAAACATGATGCCCGCAGAACCACCATCACTTTCATCAAATGCATCGGGCTGACGTAATCATGGATATTCCAAATTACAACTGGTTTTGATGTGAAATTCAATCCTTGCCCGACAGTCTGTCACACCACGTGATCGGATTGCTTTTTTTGTTATTAATTAAAACACAAGATGATTAAAAAAACAAACATCACAAATTAAGGTGAAAACACGAGGTAAGGCCTAAGTCACATTTGGCTCGGCGGCCGGACGGTGTACAACATGTACGGGCACTAGCAATTATAAAGCAGCCGCAGTACTTCCACGGTCACACAATGTAGCAGTCACACATGTTTTTATTTTTCGGGTAGACACACGGGGTATTTATAAATTGTTGAGACCGAAAACGTGGGGGTGCCGTACGGTCTTTGATTTGATGTCGCACGGTGACCTTAGGGCGTTCCTGCGGCGGCCATAGGATTTTCAAGGCAGACGCAAGGTGCCCGCAAGGCGACCGCAAGGCGACTGCAGGGGGACCTTAGGGGGGCCCTAAGCCGAACGTGTGGCCAGAGGGACGGTAACGAATGGGTTAATTTTTTTTACCAGTTCTTTTGTTTCGGCTTGTCGAATTTCTACGGTGAACGTAGAAATGAAAAAAGTTATAACTCCGCGTTATAATTCCATGGCTACCTTACGGCCTGTAAAATATAGCCATATGGTGTAGGGCCACCCTGAGGCCACCTCAGTTTCTCTGCAGCCGCCACACGTTTCTGTCAATTCAGAGGGCGTACGGCCGCCATATCCTCACCGTAGAGCAAATGTGACTGCGGCCAAAAGTATCGATTGACACACGAGAGATGCTTTCACAAGGACTTCCACCGACGAACTGAATGAACAAAGCACGAAGATGCAGCTCGAACAGGTGGGAGAGACACGTGAACAAACATGAACGCCACGTTGTGTTCGGTTTTTAAAATGTATAAGGTTTTTAGGGCAAAATTTTCTCAAAAAAATTGTTCAGATTCCAATTTGTTCAAACAATGGGGCGTTCGGATTCTGGTGGCACCACGATATATTATAGTTATAGTATATTCAGTTATATATACTGGTATATTTTTATTTCAGTAAAAAAAAGAACTGGAATATATATACCCACTTGTTACAGTCCGTCTGGCCACACGTTCGCCTTAGGGCCCCCCTTGCGGTCCCCCTGCGGTCGCCTTGCAGGCACCTTGCGTCTGCCTTGAAAATTCTATGGCCGCCGCAGCGATGCCCTAAGGTCACCGTGCGACATCAAATCAAAGACCGTACAGCACCCCTACGTTTTCGGTCTCCACGATTTCTAAATACGCCGTGCGGCTACCCGAAAAATAAAGACATATGTGACTGCTACATTGTGTGACCGTGGAAATACTGCGGCCGCCGTATAATTGCTAGTGGCCGCAGATTTTGGAGACCCCACGGCCGCCGTGGCAAATGTGACCTAGGCCTTAGGCCTTAATAACAGGAGATTCCAACGATTTTGCAGGCCCAAGTTTCCAGAACATGAGGAAGTGAAAGGTGTGAGGCAGGGGTGCCAGCCCAAAGATGAGAGCAGTACTCCATTGAGCTGTGGATGAAGTCCTTGCAAAATGGTAAAAGCTCAGCTTTGTCAAGGAAAGACTTTGTACAATGGAGGATGCCCAGTTGGTGGCCTGCTTTTTAGGCCAATTTGGATATATGGTTTGCCCAAGAAAGATCATGGCTGATGGTGAGGCTCAAATGGTTGAGTGACTAATATTTTTCAATCATGTTTGAAGGAAGTAGATTGATGGTTGGCCAGATGATCTTTACAGAAAGACAGAGAGGACAGAGAGAGAGAGGACAGAGAGAGAGAGGACAGAGAGAGAGAGGACAGAGAGAGAGAGGACAGAGAGAGAGAGGACAGAGAGGACAGAGAGAGAGAGGACAGAGAGGACAGAGAGAGAGAGGACAGAGAGGACAGAGAGAGAGAGGACAGAGAGGACAGAGAGAGAGAGGACAGAGAGAGAGAGGACAGAGAGAGAGAGGACAGAGAGAGAGAGGACAGAGAGAGAGAGGACAGAGAGAGAGGACAGAGAGAGAGAGGACAGAGAGAGAGAGGACAGAGAGAGAGAGGACAGAGAGGACAGAGAGAGAGAGGACAGAGAGGACAGAGAGAGAGAGGACAGAGAGAGAGAGAGGACAGAGAGAGAGAGGACAGAGAGAGAGAGGACAGAGAGAGAGAGGACAGAGAGAGAGAGGACAGAGAGAGAGAGGACAGAGAGAGAGAGGACAGAGAGAGAGAGGACAGAGAGAGAGAGGACAGAGAGAGAGAGGACAGAGAGAGAGAGGACAGAGAGAGAGAGGACAGAGAGAGAGAGGACAGAGAGAGAGAGGACAGAGAGAGAGAGGACAGAGAGAGAGAGGACAGAGAGAGAGAGGACAGAGAGAGAGAGGACAGAGAGAGAGAGTACAGAGAGAGAGAGGACAGAGAGAGAGAGGACAGAGAGAGAGAGGACAGAGAGAGAGATGACAGAGAGAGAGAGGACAGAGAGAGAGAGGACAGAGAGAGAGAGGACAGAGAGAGAGAGGACAGAGAGAGAGAGGACAGAGAGAGAGAGGACAGAGAGAGAGAGGACAGAGAGAGAGAGGACAGAGAGAGAGAGGACAGAGAGAGAGAGGACAGAGAGAGAGAGGACAGAGAGAGAGAGGACAGAGAGAGAGAGGACAGAGAGAGAGAGGACAGAGAGAGAGAGGACAGAGAGAGAGAGGACAGAGAGAGAGAGGACAGAGAGAGAGAGGACAGAGAGAGAGAGGACAGAGAGAGAGAGGACAGAGAGAGAGAGGACAGAGAGAGAGAGGACAGAGAGAGAGAGGACAGAGAGAGAGAGGACAGAGAGAGAGAGGACAGAGAGAGAGGGAGAGAGAGAGAGAGAGAGAGAGAGAGAGAGAGAGAGAGAGAGAGAGCGAGACAGCGAGAGACAGAGAGGAAGAGAGAGAGAGAGAGAGAGAGATAGAGATAGAGATAGAGATAGAGATAGAGATAGAGATAGAGATAGAGATAGAGATAGAGATAGAGATAGAGATAGAGATAGAGATAGAGATAGAGATAGAGAGAGAGAGAGAGAGAGAGAGAGAGAGAGAGAGAGAGAGAGAGAGAGAGAGAGAGAGAGAGAGAGAGAGAGAGAGAGAGAGAGAGAGAGAGAGAGAGAGAGAGAGAGAGAGAGAGAGAGAGAGAGAGAGAGAGAGAGAGAGAGAGAGAGAGAGAGAGAGAGAGAGAGAGAGAGAGAGATTTGTCAGGGTTGAAAAATATGCATTGCAAGTGTTGGATCACCTCCTGGTCATATCAAGGTTTGAAAAGATGGAAGATGCTGCTGCTTGCCTGTCTCAATAATGAGAAATGATATGACAGTGGGTGCTGATATTGAGTAATCAGCAAAGTGATATCAGGATCTTCTTCTTCTTCTTTCAGCTGCTCCCGTTAGGGGTCGCCACAGCGGATCATCCGTATGATCCGCATAGTGATTTGGCACAGGTTTTACGCCGGATGCCCTTCCTGACGCAACCCTGGTCGCCTCTTACGACACAGGGATATTGTACGCCTATTTTAACCGGGGTATACACCGGCCCAGTACACTGGTACTCATTTCGCCGACCACGGAAGGATGACAGGCTGAGTCAACCCCCTGGTGTATTAATTCAGTGGCCCAACGGGGCTTGAACTCAGGACCTTTTGGATCCCAAGCCGCTGCCCTAACCACTGCGTCAACACCAGGCTTGAAGTGATAATCAGGATATTATAGGGAATTATAAAACCGCTGATAAAGATGAGGAACAGGACTGGGTCAAAGACACTGCTTTGACCAGGCACTCAAGCATCAACAGGGAGAGGAGATGAGACGATCCAGTTAAGAGCCACGTGCTGACTCCAAGAGTGGAGGAAGTCAGTGAGCCCTTTGCATGAGGTGGCCTTTATACCATAGACAGAGAGTTTAGAGACCAGGTGGGGTGCCAGATTGTGTCAAATGCTCGAGACATGTCTGGAGAGATGGCCCTGTTCTCATGTCTGAGATTGAGGGCTTTCATCCATTGTCGGGAGAGCATTACTTCATTACATTACTTGAACATTAATTAGCAGAAACAATAAATAGCTTGCGAAAGTATGACTTACCTCTTGTACAATAATATTGTCACAACGATGCAGACAATGAAGATAACAGCAAGAACAGGCCCAAGGACCCAAAGCAAGCCTTCCTCCTCATCACGTGCCAATGTTACTGGATCCATCTCAGGTACATGGAGAACTTCAGAGTATGGGCTGGTCACGTATACACGCTAAGCACAAACACAGTCGTTAGTACTAAATGCTTACATCCAACTACTCAATCTTGCTTCAGTGCAATACACTACATTGTGGGCGTTCTGGGAACCGAGACCCCAAGGCAATGGCACACAACATATAGCAGTTTCAGAGATACACATTTTGTTCATACTTGTTCCAGATAGGGTCCTTCCCTTGTGTGTAATGGGTTACTAATGGAATATGCATTGTGACAATTAGTTTAGTTTTTCCCCATTTTCTCCCAATTTTTTGATCTTTTAATTTAAACCACAATCAAGGGTATGTTCCATGACGACAAAGAAGTGAGGCACCGTGCGTGCCACCTCATCAGCATATTGCCGCCAAAACCCCATTCAAATCACACACCAGAACTCAACCGTCATACCACTTTCAACCACCACCACAACCACCTCGCTGCAAAATAAATAATTACTACACCACTCAGATAAAATCACACATGAACTTTTATTGCTGATTGACTTTATAAAGCATCGTACAAGGCTCACATTCCATCACTCGCTGGCATTCCAAATGCTTGTTCGCAAGATTCACCATTATTCAACCATGCCGCCTCAACCACAGTTCAACAGCGCAAGACGACAATTCCCTCCACACCACAAAACCAACAACCATTGTCTCACTTTGCTCGCACGCCATCCACTTCAGCCTCAACCATCGCTTTTCCACTGCGACGCCATTCCAAACACTCTTCAACCACAATACTGCTCCACCACCATCTCAACCACTCGCCGGTGATTGATGACCGCAACCACGATCACGCATGTTTGGGGCACCGTTTCGCCCCTTCTTGAAGCGTCACAATCAATCAAGCTTGCTGCCATTTAGCACAAGTTTGCGTTAATATGTCTATTGTTCCTCCCTGTCGGCAGCAACCATTGCACTGCCCAGGGAATCATCCGCAACCCTCCAGGACGATTGTGCTACGAGCGGGGAGTGATTCACGCTGCCCCCACGTTAATTCGGGAGTTTGGCCCTGTGGCCCGTCTCGAGGTTGAATGAGACATTTTCCAGACCAATGGGTTCATGGAGAGGGTGACGTCAGGATGCAGGCAAAGTCTGGACCAATGGACACAGTGCACTCGGAACATGAGGGGCAGAGAATGGTTGCTGCATGGCATGGTGATGCCTGCTGAGGACAATAAGCTCCACCCCGCTCAGAGCATATAAAATTGAGAGCCTTGCAGGGCAAATGAGAGGATTTCAGATTGATTGCGGGTGGACTTTCTGGTGGTGGGTTCGAGGTGAACCGAGGTGGAGCAACATAAGATGCAGTGGAGCACTTCAGGATGAGGTGGAACAATAATCCAGCTACACAGCAACACCCCCTCTATCCCAGTCCCCTCTCCCTTGCCTTTCCACAGTGCAGGAATGCATCGGACATGCCAGCCCATGCCGGGTGAGCACAGAGGTCAACGAACCCCTCAAACTTTCTCTTTTCTTTCTCCCCATCAACTCTTCCATGAAAAACCGATGGTGCCTCATATTGTTAAATAAGTAAGATTGTCTAAGATAGATAGACATGGTGATTACTGCTCATTTGTCTTTTTTACTTTTGGACCACATTCTATATCTTTTGCTGTACAACCCACACAAATTACTTTATGTCCCTGCTGTATCAATTCCTCTAATAAACCTCTGTTTTTAATGTACCACATGCTTTTCCTCACCATTGTAAATAAACATTTGGTGTTTGTTCCTCTAAATCTGCTCATAGCATATTTTCCTCCATTGGTCTAGTATAGTCCGCACTTAATGTTAGCCTGGGACGTTTTATCCCACCGACTGGCTCCACAACGTTAGCTGGAACATGCTTGGCAGCTCCATTCAGCTGCACCTGATTAAAAAAGATGAGACTCGTCAGTAGTGAGGGTGCGAGCCCCCCTTGATAATGCCAATCCACAGGAAAGGTATTAAACGTAGTAGTGAGAACCCTGCCAAGTTTGGGAGTATCAATCAGCTTTCGTGGTTGACAAGCAATCTGCCAGACCACAGAGTTATCCGCGGCTGGTGGCCTCAGAGTCAGGAGTTTGGGAGGAGTCTGAGAAGTCCCCTTCCTGGCGAACTTTGAACCCCGAGTCCACAACACTATATTTATGAGGTTCTTTTTATCTACGTTTCTTTTAATGTTTGGAAGTGTCTTACCGGTTCCTCTCCATCAAGCTCTAAAAGTAGGAAGATCACAAATCTGCTTCCAGGTCCTAACGGGTGGTTCTTGAAGCCTCGATACTCTTCTCCATCTCCCAGCATGAACTGTGCTGGAGGGCGACCAGGAAATGTAGCGGCCACGTATACCTGGCTTGTCACCTTAAGTCGTGTGTTGCTGAGTGAAGAGGCGGACAGGAGCTGGGGGTAATGCATTTACAATGTGGGGAATACACCGCAATAATTCCGTTATTTTGTTGAAGCATTTACTTGCAGACAAATAATAAGATCTCAGAGTAATTATAAAGGGTATACAGTGCTGAGGGGGGTGGGGAGAGGAGGAGGGGAAACTTCCAAAAAAGTAATATACAGGGTGTCCACAAATTGCCATTGGAAATTCAAACCGTACTAAAAAAAATTAATGAAATGGGATTCAATGATGTGGTTGGATGCATGTGAAAGAACATATTCTCCAGGTTTTATTTACTTCTTTTTTTCATTTTCAGCTGTCTTTTGTGACATGTGACGTCATTTACTGCAAATGACGTCCGCAGACTAAAAAGCGCAGTGTGTAGCCTGGTTTATAATAATAAAGACCAAGTCACCAAAACAGGTTCAACAAAGCTTCAGGGTGACCAATGTAAGGCAGCAACCATTGGAAAAAACGATTTGTGAGTGGCAAAAAAAAAACTTATGGAGACTGGTAGAATCCTGCAGAGGAAGGGGGTGGGCCAGTCAAGCACAAGTTGTCAAGATGTTGAACATGTTCGTGAGTCATTCGAGTGCAGTCCCCATAAGTCCATTCAATCTACTGCCAGGGAGGTGCAGATACACCACTCAATAGTACAAAAAGTGTTGCACGTGTGACTGCGGCTGTACTCGTACAAGATTCAGGTTCAGCTCGTGCAGGCACTTAAGCCAGACAACTGCATACGACACGCTGTGTTTGCAGTGGACATATTGGAATACGTAGACAAAGATGCTGGATTCCTACAACATGTGCTCTTCTCCGCCGAGCCAACTTTCCCTTTTTTTGTGGAAGGTTAACAAACATAACATCATGATCTGTGGCTCTGAGACTCTCCAGGAGATCCGAGAACTTGAGCCCAAAGGTTAATATGCGGTGTGACCTAATACATGACTGAGTCATTGGGCCATTCTTCTTTGCTGAAGCCACTATGATGTCCGACAATGACGTGGATATGCTGGAGAAATGTGAACTCCCACAGTTGGTGGACCTGCCACCAGAGGTCTTTCACCAAAAGGACGGGGCTCCCCCACACTAGAGTTTGACAGTGCACTATTTCCTCAATGAACACTTCAATGATCGATGGATTGGGCATGATGGGCCGATTCTGTGGCCACCACAGTCACCAGACATAACCACTCTGGATTATTTTTTCTTTGGGGTTATGTGAAGGACATGGTACTGTATACCGATCGAGGGTTACGGATATTGCGGATCTGAGGAAGAGGATAAGGGCTGCGATCGAGACCATAAAACGCAGGAATACTGAACTAAACCTGGAAGGAGATTGAGTATCACCTTGATTTGTTACGTGTGATAAGTGGTGCTCACATTGAAGTGTACTGATGATAATAATCCTGATAAATCGTGACATCAAACTTTGAGAAATGTTCTTTCACATGCAACAAACCAAATCGTTGTATCCCATATCGTTTAAATTTTTCTTTTATTTGGAACAGTAATTTGTGGACAACCTTGTTGATCAATTGTTGAGCACAAAAAACATACAAAAAGTCATTTCCAATTGCTTTCATATCGAGATGAAGCCAGAAAGAGCAGAGTTGCTGGTGGAATATTACAAAACCAGTGAATGCTCTTAATACATACATATGAAGTTAAATTTGTGATCAAGCTTACATATTAAAGCTCTTAATGATTTTACGTTGTACAAATGAAGTGCACAGAAAGATGTCAGCTCAGGGCTTTTAATGTGAGATAAAAAAGGAATTTGAGTTATGTTGAAAAAATTAATGGTTGCGGAGCCAAAAGCCCAATCAACTCTCTCAACCTTCTTTGACTATAAGGGCTGAGTGCAAACAAATTACATAATCCAAGTCGTCGCTGTGGATAATTGATTGGGTGAGATCTGATTGGTTTGTTCCCTCCAATTACGGGTGACAGATGTGATTGGGCTTTTGGTATTTATATGTTGACTGCTATCGGCATTGCATGTGGTACTTGTTCATCAGCTTCGGTGGTGCACGGTACTGTCTACACTGTCGCTGATGACTTGCCAACAAGCGATATTCAGCCTTCTTTCATTATAAGGGCCAAGTGTTAACTAATTATAAAGTCCCAGTGACAGCTGCGGATAATCGATTGGCTGAGAACTGATTGATTGTTCCCTCCAATTATGGGTGAGAGATAAGACTGAGCTTTCGGTGTGTGTGTGTGTGTGTGTGTGTGTGTGTGTGTGTGTGTGTGTGTGTGTGTGTGTGTGTGTGTGTGTGTGTGTGTGTGTGTGTGTGTGTGTGTGTGTGTGTTGTAAGTGCCACACCAGCTGTTGTTGCGTGCATTCTGACCAACAGGAAATGACTGCCACACATTAATGTGTCTGTCACACAAAACAGTTCTGGGAACAGCCAGGAACAATTTAAATTAAAAAAAAGACTTCTGGCAAAACAGTTGAATAGGCTCTGCATATAAGACAGAGCTTAGTAGATATTGGCTGTAGTATTCTCTTCCCAGGATCATAAAAATCCTACAGACATGTAGGGGGGCTATAGCTCTGGTAAGCTCTCTGGTAAGCTCTGGTAAGCTAATTGGCAGAGCCCATGCAACTGTAAAGCTAAAAGAGCCTGAAATATATATATATATATATATATATATATATATATATATATATATATATATATATATATATATATATACATACATACATATACACAAACACACTAGTGGAGTGGGCTTACACATTGTGTAAGCAAACGAACTGTGCTTCCCCATTGTCTCAGGTTGCTCACCTGCATTTGATTTTTCATTTATTACCTTCGCATTCTGCAAAAGGTTATGTTTTGGTCGGCGTGTATTTATTTATTTATTTATTTATTTATTTATTTGTAATCTTGTGATTCGTATAACTCAAAAAGTATTAATCCGAATTGCATGAAATTTGGTGGAATGATTGGTTATTAGCCACGAAGCATTCGATTAGATTTTGGGATCATTCGTGTCAAAGGTCAAGGTCAAGGTCACGAAAAGGTCAAAATTGTCTTTTTACAATAACACGGTCAATTTTTATTCAATTTGCATGCAACTAACGCCAAAATGTTCAGAATTCAACGCCTCATCTTGTGATATGCAATATGACACAATGACGCCCATACTCTTGTTACCGGTTGGGGTAAAAGGTCAGGGGGGTCACGACCTTGAAAAATATGCGGTTTTTGTCATAACGCGGTCAAATCTTGTCCGCTTTACATGAACCCAGCACCAAAATGTTCAGAATTTAATGCCCAATCTTGTGACACAATGACGTCAAAACAAATGTCACCGGTTGGGGTAAAATGTCGGGGGGGGGGGTCACGCCCTTGAAAAATATGTGGTTTTCGGCATAACTTAGTCAATTCTTATTCGATTTGCATGAAACCAGCATCAAACGAGATTACCTTCTCTTGTTGAAACGTTGTATTCACCGAGCTTGCGAGTGAAGACTCGCCAAAACGACATGAGTTTATTGTTGTTTAGTCCGTAGCCCCCGAAAGTCGGGGGGGGGGTCATGACATTATAGATATGTGGTTTGTCTCATAAGACCATTCATATGAAACCAGTTCCCCACACTCATACAAAGAACAAAAAAAGTAGTGGCGGCGAAGGTATGCGCTCTATGAGTGCCCGTTCTAGTTTATTTATTTTTTCATCCATTTAAATTTTCATTTTTCTGGATGTCTGACAATTCTGTGAATTTTTCTGGTGTACTGGCTTTGATGTCTATCGGCATGCAAAATTTCAGCTTTCCACATCACCCGGAAGGTACCGATCTTTAATATCAGTCAGTGAGTCAGTGAGTGAGTGGGTGAGTCAGTCAGTGGTTAGAAAGAGCTTTATGTATTAGATATACGTTATATAACATTGGGGTGGTTGGGATTATACCTTTTTAAAAGGAAAGGCGCATCCAACCAAAAAAGTAACTCGATATTCTCTGCTAATTTAAGTCATAACTAGGCAAGAGCAGACCAGGTTCCAGGCTTGTGAGATCCGGTCTCAGGCTTGAAAAAAAAATAAGCAAGAGCTGACCGACCACGTCGACTCTTGCTTACTTATAACTTAATATAAATTAGCAGAGTACATGAAGTTACTTTTTTAGTTGGATGTGCCTTTTTTTCTTTAACAAAAAATCAAAATGGAGGGTGATCTATAATTAAGTCCTTATTGCACTCCTTATTGCAAGTCCTTATAACAACACATGCAGTTAATGCAGTAATCAATAAGAACTGACCTCATTGAAGTCCATCTCATCAGGTTGGTGTGAAGGGCTTGTTGGTTCACCATCTTCCATTAACAGTGGTACCACCACCAGGTAGTAATTTCTGCAGACATGATGCGTGGAGGCCAAGCTTGAGTGGCCAACTGCAAATCTCAGAATTTTCTTGTCTTTCTGTGTCTGCCCGTGAATTGGGGTTTTACTGACCTCACAGAGATGGTGGAAAAATCCTCAGGCTGAGGCAAAGCCAGCGGCAATATTCCATCATGGCCCACTGTACCGATTGGGATGGGAGGTCCAGGAAGTAGGTGTGGGGCTGTTCTGATGGCCACTTCTTGCTGAAGTCCTCCTGCACTAGCTCCATGTCGCGTTAGACCAAGAAAATAGTCTGAATCAGGCCTGAGGCCTGTGACTAGGCCTTGCTGAGAATGACCATCGACAGCAACTGCTCGCCCATCACTAATGATGACCTGCGGTGAGACAGTTATGCCCAGTACCATAATGATCTTGATGATAATGAAGTTACAATGACATTTCCTGAGAAGTATACCATGTCATATTTCAGTTGTAATCTATCAGCTTCCTGAACATTAAAAAAAAAAATGGTGATCTGTGAAGCATGACCAAAGGTAACCATGTTCAGATGTATAATTATGTAGCTATAACTGTGATAAAATCCAAAAGCCCCCAGAATGACCTGTATTTTCTTCATGAGCAGTCGATATTTTACAAGTTTGCATGAACAAATATTTAGCTCCGTGATGTTATTAACCAATCATTATTGTAACGTGTAAAAACGCTGAAATACAAATATGGTCCAGAATAATATAGATATACGAGTAATGTGTAAAACAATCTTTTTGATGATGCCTTTGTTTTGGACATTGCATATATTGTTTTAAAAATAATGAATGACAAATATAAGTGCATGTTAAAAACAGTTCTGGTTTACGGATGTGGAGGGGTTGAATGTATTTGCCTTCATAATTAAGGTGTAAAATAATTGGTCCATTCAGGTTACAATTTTAATTGATTTGTGTATTGATTGCAGAATAATTTCATTTTTATTACTGTAAATTAACAGCCTTTATAAATATGTGTGTGAAACGAACTGCTAAAGTAAATAACAAGAACAATGTCATATTATAGTATCAGTCAATACTTTGCGTGTCTACCTTTTGCCTTCGAGAAAGCCATCACTCTTTCACACATGCTTCCTGTACATGATAGAGGCACTCTTACAAGAATATTGTGCTAAATATCCTGTAATACTGTTGTGGAAATGACTGCTCGGGGTTAACATTGCTTAGCATCATTTAGTTATCTCCCTTAGTGAATGCATTAGAATAAGTATGAGGTGATGTCATCGTGATATTAGATATGCGTCGCTTTAAGTTTAGACAGACATCCACCGTTCCTAATGAGTGTGTCTAAAACCGGCTATCCCTTCAAACCTGTATTTAATGTTCTTACCTCTAAAATATGTCTTTTATGTTATTAGCATCCTGGTAAGTCAATAAATGCCAGTTTAGGTGGGAAAGCAGTGTGCCAGTTGTGTTCAAGGAAAGGGGGAGGACCGTCCATGTGACAACTCGGGGGGACGGGGGGGGGCAGTCCTCTCACTCATCAAGCGGGGTCCTTGGCCCAAAAGTGGATGAGGGGGGGGGAGGGGGGAGTACATCACAGCTGGAGGTTGTAGCCAATATTATAAAAGAGGGTGAAGCAGGGAGGTGGGGGGGGGGGGGATGACTGAGCAGATGCTCAAACTCAACCTATGGAGAAATGCGTGAGGTCTGCTCAAGCTGTCATGCAGGGCTCTGCCCCCACCATGCTATGCCCTCTCCTCTCCTCTTGAGCCAGGCTGGGGACAGAGCTTACCTTCCTGCAATGCAGCCTGGACTGCGGTGCTGTTCTTCTTTAGTTATTGCTGTGTCCCGCAAGGGTATAACTGTCTTATCTGCTTCTTATCTGTTGTCTATCTCACATGGAATGATTGGGCCTGATAAGGCATATAGTCTATTTAAGGAATCTCCCGTTCATCATTGGTTTTGTGGGCATGGTATTCGGTCGTGGATAAGGATTTTTATTACCATTTTTGCTATTGGCTGTTGTGATTGCTTCTCTGTATTTCCATGTCCAGTGCACAATTTAGAAATTATTGTGATTGCTTCTCTGTATTTCCATGTCCAGTGCACAATTTAGAAATTAAATCCATTTGGTCTTGGGGTTTATTCGGATGGTCGTGATTGCAGTTGCAATTTGGCACATCTATTAAAGGAATAATTGGATATGGGCAACCAGTGCCCATAACAAAACCGTGTCATGCATCTCGTGACTCCACTCATTCGTAATTAGAGATGAGGCACAAGGCACCAGCACCATGCATCGACTGGCTCGGTTGTCCCACTCGGCAAGGTATAAGGGTGGATAGACCCGTGGTCTGACCAGGGGTGACTGAATCAGTCAGCCATTGCAGCTGTTTTGATGCGGCCCACCAGGATTCATGCCAGGTACTGGAATGACCTGCTCACTGTAAAAATACATTCCACAGTTCTGTAATTTCAGTTGGGTTCCTTCTGTTCTTCTCTCTTTCCAGGTAGCCCCATATGGCCTCAATGAAACTCATGTCCAGACTCTGGGGTGGCCATTCTAACACTTAGAGCACAAAAGCTGTAATATTGTTCTCCAAATACTGTTTTACTAATTTAGAAGTGTGTTTTTGGTCATTATATTGTTGGAAAATAAATCCTCTTCTGTTTAAACGATTTCCACAAAGACCTGCATGGTGCTGCAGTATCTGCTTGTACTTCTCTTTTGTTTAGCGTCCCATTGATTTCAACACATTTTCCGACACCAGAAGTTGAGACACAACCCCGGACAGTCACAGAGCTTCCCCATTGTTTTACAGTCAGCGACAAATATTGCGTATCATCATGTTCTCCAGGTCTTCGGCGTTCGAACTGGCATCTCTTCGATCCAAAAAGTACTAATTTTGATTAATCAGACCAGAGAACCTGATTGCATTTTTCAGTTGCCTAATATTGGTGTTGCTTTGCAAATTTCAGTGTTGTCACCATATTATGTGGTCTCAGCGGTGGTTTATTTGCTGCAACTCTGCCATGAAGACCTGCTGCGATCAGCCTTCTGTGCAAAGTGCTAGACGAGCTGTTATTATTCAGGCCTACTCTCATTTCATTTATTTACTGCTGACTTGATTTTCTTCTGTCATGTAAGCTGAGCAACCTCAAGTGCATGTCTTGCCTTGGGGAGGTTCTTCTGGGTCTTCCTGGCCTTTTCTTGGCTTGTACCAATCAAGTTTCTTTCAGGCATTGCAAAGTGTACCTAACACTATTCTCGGAGATCTTCAGCTTTTTTGTTATTTTCTTCATACCTTGCCCTTCTTCTCACAGTGTGGATTGTCACAGGGAATTGCACCACAAAAGTGAAAATAACCCAAACTTTCCAGTACTGTATATAACTTATGGGTTAACACCATAAGTTGGTGTTACTAAAAAGTTGGTGTTAATAAGTTGGTGTTAATAAATAAAAAAGGATAGGTTTGAGCGTTGTGGAGTAGCGGCTGAAACTCAAATCTTATCCAGGTTCCTTTTGATGACTCCATCTTTGCTCTTTGCTTCTTTGGATTCCTTCTTGGTCTTCCGTTTCATTACCACCAGCTTATTATCAGTTTCAATAATGCCTCTGATTTATAATAACACACTATCGTATTTGTCAATAATAATTGTCCATTGTTGAAATTGTAAGACAACGTGATCTCACATAATTGTGTTACAAGTTTAAAAAAGCTATGATGTTTGGCCATTATGTCAATATGACCATTTGCTTAATCTTAAAAGACCTTCACTCTGAAACACCACAATTGAATATTGAGATGTGTTAAAAAATTTGTTTTGGGTTAATTTTGTGAAAGTTGAAATTTTGAGGACTATTGCTTCTACTCAATTATTTGTTCCTTCTAAACATGTATACTGATGTATTCATCGTATTTCCTTCAGTAGCTCTAAGTCCTGCCACCATCCAGGACTTGAAACAAATTTAAAACAAATCATATTTTCTCATTCAAAACAGTAAAGATTTTTTTCAGTTTTAAAGGACAACATTTTGTTTGAAGAATGTTTATAAATGCTGGATGACCATTTATAAAAATCTTATATTTGGTGTGGTAATCATATTACAACACTTTACAAATAGCATCCATTGCATTCAATCAACTTTTAGCCACACAAGATCGAGGCTCATGGAAGAGAGAATTGACAAACTAATGGCAAAAAGGTAACGAACTGTCAGCGGGGCCACAGGTGGACCCAACCAGTAAGGGGATGAAGGAACAACAAAATAGGAGAGAGGGGAGAGGAGGCAACACAGTGACATGCAAGTAAGAGGGTTGAGTGAGGTTGGGTTAATGGGGGCAGAGAAGCTTGGAGGAATGGATGACAAAGATTTTACCACATTTTCACCAAAAAACTGCGAAAAGAACTAAAATATCAATTATCTATTTATATTTTCCATGAAATCAACCTTCCAGCACATCACTTGGTCAAAAGTCAAATTGTGTTGTTAACAGTGCATTGTGGTTAATATATAGATATGCAACAAGGTAGTCATAAAATTCATTCCATTTCAGATATTCTTCTTCAATCAGTGCATTGTCAATCATCCCAAAATGTAAATATACTTCTGCCTTTTTTCGTTCCATTTACATTGTGTTTATGGCAGCATGTACGGAATGCATTAGTATTCCATTTGGAAGTCGAATTGTCTGGCATAAAATTGCCATCAGTACAATGAAATCATTTGTCTGGTGAGACGGAAACTTAATGGAGCAGTATTTTCCTTTGCTGAAATGACTTGGATGTTTGTTTAATAAAAAAGAGGGAGGTTGAAAATAAATAATCGGAATATTTCAAAGCAATGTTTACCAAATGCAATTGGGATGATTAAGTCAGCAATTAGGAAACAGTGCAAAGGGCAAGCCTGGTGATTTGCATAAGCCATTTTTGCTTCGAAATATTTTACCGATTTTGCTATTGGAGCTAAAAACGCACCAAAACACACCAATTAAAATGCTGCAGCACCACTTAATCACAACATCCTGTTGTGAGTTTTCCTTGCAATATATATATATATATATATATATATATATATAAATAAATATATAAATATATATATATATATAAATATATATGTATATAAATAAATATATAAATATATATATATATATATAAATATGTATATAAATAAATATATATATATATATAAATAAATATATATAAATATATATATATATATATATATATATATGTATATAAATAAATATATAAATATATATATAAATATATATGTATATAAATAAATATATATATATATATATATATATATAATTAAATATATATATATATATATAAATATATATATATATATATATATATAAATATATATATATATATATATATATATATATATATATATATATATATATATATATATAAATAAATATATATATATATATAAATAAATATATATATATATAAATAAATATATATATATATATATATATATATATATATATATATATATATATATATATATATATATATAAATAAATATATATATAAATATATATAAATATATATATATATATATATATATATATATATATATATATATATATATATATATATATATATATATATATATATATATATATATATATATATATATATATATATATATATATATATATATATATATATATATATATATATATAAATAAATATATATATATATATATATATATATATATATATATATATATAAATAAATATATATATATATATATATATATATATATATATATATATATATATATATATATATATATAAATAAATATATATATATAAATATAAATATATATATATATATATAAATAAATATATATATATATATATATATATATATATATGTATATATATATGTATATATAAATAAATATTTATCTTCTTCTTCTTCTTCTTTCGGCTGCTCCCGTGAGGGGACGCCACAGCGGATCATCCGTATGATCCGCATAGTGATTTGGCACATGTTTTACGCCGGATGCCCTTCCTGACGCAACCCTGGTCGCCTCTTACAACACCAGGGATATAAATAAATATATATATATATATATATGTATATATATATATATATATATGTGTACATATATATATATATATATATATATATATATATATATAAATATATATATATATATATATATATATATATATATATATATATATATATATATATATGTATATTAGTAAATGTATATATATGAATATAAATAAATGTATATAAGGTATATATATATATATATATATTTGTATATAAATATAATTATTTGTATATAAACATAATTATTTGTATATAATAATTTGTATATTTGTATATAATATTATAAATATAATAATTTGTATATAAATATATATAGGGTGGTGGTATGGTGCGGTTGCAAGGAGTTGAGGTGGGGAAGGTGGATTGGTTTAAATACTTGGGATTAACTGTCCAAAGTTACGGAGAGTGTGGGAGAGAAGTGAAAAAGAGAGTGCAGGCAGGATGGAGTGGGTGGAGAAGAGTTGCAGGAGTGATTTGTGACCCAAGGGTAGCTGCAAGAGTGAAGGGGAAAGTATATAAGACGGTAGTGAGACCAGCTATGTTGTATGGTTTGGAGGCGGTGGCAATAACAATACGACAAGAAGCGGAGCTGGAGGTGGCAGAGTTAAAGATGCTGCGATTCTCGTTGGGAGTGACGAGGATGGATAGGATAAGAAATGAGTATATTAGAGGGACAGCACAGGTAGGACGGTTTGGAGACAAAGTGAGAGAGGCGAGATTGAGATGG
The DNA here is from genome assembly GCF_056783735.1 of Eptatretus burgeri. NCBI lineage: Eukaryota > Metazoa > Chordata > Myxini > Myxiniformes > Myxinidae > Eptatretus > Eptatretus burgeri. The sequence goes on from NC_140971.1 coordinate 23,387,051, forward strand.
TTTGGACATGTGCACAGGAGGGAAACGGAGTATATCGGGAGAAGGATGTTGAAGATGGAGCCGCCAGGCAGGAGGAGAAGAGGAAGGCCAAAGAAGAGGTTCATGGATGCGGTGAGGGCGGACATGTGGGTGGTTGGAGTGTCAATGGAAGATGTGGAGGATAGAGCGAAATGGAGACGGTTGATCCGCTGTGGCAACCCCTAACGGGAGCAAGCCGAAAGAGGAAGAAGATATATATATATATATATATATATATATATATATATATATATATATATATATATATAAATAAATAAAACATTTGATGAGTACAACTCATCGATGGGAGAATACATTCGATATATATATATATATATATATATATATATATATATATATATATATATATATATATATATATATACATATATATATATATATATATATATATATATATATACACATATATATATACACATATATATATATATATATATATATATATATATATATATATATATATATATATATATATATATATAAATATATAAATAGAACATTCGATATTGTCAGGTCAGGCCAGATCAGATCTGTGACTTGCTACAGGTACCATGTAAACCTGTACTAACCTGTTCTATGGTCGGGTTGTCGATGACGAAACCGCCTCCCCCATGAGATTTTCTGGTGAGGAGGGTGTTTGGATATGGACACCCAGCTGGATTAAAAACAAAACCTGTCAAAGGGGAGAGAACCTCGTTGTGAGCCAAGGGCCATCCATATCTAGTGCCCAACTGTGTCTGCGGACGTCCTCCTGCAGTTGGGTTACTCTTTATTCGGAGGTTGGTGGCAGGATTTGCACTCCGGCCACCGTAAAACTCTTCATTCCGCAAAACATTCTCGAAGCACAAAAAAAAAATCTGAAAACCCACTCCGTGGGAGTACCTCCTGTGCAGCTTACCTTCGCAGGGCAGCTCACTGGATGATGGGATTGAGGCAAGGCCTTCAGGACCCCCAATCTTTGATGATAGGAGGGAAACCACAGGGTAACATTTCTGGGTTAGATCGTGGGAGAGTGTGTCAGAATGGTGCTGAGGTGTCGTCCACCAGACGGCGGTCTCCTTGGGTTAACCTGAGGCGGTCCCTTCGGGTGGGTGCCTGGAATGTCCTATGCCGAAGAGAGGATGATCACCTGTCTCTGTTATCACCTGAGCTCAGGTGTTTGGACATCAGTAATGCAGCACTCTCTGAGGTTTGGAGACCGAATTGCGGTGAGATCATGGTGGGTGGTTACACCTACTATTGGTCTGGACACTCTGATGGTTACCATGCCCAAGGAGTTGCTGTAGCTGTGTCCAATAAGCTGGCTCCAATGATAATTGAGGTAACATCAGTCGAACGAGCGTATTATGAGATTAAGGATCCGTCACTCCCTGATATCTGTTTATGCTCCGACTGAGGTGAGTGATCTCACCATGAAGGACGCATTCGATGCCACGCTCGAGTCTGTGGTTGATCACTACCCCAGGCGAGATACACTTCTAGTCTTGGGGGACTTCAATGCATCGACTGGAACTGATAGGGATGGTTATGAGATGTGTGTTGGTCCCCATGGGTCTGGAACTGTGAACCTGAATAGCACTAAGTTCTTTGACTTTGCAAGAAGTCATGGACTTAGGGTGGCCGGTTCATGGTTTCAGCACCCACAAGCTCATCGGTGGACTTGGTATTCCAACGCTGGTGATGTGGCAAAGGAGATTGACCATGTGCTCGTTGGTGGTCGCTGGAGGAGGATCCAGAACGGCAGGGTCTACCGGAGTGCTCAGTTCCTCAATACTGACCACAGGCTTGTTGTAGCAACTCTTAAGTTGCATCTTAAATCCAGGGGAATGATACCATCCCAGCCTAGGCTGGATGTTGGCAAGTTCAAGGATGAGAGGGTAACTGAGAAGTTTGCAAACAAGTTTAGTGGAGATTTTAGGGGGTCTGGGTGCTTGGGGAAATCCTGAAGAGTTGTGGAATGCCTTCAAGACCACCGTCCTTGATCTTGCTGGTGGATGTCTTGGAACTCACCATAGGGCGAAGAAGAATTTTGTTTCTCAAGGGACACTGCATACCATTGACCAGTCACAGGGCCAGGCTGAATGGCAGAGCTGAGCTGCTCAGGGAGCTGAGGCATAAAACTGTTTGTGCGCTAAGGGTGGACAAGGTGGCCCATGTGCAAGGAATCTGTGAGGGGGTAGAGCATCGGATGTGGTCAAGTGATTGTCGTCCTGCTTACAAGGGAATTTGCGCATTGCGGTCATCCAAGGCAATCCCTCGGTGTACTGCAGTGAGAGCAGAGGGTGGCAGGTTCTTGACAGAGGAGTCCAAAGTGAAGGCCCACTGGGCCGGTTACTTTGAGCGGTTGTACCAGCCTGACCCACCAGCTGTTGAGTTGGATGCCAGGGGTCTGACTATCCCCATTGCTGATCCTCAAATAAACTGTCATCCATCTTCTTTTATGGAAACACTGGCTGCGATGAACCAGTTGAAATGGGGTAAAGCTCCAGGGATCTGTGGCATCCATTCTGAATTTCTCAACGCTGGTGGAAATGCTGCACTCATGTCATTGCATGCAGTTCTGTGCTCTGCCTGGAACACAGGCATCATCTCAACTGACTGGAAGAGGTGCCTTTTTGTCCATCTCTGGAGAGGGAAGGGTGATCGACAAGACTGCAACAGCTACCGAGGGGTGACGCTGCTCTCAGTGCCGGGCAAGGTCTTTGCTCGGATAATTCTTGATAGGGTTCGCCACCATCTGCTTGAGCACCAGCATCCAGAGCAGTCAGGCTTTACACCAAAGAAGTCAATGATTCACCGTATCCTTGCTATTCGTGTCCTCACCAAACGCAGGCGACAGTTTCGGCAGGGGCTGCTTGCAGCCTATGTTGATCTCTGTAAATCATTTGATTCAGTGAATTGAGATGCCCACTGGAGGATTCTTGGTCTTCGTGGGGTGCCACCAAAACTGATCGATCTGATGTCTGAACTCTACTCTGGTACTGAGAGTGCTGTGAGATGTGGTGGTGCAATCTCTGACTTTTTTCCAGTTGTTACTGGAGTTTGTCAGGGGGTGTGTTCTGGCCCCCACACTTTTCAGCACTTGTATGGACTGGATTCTGGAGAGGATGTTGGAGAGATCAAGCTGTGGTGCATCATTTGGCAATGTCAAGATCTGTGACCTTGATTTCGCAGATGATGCAGTCATCTTTGCAGAGACTTTAGATATCCTTTTGGGGGCCCTCAAGGTCCTTAATGAGGAGTGAGAGCCGCTGAGATTATGGGTTTTCTGGGTCAAAACTAAGATCCAGGCTTTCAATGACATCTTGGATGCTGCTGTCCTGTCTGTGCCTGTTTGTGGTGAAGATGTTGAGGTCCTGGAGAGATTCACTTACCTTGGCAGTGATATTCATGTCTCTGCTGGCTGTGAGTCAGAGGTCAACAGATGTCTGGTTCAGGCCTGGGGAGTCATGGATTCACTGGATAATGTGATGTGGCACTGATGGTAACTGTGCGGGAGGATGAAAGTCTGAGTCTTCAGGTCTTTGGTGCTTCCAGTCTTTCTCTGGATGTGAGACTTGGACTCTGATCAGGGATTTGAGATGGAGACTTAATTCCTTTGGTACCAGGTCTCTTCGGAGAATCCTTGGCTATCCCTGGTTGGACTTTGTGTCCAACGAGCGGTTGCTGAAAGACACTCAAATGAGATTTGGTAACTGCATAGTCCATGAGCACCAGCTGCGGCTGTATGGGCATGTGGCTCATTTTCGTGACGCTGATCCTGCTCACCAGATTCTCTCAGCGAGGGAGTCTCTTGAGTGGAGGAGGCCAATAGACTGATTACATGCCTCATGATTACAGCAAGTTGATCGGCATCTCAAGTAGATGGGGATGGGCCAGGCATCTGTTTGGGGGATGGCCAGACAGAGGCCCCTGGAGGACCGGCGGAAAAGGGACGCAGCGACGTGCTGCTCTGGCGCATGCTCCCATACCTGACCTGACCTGAGTACAACAAAATTTAAATATGCATTTCAAGAAAATAGACATCAAAACTTTTCGACTTGCACTCCTCAGGATAAAATCGCAAACATATGAAGAAGAAGAAGAAGAAGAAGAAGAAGAAGAAGAAGAAGAAGAAGAAGAAGCACCAAACTCCAAAACTCCATGCTGAAATTGAGACCATCATCATGAATAATGAGTTGGCAGAAATGAACCCCAATAAGTAATGATTAGGTGGAGATGAATCATCAAAGTACCTGTGGAGACATCATGCTAATTAGTTGAGGGCTAGTTGGGGGAGGGGGGGGTGGTTTTCATGATGACTCAATGTTGACTGTGGTCGAGTTATCACACAGTCAAGCCATCATAGTCAATATAGATATAAGGTTCGGTCAAATTTATTATGTATGCGATGGGATTACTGCTTATGCAATAGTAAGATTATTTACGAATTTAAGTGCCAGTGTGATGCTCGGTATGTGGGCCGCACATCTTTAAGATTGAAGCATCGTATTGAACAACACGTCCCTTTGGGGATCAGACGGGGTCAGTCAACCAGACAGAGACAACCAACTCGGGCTTGTAAGAATGTTCACAGCACGACTATTCCCTGTGCCTCTGCAATTGTTTCGCATTTCCAGAATAATCCGCAGTGGTGCAGAGCAATATCGTATTGGCTGGTTTAAAATCCAGAGTGGAGGATACAGTTTAGATCACCTTCATGCAATGAAGGGCACATTCATCAGGTCAACCAATCCCATTCCTTGCAGACAGAAATAATTTGTCCGAACATTAAATCTATTTTGATTATGATGGCTTGACTGTGTGACAACTCGGCCACAGTCAACATTGAGTCATCATGAAAAACACCACCCCCTCCCCCCAACTTGCCCTCAGCGAATTAGCATAATGTTTCTGCTGGTACCTCCATCTAATCATTATTCATGATGGTTTATTTCCACCTATTCATTATTCATGATGCTCTATTGTTCCACCACTCAATCAATAAAAGTTGAGGAGATTACACTGTAACTTAAATGAGTTTGGTGCTTCTTCTTCATCTGCTTGCAGTTTTATCCTGAGGAGTGAAAGACGAAAGGCTTTGATAATGTCAATTTTAATAAAATGCATATATATATATATTATTGTTGGCATTATACTAGGTGGCTTGCCCGTGCCTTCTCAGAATGGTTTGTCCATGCTCTCTCCTTTTAAATGCTGAGCATCAAGCAAGGAAGCAGCACATACCATTTTTTAAGTCTTTGGTATGACTCGGCCGGGGTTGAAACCACTGACCTACCATACTCAGAGCAGATGCTCCAAACATTACCCCCCACAAAGGCTGGGGTATGTGTGTGTGTGTGTGTGTGTGTACATATATATATATATATATATATATATATATATATATATATATATATATATATATATATATGTACACACACACACACACACACACACACACACACACACACACACACACACACACACACACACACACACACACACACTATGATAAGTATATTGTTGTAGATTTCCGCCCGCCGGCGTGCGAGCGACCGCGTTTAACCAATAGCGGCCACTTCGCCCAGCGAACGGACAATCGAGTCACAGCTTTCCAGATCAACGCCGGAATCCTGTTACGGGTGTGTTTTGAGCACACCACAGCCGAGTCAATATTCTACCCGCGCTGCAGGGTCAATCGCCGAATTGTCGATATACCTAATTAATCGTGCAGGCAGACTACCGAGAGACTGTACCTCAACGGGGCCGCTTGGAAACGAGCCACTTAAGCAGCTTGCTTCGTTTTTGGATAACCGAGCAGGGTATTTATTGCGCAGCCCCGTTGGACCCGATCACTTTATCGGTTATTTCACAACCAACTACATTCCGAGTGCAATATGGCAGTTCAATTAGGGAAAGGACGCAACGAACGGGTGACATTTAAACAAGCACATTTATTGAATAAGCGGCACATCTGCAGTCATGCAGTCATGTAATCAAGCAAGGCAAGACACGCATGCAGTTTGCAATCGACAAAGGCAAAAGAAAAGCACGCATGCAATTATGTAACATGTAAGGGAAAACCACGAGCAATGCAAAAGAGCTACTACCGTCTAACTATTATGTACACACATAACAGTTCTACTTAAAGACATGGCGCCACAACGTTCACGCAAAGAAGCAAAGGAAAAACCCCATCAAAGCCAAGGGGGTAGACTGGACCTCTTGGGGTCTTTATGAGCACGGAGCCGTGTAGACCGTAAAGGCTCCGCGAGGCCGGGCTGGTTACCTTCACCCTCATGGTGACTCACTAGGGCGACCCTCAACGTCCCCTCTCCTGCGACCCACGGTAAGGCGCGGTACGGTAGGCCGCGCGCCTTGGCTCTGCTGCGCTCCGCTCTCTCCAGTCCGCGACCGCGGCTCCTCACACTGCCCACTACTCCGACACGACACTCTTTCCTCTCCTCCACACACCTCTACAACCTCCAGCAGCCGCCAGACCTTGCGTTCAGCATGCCCTTTTATCTACATGGCGCCTCTGCCCTCCCTTCCGCCCCCCTCTTCCAGCACGCGCGGGAAACTTCCAGAAGAAGGGCATTTTCCTCGCCGAATCGGGGCCTTTCTTTTGCATTTTCCATAGCTTTCGTCTTTTCCACACGTGTTGAGAATCCACTCACAGGGTCCGTCGTTGGGGGGGGGGGTGGGGCCGTCGTCCGTTCTCCCCCGATGAATTCCAGGCTTCTCGCAACCGTGTGCCGAGGTGGAAATGCGGTTGTGGTTGTGGTGAAGGTGGTTACGATGAAGGCGGTTGTGGAGAAGGTGTTGGTGGTGGAGGTGGTTGTTGTGAAGCGGTTGATGAGAGCGATGTTGGCGGTGGAGGTGGTTGTTGTGAACCGGTTGATCCAAAATAACAATAGCAAAAGAAAAACAGCTAACTGAAGATTCACAGCCTGGTTATATGAATAATTCCCTGAGACATTGGTGGGGAAATCTATCTGAACACAGACTTATCGACATAACAGATCGAAAGACCTACTGTATATGGTGCTCTGCGAATTTCCACAGCTGTAACAATATATACAAAAATATGTACATACATATATATGTATATATATATATATATGTATATATATATATATATGTATATGTATGTGTATATATATATATATATATATATATATATATATATATATATATATATATATATATATATATATATATATATATATATATATATATACTAGTAAAGGTGCCCGTCTTCAACGGGCGTCACTGGCAACATCTGGTAAAAGACAGATAGCATGAATGTATTTTAAACAATATATTATATCATTTTTATCCATTGATTATCATTCAGGTTTTCCCCTTCGACTCTCCCGCAGTAGCTCCACTTCGATGATATTACCACGTAGTTTAGTGACTACACAACGTGTACCATTCGTGAGTTCCGGAGGATCCATAGAGCGCATTAAAATTATAGGGCACCCTTCTTTAAAATGATCCAAAAGGCCGGATCAG
>NC_140971.1:23402089-23429589 GCF_056783735.1 Eptatretus burgeri
GGGAGAACGCAAGTGGTGGACAAGAGGAATACAAAAGCAAAATGTGTGGGGTTAGGAGGGGGTTCAGCCGGCTTGTATTCATTTGCTATATTCTTAAGATTTGAAATTGAATTTGTTTGAGTATTTTGGGTGAAGCTCTATGGCCATTCAGAGCAAATAGATTAAGAAGATATGTGGCTGTTAAAAGTGACCGGAAAAAAAAAAGAAGGCCCAACATCGCTACTGGACTGGAAACAAAGTTACTATCTATCTTAGCCTACTTTATTAGCTATGGCGATTGATTTGAGAACGTTTAACCAAATCACATGAACCCTTCCTTTGCAACCAAGACCGTGTCCCTGGCAAATGGAATGCTCATGCCCTTTTTTAAACAAGTGAAACAGCTTTTTATACATTTGATGTTTTGCTGCTTTGGAAGATAATAAACCTGAAAGTGTCTCATGGCTGCTTCTTTCAAACCTAGACATTATTGCATGGAAACCTTGATAGTTGTTAACATCCTCGAGTTGTTTTTGTTCCTGCTGTTATTTTGTTACGACTACCAATTCTTGATTTCTCCAAAGAACCTTTATCAATTTGGGAATCAAAATACTCAAACTGTTTCTTTTGTGCTATTCATATATTCTGGAGGTTGATGCTATTTCTCGCCCTTGACAATTCAAATGTTACTCTCTTTTCTGGCACCACTATGGTCAATTACAGCATACTTTGATCAGATAAATAGGAGGAAATGAATTTGAATCTGGCAAGGATACTAGCAAATAATAATGGCCTGCTGTTTTTGAAAGCTAATGTGGAATCCAAAACATGAGGTGTTTCACGTATTGGATGCGATTGCGTCAGCAAATCTAATCAAGATTCGATAACTCGAATTGCTATCCGGTTATCCAATGTGGAGTTATCTGTGAAGAAACTTCATTTTCAATGAACTTAGCTGTTGTGCTCATTTGTATGCAATGTAGAACATGAGAAATGGTATGCATACACAATTAAACTACTTAGGAATCAACAAAGCAAGTTCTTATAGTGAACAGAAAATAAAAGCGTAATTCGTCAGGTGCATCAACGTTTGTAATTTCGTGCTGAAATAATGGTTGTCTTTGCATTCCAGAGTGGAAAATAATAAAATGCAGAAGATTTGGAGTTGTGAAGTCAGCTCGCCTTAAATTTGCCACCGTTGTGTGTGGTGATTGGGTCCATACTCAAAACAGATCAGCACGAATGTTTCCGTGGCTGATGGATAGGTCGTGACTCCAATGCAGGGTGTGAAAATTTCTGTTGAGCAGCCACGACAATGAAATCCACACCAACAAGACAATGCAACAAGGCTTTACACCCTTTACCACCAAGCTTCTACACTGTTCTATGTGCTATTGACAAGGAAAATGATGACAACTCAACAACCAGAAAGAAAAAATGTATAGATTTTTTTTGTATGCAGACTCGAGGCTCATGTAAGAGTTGTACACTGAATGGATTAGGATGTAACAGGACAAAAGGAACAGTTGAGGGAGGGGGAAAACACCAACAGCAGAGTTTAAGGCCAAGACAGAGGGAGAACTGGACAAACAATGGGTGTGGGGAGGAATGTGGGACAAGAGAGGATGCATGGGGGTGGAGAAGATGGATACAGAAGGAAACTCTCAGGAGGGAAAGCTGGAAATTTGGAAGGAGGAGAGTTTGGGGTGGAGGGGGAAGGGGTTAACGAGGGTCAAAAAGATTATGGTTTTGGATTGGGGATGATCTGAGATGGTGGTGAACTGCTGTCTTGAAGATCTGGAGGGAAGAAAGAGATTGAAGAGAATGTTTACCACTTTGAAAATATAAGGCAGTAATGTAACAACTTTAAACATAAAGGCCTTGCATGAACAGAACAACAGGGAGTCAAAAGAGAGAATACGATTCTCCCACAACGTCCCTCTGATCACAGCGATCCTCGCTGCACCATAATCACGAGTCAGTGCCGAGTGATGCTTGCACAAGAAATGATGTGTTTCGACGTCTGTAATTACACAAATGGCATCCAATGTCGGTGGTGTAAGACCCAATGCAGAGGAAGTCTTAACTCACAAGCTTTAGAGGATGCCTCAGGTATGGGAATCCATAGCAGCTGCAAACCCTCAATCTTTTATTATTGCCAAGGATAACGCCAAGCTATTTCTGTGTGGCATCTGGAAATATATGAGCTGTGTTCGAACGCAGTGCATTGCATTGAGCACAAAGAAATCGCATCCTTGCATGTCGCCTGGTGGTGTCGAGTACGTCGGCCTGTTCTATGACATGACCATTGGCTACCTAACCAGTGAAAATCATCACGTGACCACACCATCATCATCGTATTCTAGACATCAGATTGTGATCATAAAGTTTTGCAAGCAATAAATTCGATGAGAAATATATAATCAATCAAGTTCTATGTTTCTACAGACATTAAAAGGAAATTGCTGATATCAACATTACATAAATTAGATTGGCCAAGTATGTGAATGAATAAAAGTTAATCAAATTGCTCACTGTTTTGGAAATAAAGGGGGAAATGTGAGTACCCTAAAGAGTGCATTCATTCATTCATTCATTCATTCACCAAGTCTGGTGTTGGCTTAATGGTTAAGGTGGCTGGTTTAAGATCTTAGGGTCCTGAGTTTGAGCCCCTGTTGAGCTGTTGAAATAACACGAGGTGTGTTGATTCAGCTTGTCATCCTTCTGAGGTTGGCAAAAATGAGTTCCAGGTTACTGGAAACAGGGGGCACCACATCAGCAGCACAGCTGCACTTCCAGAAAATGATGCATGCAACCAGCAGCCAGAAGGCTGCACGAGAAAGAACATTGATTCACTACTCACTCTCGCTCTCTCCTGATCATGTAATTAAGACCAAAACATGTGTCTAAGACTAAAGCATTAAAATGCCAGCTTGAACACTGCCCTCTTGGGGTTATATAATTAATTATTTTTGAGAGAACTTTCTTCGGATTGTTGAATTCGGTTTGGTTAAGGATTTCTCCCATCTGGTTTTCTGCCCATTGACTGAGTGATATAATGTGACATTACAGAAGACATGTTGGATTATGTAACTCAAGCAGAATGAAGAACTGGTCTTGCTTGTTTGTGAAGAAGCTCGTATTGATGCATGTTGGTGGACAGGTACCTAGAACAATGGGTGGAATCTACAGAACGTTGAATATGTTAGCACACCTTGATGAACATTCTGTTACTCTAATCCCCAATGGAAGTCAAGCATGAATTAGAGAAAAGCTCCTCATGCAACATAGGATCAAACAGTATATGTCATACAGACAAAGTTATTAAACTGCATTTCAAAGCTTATCATGATGTCTTGCTGATGATGCCCCAAAGACAGTAACATCACCTTCTTGTATGACTTGCATTTAACCAAAGGGCTGAAAAAGGTGTGTGTGTGTGTGTGTGTGTGTGTGTGTGTGTGTGTGTGTGTGTGTGTGTGTGTGTGTGTGTGTGTGTGTGTGTGTGTGTGTGTGTGTGTGTGTTTTGTTGGTTATCTCCACGTGCGGGTTTCAGAAGGTGTAACGGAGTCCTCCCAGGTCTAAAAGTTTCCACCTCCATTAGTCCTTCAGCAAGTGTCTGTGTGCATGCATATAGTATGTATAATGTGTGTGTGTATATAATATGTATAATATTTCAGGTATAATGGTATCAGGTATAATGTATAATCATGTATGTGTGTATACATATATATGTATGAAATTTATTTAGGCATAATATGTGTGTATATAATATGTATAATATGTCAGGTATAATGGTATCAGGTATAAGGTATAATCATGTATGTGTGTGTATATACATATATGAAATTCATGTATGTATAATAATGATTCATGTGCATGAACAATGTGTGTGTATGTGTGTGTGTATGTATATATATATATATATATATATATATATATATATATATATATTTATATATATATATATATATATATATATATATATATATATTGTTACGTTTGAGGGGGGGGGGGTATGCATTCAAAGTGTAATTAGGATGTTTAATTAGGTATGCCATGCTGTTCGAGTTTACCAGGATCTCGATGTAATAAGTAGCAATTCAGTGGTGATAAGTTGTCTAGTAAATGTCCATTTCTTCAAGGGGGAAATGATAATTGTCACGTAATTAGATAGGGATACGGGATAGGGTAAGTGTGTCTGCGTAAACCCCTTTTACTATTCTCTGGAGGCTGGCAGTGACATCACAGGACAGTGCTGCGGATGGCTCCACCCCCTGATCACGATTGGCGGAAGGCGACGGGCCAATAAACGGCTCGATTGGAAGTGACGAGGACAGGAGGATAAAAAGGTTCTGTTCAGGGTCGAAAAGGAAGAGGAAGAAGATCGGGACAAAAAAGATCGTGTTTTTTTGGTGTGGAAGCTGTTGTGCGGAGAGCGTGCTTGTTGTTGTGCTGATTCGATCCTGTTTTTCATCGTGTCTTGGATCCTTGCTGAGCCTCGTGCCTCACCTTGGTTGGCTCTGGGGTTCTGCTGACTTGGAGTACGGGGTCGAACGGCGGGCGGACCTGCCTCCCTCTCCTGCTCGCAACTTGGCACCAGAACTGGTTACCTGGCAGCTGTGAGCGGACTTGGGCCAGGACCAGGAGGTTGACAGCACCACGGTTTCTCCTGCCCCCCCCTGACGAGAGCAAGGCCAGCTCGTCCGACGCCGATCCAGGGACAGTTGCGTCCACACCACGGTCCAGCCTGACCACCAGAAAGAGCTACGTTTTGTGTGTGTGTGTGTGTGTGTGTGTGTGTGTGTGTGTGTGTGTGTGTGTGTGTGTGTGTGTGTGTGTGTGTATGTGTGTACTTGGCGCCTTAGAGGGTTTGAGATTTGTATATTCATTGGAATTGTCTGTGTTTTCCCCACGCCCGATCCCACACCATCCCGTCGAATCTCCCCGGATCCCTTCTCTTGCCGAGTCTTGTTATTTCGGGTTAATAATAAAAACAAATAAACATCATCAACTCAGTGAAAAGTGACTCGTGCCACCTTCCTCGTCCCGTTTGCGGTAGAGCGATTAGAACCGCCATATTTGGGTTATAAATAAATAAACCGCCTCCATCGTTTCGGCTCATTCTACGTTGACGGGACTGTTCAAGTCCCGTGGACGTCACATTGGTGTCAGGGTGTTGGATGTTCGAACCCCTCTAAATTATATTTGGTATCGGGAGAATATACCAAGATTAAAATCTCGCCACGAATTGGAATATAAAATTACTACAGAAAAGCGCGCGAGCGCGGGAAAATTTTGGCGGGAGTTTTCAAATTAAATTTAATTGGCGGCAAACGGGACTTCTGCACCATGGCGGATGTGCAGATGTTTGAGGAGGAAGGCAACCTGTCTGGCAGCGAGTCGGGGGAAGAAGGGAGAGACGGGGGTAGGGTTGGAACCTCCCCCATTCCGAGCGTGGACCGTGCTTCATTGCCCGTAACGGGGCCGGCAGCGCCGGAAACCGGTGCGATGACGATCCAGACACTGTTGGAACGTTTAATAGCGGACATGACGGTACAAATGGCAAATCAATTCGTGACAGAGAGGGCAGAAATGACGGCACAAATGGAAAATCAATTCGTGACACAGAGGGCAGAAATGACGGCACAGGGGGCAGAAATGACGGCACAAATAGCAAATCAATTCGTGGCACAGAGGGCAGAAATGACGGCACAAATGGAAAATCAATTCGTGACACAGAGGGCAGAAATGACGGCACAAATGGAAAATCAATAAGTGACACAGAGCACAAAAATGACGGCACAGGGGGCAGAGATGGTGGATCGATTGGGGGTAAGGGGGAACAGTTGGGTGCACGGATTGATTTAATGAGGGATGAATTGGGGGAAAAGATGGAGAAAATGAAAACTGAGATGCAGGAGTGTGTGGATGTTAAATTGGGAGAAATACAAAGTAAATTCGAGGATAGATTGGAGGAAACAAAGGTAGAAATTACATTGGAGGGGGAAAATATACGAAAAAAATTGGTAGATAAAATTGATGCAACGAACATTCGGGTTGATAAAGTGGATGAAAGCCTGGAACGTCATCGTGCCTGTGTGGATGCTCGTATGCAGCTGCAAGTTGAAGAGTGGGGAGAGCTGAGGAAGCAAGGGATGAATTTGGCGGAGGAGGTAAAAGGATTGGAGGCTCGTTTGGACGAACAAGATAAAATTATGAGCCAAGATGAAGTCTTGGATAAAGGTCTGGTAGAGCCGTCTTTTGGAAGTAGAGTGTCCGGGTTGGTTGAGGAGCAGCTACAAACTCGCGACGGAGCCTTGGAGGAGGTTGTGCGGGCCCAGAAGATCCTGCGGGAAGAGGTGAATCGGTCCATTCAACGTTTGGAACAGGAGGCAAAATTGACCCATGAGACCCTCACCACAAAACATCTTTGGCCACAGTGGGCTCCGAAATTGGATACGCAGCCACAAGGGTGTTTGATCCCTGGGCTGGATTCGGGCAAGGGAGAAACTGAGAAGCAGGCCACCGTAAAAGTGATCCCCCTGGTAAATTTTGACGGGTCAGGGAGCGTTGAAGCTTTTCTGACGCAATTTGAGTGCATTTCCCGACTAAACGGGTGGAATGAGCGGGAACGTACAGGGAATTTGGTGGCAACGTTGCGGGGACCAGCTGCGGATGTGTTAAACGTGATCGCGGAGGGATGTTGACCAGCTCCCACATTTGCGAGGCGTTGAGCCGTCGGTTTGGGTTCGCGGCAAACTGTGATCTGGTGCGGGCCCAGCTCTAGCACCGCAGATTAAAGCCGGGTGAGACAGTGCAGGAGCTGGCACAGGACATTTACCAATCAGTCAGGATCGCGTATCGGGACCTTACAGTGGAGGCGTGGGACAGACTGGCACTCGAGAAATTTTTAGCTGCTCTTCCGGACCCTGAGGTCCGAGCGCTAGCGGAGCTACAGGATCCACCCACCGTTCACCGAGCGGCTGAGTGCGCCGTCAGGCTGGCCTTGTGGAGGCGGCCGGGTCGGGTGCCCGAGAGGCCATCGGTGACGGTCCGACAGGTGGAGATCCAGGATCAAGGAGAGGGGCTGGGAGAAATTGGCATTACCCAAATGTTTCAGGAAATTTGCCAGAAACTGTCGAGTTTGATAAAGGGTAATCTGGTAGTTGGTGCGCCAAAGCGGCGGGGTCCAGCCCAGCCAATAGAGCAATTCGATTATGGCCGAGGGGGTCCGGAACCAGAAGAGACATTTCACCGATACTCACGGGGGCCTTTTATGGGGAGTTGTTTCCGGTGCGGGCGAAGAGGACACATGCAACGATATTGCCGGTACCTGGCGATGGAGGGACCCTCCAATAGACTTTTAGACTCGGAGAGGGTGAATCCTCCTGCTGAACCGCCAGGTCTATCCGAGATGCCCTTTCATAGTTCGGGTCCGGAGATCACTGTCGGGGGTCGGGGAGACTAGATTGGGCTGAGCATATACGGCCATGCTCGGCTGCTGAGGTTGTGGCGAAGTGCCCTCCTTTGGTGAAAAAAATGAATTGTGGGAAAATTGGCATGGGTTTGTAAGTTCTGCTGGGTTTTAGAGTGACAATAGGGACAATGGGTAATTGGAAACAAAGCGGGCACGAGTGGCTGTCCAATGGCTGGTGCGTGGATCGGGTGAGAAGTGTGAGTTGTTTCAAGTTAAGAAGTGAAATGTATGGTGCACACATTTATTTTTTATTGGACATGGTGTGGTAACGGGGAAGGTCATGGTCGGCGAAGTGTTAGAAATGCAGGTGTCACATGTAAGGCCGATGGGATGGGGGAGTCATGTGGGTTTTGTGGGTGGGGATGATGTGCTTGTCCACAGGGATTGCTGAAGCTCACGGTGAGCGGGAATTTCGACCCCCTTCAAGGAGATTCACCCCTGGTGGCTAATGGTGACAGTGTCTGGAGGCAACTGGGAGAGGGTCTGGTTGGGCGACCAAGGCGGGTAGGACCTTGGCGACCCAGGAAGGCCAGAGGAGCCAGTGAGACCCCTTCCAGTGTGTTGTACAGGATGAGAGCTGATGGCAACCAGGGGGGTGGGAATCAAAGGGAGCGGGGCGGAGAAACGTCTGGGTTGGACTAAAGCTTACCTATGGGCATGGTTGCACCTGCGATGCCTCCATCATCTTGTGGTAACCCACCCCACGGCCACGACGGGATTCAGCCTGCATGATTAAAATGAGGACCATGACCTAGAAATGTGATTATGACCATGGTGTGAGTGTTGTGAAGATGTATGAGTCCCACTCGATCCCGCACAACTTGACATGTGCAGCAAGGGCATGATGTCCGCATAATTTTGGGGCAAGCAAATTTGAAAATTGGCTCCCCAGGTAACGCTGGGTCTATTAGCATCCACTGGGGGAGGCAGACAAGTGTAAATATCCTGTGAATAGTGTCGTTAAGGCTTAGAGTAGGAATGTAAAGTATGTGTTGTGTTTTTGTGGAACCTTTTGTTTCCCCTCCCCAGATCACTGGAAGAGTGCTAGGCAAGAGCGATGATCCAGAGGATGGAGTGCAACTTCGCTCAGTGCTCTCATGTGATAAAATAAAAAACAAAACAAAAAAAAAACGAATGATTGTTTAGGCGAGAATAAGGCCATAAGGGAGGACTCCCAACACACGAAATTAAGCAGGATAGGTAAGTTAGCTGCGACTCGCTGCCCATTGCCCCTCCTACTTTATTTCGTTAGGTTAATTAGGTGTGAGTCAGTAAGTGTTAAGGCTGGTACGGTAGCGCCTGTGATATACCTTGCAGGAGCTGCGGTACCAGAGGAGAGGGCAGTGTTACGTTTGAGGGGGGGTATGCATTCAAAGGGTAATTAGGATGTTTAATTAGGTATGCCATGCTGTTCGAGTTTAGCAGGATCTCGATGTAATAAGTAGCAATTCAGTGGTGATAAGTTGTCTAGTAAATGTCCATTTCTTCAAGGGGGAAATGATAATTGTCACGTAATTAGATAGGGATACGGGATAGGGTAAGTGTGTCTGCATAAACCCCTTTTAGTATTCTCTGGAGGCTGGCCGTGACATCACAGGACAGTGCTGCGGATGGCTCCGCCCCGTGATCACGATTGGCGGAAGGCGACGGCGGTGGGCCAATAAACGGCTCGATTGGAAGTGACGAGGACAGGAGGATAAAAAGGTTCTGTTCGGGGTCGAAAAGGAAGAGGAAGAAGATCGGGACAAAAAAGATCGTGTTTTTTTGGTGTGGAAGCTGTTGTGCGGAGAGCGTGCTTGTTGTTGTGCTGATTCGATCCTGTTTTTCATCGTGTCTTGGAGCCTTGCTGAGCCTCGTGCCTCACCTTGGTTGGCTCTGGGGTTCTGCTGACTCGGAGTACGGGGTCGAACGGCGGGCGGACCTGCCTCCCTCTCCTGCTCACAACTTGGCGCCAGAACTGGTTCCCTGGCGGCTGTGAGCGGACTTGGGCCAGGACCAGGAGGTCGACGACACCACGGTTTCTCCTGCCCCCCTGACGAGAGCAAGGCCAGCTCGTCCGACGCCGATCCAGGGACAGTTGCGTCCACACCATGGTCCAGCCTGACCACCAGAAATAGCTACGTTTTGCGTGTGTGTGTGTGTACTTGGCGCCTTAGAGGGTTTGAGATTTGTATATTCATTGGAATTGTCTGTGTTTTCCCCACGCCCGATCCCACACCATCCCGTCGAATCGCCCCGGATCCCTTCTCTTGCTGAGTCTTGTTATTTCGGGTTAATAATAAAAACAAATAAACATCATCAACTCAGTGAAAAGTGACTCGTGCCACCTTCCTCGTCCCGTTTGCGGTAGAGCGATTAGTACCGCCATGTTTGGGTTATAAATAAATAAACCGCTTCCATCGTTTCGGCTCATTCTACGTTGGCGGGACTGTTCAAGTCCCGTGGACGTCACAATATATATTATATCACACAATATATGACACAATATATATATATATATATATATACATATTTACATATTTACACACACACACACACATATATATTGTTACGGGGCCGGTGCGTCGGCCGCGAGCCGACCGCTTTGACAGAGCCGCAAGTCGAGTCGGCCCAACCGATCGCCCGGAATATAGATCGCCGCCCGGATAACTCCGAAGCCGACGGGTCCTTGTGCAAGAAGCGAAATACGCCAATGGGCAGACCACGTGGGGTAGGGTCGATTGCCAACTTCAATTTACCTAAATACCCACGTGATCCAACAACCGGGGTATTCCACCCTCGACGGAACTCGTACAAAACAAGCCGCTTAAGCGAGCTTGTCCCGTGCGCGATTCCGAGCGGCTTAATCGCCGAGAACCGTCGGTCCGAATGTCCCCCTTTTACGGCAAACCAACGGCTTTCTAACTCCCAACACACGAAATGCTCAGTCAATGAAAGAATCAACGCGATGAACTGAAAACATTTAACAATTGGGGTATTTATTAATAATAATGGGGAACTAGGGAAGCACGTAAGAGCAGAACTATACCGACTTTACGAAATACAATGCAAACATTTACAGCACATAAAGCACTAAACAGTTTCCTACTTATTAGACGGGCCCACTGACACACGTACGCACACATACACACACCCAAGAAATGGTGGCTGATGCCTTTAATAACGGACTCCAGCTCGGAGGACAGGTGAGCTGAAACCCAGAACTTATCTCGAACCTCTCCACCTCGCGTGGTCTTCAAGCTGTTCGGACCCGGGCTCCAGCGAGAGCGAGCTGGATCCAATCGCCGTGAGCCGCGATCCTTCCCGAGCTCCAGCGAATCCTCTCGCGCTTCCGAACACATGCTGGTGAGAGGAGGCGCCGATCCTTCCCGTCAGTGCGTCGCTATCTCGAAGAACCGCCTCCAAGATGAGGCCGATGAGTCGCACCAAGCCGGGAACCAATCGGAGAACAAAGAGCTCCACGAACCAAGAAGAGCCAGCCGAGCAACCAGCTCAACTCTCTTCCGATGAACAAAGCCTCTCACAACATGAACCAAGAACTCCGAGCCGAACAACCAGCTCAACTCTCTTCAATGAACCAAGCCAGAGCCCAAAAAGCGAACCAAGCCAAGCAGAACCCCAAGGTCTGCTGAAAAGCCAAGCCGAAGCAAAAAGCTCTCCAAAACACCTCCACCTCACCAAGCAGAACCGAAGCTCACTGAACAAACGTCTCAACCCTCACTAAGCAGAACCCGAAGGTCTGCTAAAAGCCAAGCCGAGGCAAAAAGCCTTCAAAAAGCCTCCTCCCTAACCCAAGCCAAGCAGAACCCGAAGGCCTACTGCACAACCCGAACAAAGCAGAGGATCTCTTCTTTATTCTTATCCTCCCCTCCCCCGCTCCCGGCGTGACTCATGCCCTCGTGCTCCATCCCCCGCTCAACCACAGGTGGGAGGGAGTTGTTGACGTCATGAATCACAGGACGGGAGGACTCTTCTTCCTCTTCGCAGAAGAGGGGGAGGGGCGTCCCCATTGTGTTATGATCGCTCCCTAACTATTAAATTGAATCGCAGCGCACGAATCGATTTTTTCCCATTAAACAATGGAAGGTGAGCTATCTCGGGAACAAGCACTTATTGACATAACTGACTAAAGGAACCTGAATGCTGTGTGCAATCGAATTCCCAAATTTGTAAAAATATGAAATTCATGTATGCATAATCATGATTCATGTGTATGTCTAGTGTGTGTGTGTGTGTGTATGTGTGTGTGTGTGTGTGTGTGTGTGTGTGTGTGTGTGTGTGTGTGTGTGTGTGTGTGTGTGTGTGAGCGCGCGCGCGCTAGTTTAACAATTAGCTTATACGACCATATATTTCTGTCTTCGGGCTGCAGTACGTGTTTAGCTTTATCCAAATGTTTGGGTTATTTCAAAAAGCGTATCTAAAAAAGGTAATTCTCAACAGAGTAACATGTCTGAAACGGAATCTTTGCAATGCTGGCTTGAACAATTCCCGCTCGCGGTTAATGTTATTGTAAAAATTGTTTGCAGATCTCCCTTTCTCCCTCTCTTTCTCCAATGAGATGCAAGCCATTGAAAAACAAATCAAATGCAATTAAGGAATGGGATTCAGCACAACAGGACTGGAGAACACTAATGATCCACGTTCACCATTTGAGAAAACGACACACTAAATATCATGAGCAAGGAAAAGAGCATTCCCACGCACAAGGAAAATGGCTTACAAGTTATCCGACCCATTCTATATCCACCAAGTTTTCCTCAAGGTATTAGAATAGCTCATCTTCCAAAAAAAAAACCCCCATTTACTGTCCACACCTCTTCTCGCCTTATTCCTAAGCACATCCAGACATTGATGACATGCTGCGTTTAATACTTCTGCCTCAATAATCCTCTCACCAGCTACTTCTTTAGCTTCAAACTGTGCCTCCTGTTGCGTCCTTGATTAAATATGTAACGTTATTTTAAACCACTGAAGAACTTCTTTTCATCATCTTGAAGCACATTAATGAGGTGACATTATAATCTTTTTTCTCATGTAAACTGCATGATCATGTTTTTTCGTTTTATGTCATTCAAAAATGCCCGTCGATTCTGGAGTCTACATTGTTTCATAGCAACCCTTCACCAAACTCCTGACAATTTTTTGCAACTAATGAAACAAAAACATGCAATGAGGTTTTGTGCCATTCTTTTGTTGAAAATAAATTGGATAGAACCCAACAGGACACTGGAATTTTAAGTTGAGATGCTAACTACCACCTCGATCAAAGGTCAATCACAAGCAGAAAATTTTCTTTATTAAAAGGCAGCTATGTTTTCACAAAAAGGGGGAAAAAGGAAAAGAAAAAGGAGAAGCTGACGTTTCGGACGTTAACCCTTTATCGGAGCAAAAGTGCATTAACCTTAATATTCTGCTCCAACATGGGAGTGATGCCTGAACCACCAGCTTTCCTTGGTGCCCACGATTAGCATCCTTCAATCAACGTTCTGTTTATTACATTCACCGTTCTAAAGGTGTACCAATGCAGATGGACACCAACCTTCACAAGCAAAAATAGGTCTTCATTCTGTATTTAGCTTGAATTAAATTGCATGTCCGTCCAAAATATAATCATCTGAAGACCATCTTTGTCAATGAGACTGTGACGAAGCTGGACCTTTAATGGAGAAGTCCCTTTTTTTAGAGAGAAAGGGAGTGGGATGCTTGCAGAATATTAAAAGTCTACATCTTGTTCACTGTTGATAGCTTAGTGGCCTTGAAGTTTGCATTATTTGAACTAGCTCTATTCTGATCTTGCTTCTCCTGCCTTCTTATTTCTCTGCCAAGCCCCTGTCCCTCCAGGTCACAAACATTCTGCCAGAAACGTTTTCCTTGTTACCCTCCCCAAGTATCAACTCAATGCTCAACTGCATTCCTTTATACCTCTATATGATCTTCACTACACCCACTGACACCTTGTTCCCACCTTTCTGTAATTCCTCTCCTTCTATTGTGGTGCGCACATTTGTTGTTGTTCTACTGTTTTCCCTTTGCCCCCTTTTGCCTGTTGATCCATTGTGTCCTGTATTTCTACTCCTCCTTGAGACATGATACCTCTATTCAATAAAAAGTCAAAAAATGGAGAGGTTAATGAAAGAGCTTAACACCAGAGCGTGGGAGGTCAACAAATTGACAATAGGATTGAGGGAAAGAAAAACTGAAGTTCAACAAACAAAGAACACCAGAGTGATTAGATAAGGCAGTAAGCAGACAGGGAAGAGCTTATGAGAATATAAATGTTTATGGGTGGGTAACCACAGCAGACTTAACATCTTGAAAGATTTGAGGAAATAGGATGGATTTGGGGAGGTAATTCCAAAGAGGATAGAAAAGGGAGACGAAGGAAGTTTTATGGCTGAGATTATGCATGTGTATTCAACAAGGAAGAAGCCGGTGAGATGGATGAGGATGTTTGGTGAGCATGGTAGAATGAGTGTCGATAAATCTTGATGAGTTTTTTTGTGATAAGGAAATACCTTTTGGATAAAATAAACAAAAGAGCAGTGACAGGTCTGAGAATCCAGTGAAGCAAAACTTCTACGATGCAGTCCAGGTACAGAACCTTATCACAGGAAATAAAATGAACATTTTCCCACTGGTAACACAGTCAAATGTGTTAGAACTCCATGTAAGGTGGTTTACGTGATATCTCAGCTTGGTGAGCTAGTTTAGTCATGAGCTTCTATTCAGAAATTGTACAAAGGAAAAGTGATTTTCCTTATTCAAAAGAAAAAGACTACAAATCACAAAAATCTCTGTTTAATATTTATTATGAAAGAGAGAGAGAGAGAGAGAGAGAGAGAGAGAGAGAGAGAGAGAGAGAGAGAGAGAGAGAGAGAGAGAGAGAGAGAGAGAGAGAGAGAGAGAGAGAGAGAGAGAGAGAGAGAGAGAGAGAGAGAGAGAGAGAGAGAGAGAGAGAGAGAGAGAGAGAGAGAGAGAGAGAGAGAGAGAGAGAGAGAGAGAGAGAGAGAGAGAGAGAGAGAGAGAGAGAGGACAGAGAGAGGACAGTTAGAGGACAGAGAGAGAGAGACAGAGAGAGAGAGAGAGAGAGAGAGAGAGAGAGAGAGAGAGAGAGAGAGAGAGAGAGAGAGAGAGAGAGAGAGAGAGAGAGAGAGAGAGGACAGAGAGAGAGAGGGGACAGAGAGAGAGACAGAGAGAGGGGGGACAGAGAGAGAGGACAGAGAGGACAGAGAGAGAGAGAGAGAGAGAGAGAGAGAGAGAGAGAGAGAGAGAGAGAGAGAGAGAGAGAGAGAGAGAGAGAGAGAGAGAGAGAGAGAGAGACAGAGAGAGGACAGTTAGAGGACAGAGAGAGAGAGGGGACAGAGAGAGAGAGAGAGAGAGAGAGAGAGAGAGAGAGAGAGAGAGAGAGAGAGAGAGAGAGAGAGAGAGAGAGAGAGAGAGAGAGAGAGAGAGAGAGAGAGAGGACAGAGAGAGAGAGAGGGGACAGAGAGAGAGAGAGAGAGACAGAGAGAGGGGGGACAGAGAGAGAGGACAGAGAGGACAGAGAGAGGAGAGAGAGAGGACAGAGAGAGGAGAGAGAGGACAGAGAGGAGAGAGAGAGGACAGAGAGGAGAGAGAGGACAGAGAGGAGAGAGAGAGAGAGAGGAGAGAGAGGAGAGAGAGGAGAGAGAGAGAGGACAGAGAGAGGACACAGAGAGGACAGAGACAGAGAGAGAGAGAGAGAGAGAGAGAGAGAGAGAGAGAGAGAGAGAGAGAGAGAGAGAGAGAGAGAGAGAGAGAGAGAGAGAGAGAGACAGACAGACAGACAGACAGACAGACAGACAGAAATAACAGACAGGCAGAGAGATTGAGCGAGATAGAGATTGCAAGGGAATATTGCAGTCCATTTATCAAACAATGAAATGCAAATAATGAAAAAAACTGTCATTTTTCTGTACCACATTGAATGGTATGCCTGCAGAATTACAAAAAGCTTTTGTGGAAAAAGAAAAATGAGCACCTTCACTTACATTTCTCCCCTGAAAATTCACACTGTAATTTCAGTTTATGAATACAAGTTGTTTCTGAGGTGAAAAGTGGAGTACTCCTTTTCCTGGAAATCTCCCTTGTGAATACAAACGATGCGAGCAATCCTGGATGGGCGATGTTTGCTCATTTATTTTGTGTATCAGTACTAACTGAATAATATATTCAATTATATATCGCATAAATATTTAGGAATCGTACATAACAACAAAAGAAATGAAGCATACAATAGAAGGAACATCTACCTGGCAAATAGGTTAATGTTAGTTTTGAAATGGCGGTTTTAACAAAGGCGAATTGCACAATAATGTGGATGTTGGAGCTACACATCAAGTTGAAGTTTCACAAAGACAATGAATCCCTTGCAAAGTTGGAGTAGCTATAATTCAGGTAGAACCCCGAGAGCCGCATATCAAAAAATGCAGGTGAGATGGTCAGGTATGGGAGCATGTGCCAGAACAGCGCGTCGCTGCGTCCACTTTCCGCCGGTACTCCAGGGGCCTCCGTCTGGCCATCCCCCAGAGGCAGATGCCAGGCCCATCCCCATCTCCTTGAGATGATGGTCAACCTGCTGCAACCATGAGGCACGTGGTCGGCCCACTGGCCTCCTCCACTCATGAGACTCCCTCGCTGAGATAATCTGGTGAGCAGGATCAGCATCAGGAAAACGAGCCACATGTCCATACAGCCGCAACTGACGCTCACGGACTATGCAGGTAACAAATCTCATCCGAGTCTCTCTCAGCAACCGCTCGTTGGACACAAAATCCGACCAGCGATAGCCAAGGATTCTCCGAAGACACCTGGTACCAAAGGAATTAAGTCTCCGTCTCAGATCCTTGGTCAGAGTCCAAGTCTCGCACCCAAAGAGCAAGACTGGAAGTACCAAGGACCTGAAGACTCGGACTTTCGTCCTCCCGCACAGGTACCGGCAGCGCCACACCCCATGATCCAGTGAATCCATGACTCCCCAGGCCCGACCCAGACGTCTATTGACCTCTGACTCGCAGCCAGCAGAGACATGAATATCACTGCCAAGGTAAGTGAATCTCTCCACGACCTCAACATCCTCACCACAAACAGACACAGACAGGACAGCAGCATCCAAGATGTCACCGAAAACCTGGATCTTAGTTTTGACCCAAGAAACCCGTAATCCCAGCGGCTCCGACTCCTCATTCAGCACTTCGAGGGCCCCCAAAAGGATGTCTAAAGTCTCTGCAAAGATGACTGCATCGTCTGCAAAATCAAGGTCCGAGATCTTGACATTCCCAAACGATGCACCGCAACTTGATCTCTCCGACATCCTCCCTAAAATCCAGTCCATACAAGTGCTGAAAAGTGAGATGACAATGCTTGTAACCATCCCATAACATATGGGATGGTTTCAAGCATTGTCATAGCATTCCATAACATCAAATCCCATAACATAAAATGTTATAGCATCCCATAACAGTGGCCTGCAAAATTATTCACCCCACCCCACCACCTCCAAAGTATTCCCATTTTGATGCCACCTGAGCTTATTTCATGAGGCTTTCAAATCAAACTTTATAAATAGAGTCTTCACAAACTACTTGAAAGAGATAAAGCTAAAAAAATGCCGACAAAATGTGAATAAGTTAAATTAACAGAAAAAAAATCAGATGATTCTCATTTACATCAGTATTCAACCACTTTGTCTAATTCACCCTAAATCACTTCAGGAGCAAATTCTTTGTTTGAAAGATTACAAAATAAATGTAAAGGTTTCACCTGTATGTAATCAGTAGTTAAACTTAAAAATTAGTTCATAGAACACCTTACCCAATGTTAAGTAAATAATTCAATTGAAATAAATATTGATTTTAAGGGTCGTACAAAAATAAATATTTTGGACGTTTACAACCAATGACGCAGTGTCTTTTACACCACCTTATTGAACACGTTACATTTGTTATTCTGAGTTTTAAGGTGCAACTCACTTGGTCAACCAACAAGGCAACCATGAAGACCAAGGAGCTTTCTAAAGAAGTCAGACATGTAGTGGTGGAGAAGCACCGTTCAGGAAAGGGTTATAAGAAGATTTCAAAGTCACTCATTATCCCTTTGACGATGGTAAAATCCATCATTTAGAAGAGGAAGCTGCGTATCATACTACCCAGACTCTACCTAGACCAGGTCACCCACCCAAACTCAGCAGCCGGGCAAGCAGGAAACTGGTTTGGGATGTCACTGTAAATCCAACAATGATTTTGAAGGATCTGTAAGGCTCTATATCTGAGATGGGAAGAAAGAAGCCATTCCTGAAAAAGATGCATCTAAAAGCTCATATGGAGTTTGTGAAGAACCATCTTAATGCCATTGCAGGATGTGGAGAAAAGTTTTCTCATCAGATGAGACAAAAGTTGAACTTTTTGGTCGAAATTCAAAGCGTTACGTCTGGTGCAAGCCTAACACTGCGCATCACCCAGTCAACACCATCCCTACTCTCAGGCACGGTAGTGGCAGCATCATGTAATGGGGCTGCTTTTCATCACCAGGGATTGGCAAGCTTGTCATGAGAGAAGGGCCAATGGATGGTGCAAAGTACATGAGAATTCTTGATGAAAACCTGCTTGAGTGGGCCATGAATCTGAAACTGGATAGGAGATTCACATTTTAGCAGGACAGTGATCTGAAGCACAAAGCTAAAGCCACACTGGAGTGGCTGAGTAAGAAGAAAATAAATGTTCTTGAGTGGTCCAGTCAAAGTCCTGACTTGAACCCAATTGAACATTTTTGGTGAGACTTGAAGATTGCAGTCCATCGATGATCCCCATCAAATTTGCAGAGAGAGCAATTTTCACGTGAAGAATGGGCAAAGATTTCATTATCTCACTGTGCAAAGCTGTGAGAGACTTACCCAAAAATACTCGTAGCAGTCATTGCTGCAAAAGGAGCTTCCACCAAGTACTGATCTCAGGGGCTGAATACTTTTACAACCAGTGAATTTTGATTTGTACATGTTATTTACAGGTATTGCTGACATGTAACCTCTTTCAACTCTAATGGTGTTTAGTTTGATCCTCTCAGTGAGGAACAAAACAGTTAATTTCGAAAAATTGTTTCGACATATTTTATAATTCATCTAAATGTGGCATTTTTTTTTGATAGTGGTTGAATACTTTTGCAGGCCACTGTATAGCTTCCTGAGTGAACTGCAGAAGGGAATACTTTGACAAGATGATGACAAACTTGATGGAGAGCAGCAGAGCAAGCATCAAGTTTGATGATGGTGAACTGTGGCGAGATAGCAAAACTGACAGTTTCTCGTCATCTTTTGACATTTTGCACAAGCTTCAATAATTTGTGGGTAAATGTATGCTTGCAGGTTGTTTCAGGTAGGTTGGAGGGCATTGCTTGTCGCAGTTCTGCCAAACATGAAGGGCAGCAACAGTGCAGGCTTCCGCTCTGATGGTAGTGAGATGTTGATAATTAAAATAATACCAAGTTGGCATGAGCAACATGGGGGTGTAGAGGAGGGGTTGGGAGGGAATGTAAGTCATACACAAATATTTGGCTTGAATAAGGCAACAGCAACAACAAAAAAAGACAAAAATGAACAAACCAACGATGTTAAACTATGACGATCAAGCAAAGTTGAAAGATCACAATGGCCTCCTCACTTTCATACAATGCCAATTCTTGAGGAAGCAGTTTTGTGAAATTCAAATTCAATGGGATTCATACATGGAGGTCCATGAGGGTGACATTGACAGTGGAAGCTATTCTGCAACAAAAACATGCCAATCTAGAGAGTTCATAGAACACCTTACCCAATGTTAAGTACTGTATATAATTAAATTGAAATAAATAAAGATTTTAAGGGTCGTATAAAAAAAAAATTGGGACATTTACAATCAATGACGCAGTGTCTTTTACACCACCTTATTGAACACGTTACATTAATTATTCGTGTTTGCTGTTTGTGTCCTTTACGATGTCATTACAAACAATAAGTTCCTTGTTTGGAATGACTGAATTTTGTTTGACTGTCAGGCAGGCAGAGAGAGAGTAAAAAATATTATCTTATGCCTCTCTGCTCATGTGAGATCAGAACAAATTCAGAGCCAAATTACTTCTAAACAACAGGTGCATTTTCTGATTCATGTTCTGCTTAGTGTCCAAAATATAATACTCAATTGAAATGAAGTTGTTCCTCGATCATAAACTGATGTTTGAAGACAGGCAGACCGAAAAAGTGAACCAATTGTTTAACCCTGCTTTTCACTTCCAGTGTGCAGGGTAATTAATGTATATACTACCCCTTTAGCAGCACTCAAAACAACTAAATTTCCGACACTTGGGGTGCAAAATGCTTGAACACACTTATTTGTGGGCATGATAATGTTCCATCAAATTCCCAAATGCACCCTGTAATAGTTCTGGCCATCTTACTCTGCAAGGAAACACCGGTGTGAAAGCACATAGGGATGTAATGACAAAAGTTGAAATGTGCACAAGCCTCCTGTGGACCTCTAACAGCAATGGGAATTGAAGTAAAATTTTATTACTCTTGTTATTATTATTCTGCATCGACCACTGCCCGACATGCATGGAAAGGAGGGTGTGTAAGAAAGTGGGTGCCTAATGGAGAAAAGGAATCCCATTTCAGTAGCACCGCAGGGAGAACAAACAGAAGAGTGAGAAAGTGACAAAGGGAGAGATTGGGCAAAAAAGGTTAAAGGGGCAGTTAAAGAAACAACCACACGCCTTCGCACCAATGCCAAGCCAAGTGAGAAATGGCGAGGTGAGTACTCGGCTGGAAAATATCTTGATCACATCGTGCCTAA
Organism: Eptatretus burgeri; assembly: GCF_056783735.1. Lineage (NCBI taxonomy): Eukaryota > Metazoa > Chordata > Myxini > Myxiniformes > Myxinidae > Eptatretus > Eptatretus burgeri. The sequence continues at coordinate 23,422,388 of NC_140971.1, forward strand.
TGAGGTTTGTCTCTGCACGTCGCATGGCCATCAGGGTCAGGGCTGCGTGGGGATGCGGCTCATTACACTTGCGGTCCGGGGATCTGCCATTTAGGCCCACACACTTGCTCTATTCCAATTGCATCAAGTGGGTGTTGGAGCTTCCATGTAAGAATACCTCTGGGAAAGAAAATGTAAATTTGAAGATGGGTGTGCACATGTGCAGGCAAATACATTACAACAGGAATGTTGTTCAAGCACTTTTTGTTCATTAAGGACATTTCCATCAGCAGAAGGATACTCGGAAATGAGGCAACTGTCAGAAAATAACAAAAAATGCATCGACTCAGCCAAAAATAAGAATGAAAAAGTGCAGACTCTTTATCTCAACCAGCAAACCCCTCTGAAAAACAGACACAAACCACTTTTTGTGTTAAAGGGTTTTCTGTTTATATTTTATAAATTTCTCGACATAGCGGGTCTTTTTCAGTCAATAAGAAATATAACTTTTTTGTGGATCCAAACCATAAGTGAAGCAATTCCGTTCTTAACCTGTACAAGTCCTTCACAAATTGTAAAGTTACTGTATAGCATGGACCGATACAGGATGATTCAGAGTTTGAACGTGATTAACAAGGAAATGGAAGGAGACTATAAGTCGTAGCACTGGTATTTCATGGGCATTGTTAGCCTGGTGTTGGCTTAACAGTTAAGGTGGTTGGCTTGAGATCTTCGGGTTTTGAGCTCGAGCTCCGGCTGTGCTATTGAAATAACACCAGGTGGGTCGACTCAGCGCGTCATCCTTCCGAGGTTGACAAAATGAGTACCGGCTTAGTGGTAACCGGGGCATTGCATCAGCGGCACAGCCATGATTCCAGAAATGATGGAACCAGCAGCCACAGGTTGCAGAACGAAACAACATTGGCATTGCTGTCTCATAGAGTATTGGCTCATCTCCAGATTTCACAAAATCATGAGTCACCCCGGCTCAAGGAGGTGTCCATTATGTGGAAAACCCTTGTGGATTTGTGAGATATATAAATGAGAGGGTCCCTGATTTTGGTAAATTGCAGGCAATTCACTCATTGAATTGAACTTGCTCTACACAATGCTGATTACGGGGTGACATTCGAGTGAAATAAGTTATTTGCAGGAGAATCCCCTGGTGAATCCGAGCCCGAGCAACATTGAAACAAATCATCTAATTGTATGGCTGGCTTAAACGGATGCACGTTTTTGCAATGATTTATGTTCCAATTGCAATGAGTCAAGTTTCGATACTGAATCAGTCACACTGTTATTGTCCCCAAATACAAGTGCTCTGGCCACAAAACAAGGGTCTATAAGGAAAGTCCTCATTTTTCCAAATAATCCACCAAAGGTCAACATAGTAAATAATAGGAATGATACATATATGTACGTACGTATGCATGTACGTACATACATACAGAGAGACATACATACATACATATGGCTCATGTTTACAGCATCCACCATATAAATTTACAGTACAATTTATGTATAAATTTACAATAAAAATTGCTTTCGAAACAAAAGTATTGATCGTCACACATCCTGCAGATAAATTTGAATGAACCATGGAATGAAATCGAGAAATTTATAGATGGTACAGACAGACTCAGTGGCTTATCTCCATTTTTACGGTCTTGCCATTGACGTTATATAAGATTGCTGCTAATTGATGAATTTTGCAGTATTCGCTTTTTCCAATCGAAGGATTATACACGTATCACATCCTAATCGACATTTCAAAACTACAGTATTCACAAAGAAGAGTAAAAAAATAAAATAAAATAAAAATAAACAAAAACGTTTCAACGGAGTTGGTTTATGTCGCTGGCGATTCAAAATTAATTTCATTTTTTGCACGGTGTGTAGAATAGCCAGTTTTAACAATGTATTCACCAAGCACATGCTGAACAGACCTTCGGAGCTCTCTAGCCTCACTCGACATCAGAAGATGACAAGGACCATCCAGGCAGGCAACCATTTTAGAGATTAAAAAAAAAAAAACCTTCTAAATTGTATCCAAAATGCTGGTGAAAAGGCACAGGATGTCCTTGTGCAATGGCTTAGGATGGTGAATTTTGTGCAAGAAAATGTGGTGAACGAAAATATTCCACTTATTATGTTGAACGAATTGATGGAGCTGCAGCAGGTAAACACAGCATGTGTCACCGGGCTGTATAAACATCACAAGCAGGTGTTTATTAACTTTGTTCTTTCTGTCAGATAAATAGTCAGTCACACGTGAATGATTGCATATGTGCCAAGATATGAATAAATTGATGTAGGACCTGACTTTAATGTGATACGACACCACGAAGCCTTGACATCCCTGGGACTACAATATTATGAATTCCAGTGCAAATGCTGTTGTGTGCAAAGGTTTGGGTTATTCCAATGATATTCATACTTTTCAGGTAAATTCATCAAATTATATATCAGTGAGAACAGTCAAATGTGTTCATTGTTGTAAATTGACAGCCTTTATAAATGCACGTGAAACAAACTGCTTAAGAAAATAACAAAAAATGTCATTTTATACGATCAGTTAAGAGTGTGTGTGTCTGCCCTTTGCTTTCTTGAGTGCCATCACTCTTTTACTCATGTTTCCTGCAAACGACTGAAGCACTCTTCCAGGAATATTGTGTTAAACACCTTGCAGTTCTGTAAGGTAAGTTCGGTTCCTCTTGTTAATCTCTACTTCTAGGTAATCCCACATGACCACGATGTGACTCATGTCCGAACTCAGGGATGGCTATTTTAACACTTGGAGCATACCAGCTGTAATCTTGTTCTTCAAATACTGTTTTACTCAATTGGAAGTGCGTTTTGGATAATCATCATGTTGGAAAATTAATCGTCTTCCGATTAAACGACATCCATGAGGAACTGCACGGTGCTGCAGTATCTGCTTGTACTTCTCTTTTGTTTGCGTTCCATTGATTTTAACAAGTTTTCCTTCAACAAAATCTGAGATGCAACCCCAGGCAGACATAGCACCCCCCCCCCCCACGTTTAACAGTCGGCAGCAAACATTGCACGTCATAAAGTTCTACAGGTCTTCAGCATATAAACTGGCATCTCTTAGATTAAAAAAGTTCAAATTTCGATTCATCGGACCAGAGCACCAGCTTCCATTGTTCAGTCACTCAGTCATGGTGTTGTCTTGCAAATTTCAGTCTTTTCACCTGATTATATGGGCTCAGCAGTGGTTTATCTGCTGCAACTCTGCTATGGAGACCAGCTGCAAACAACCTTCTGCGCACAGTGCCAGACGATATGTTAATGTTCAGGCCTGTTTTCATTTCATTTGTCAGCTGCTGACTTGATTTTCTTTTCTCCAATAAGCTGAGCAACTTCAAGTGGTTGTCTTGTCTTGGGGAGGTTCTTCTGGGTCTTCCTGGCCTTTTCTTGTCTTGTACCAAACCAGTATATTTCAGGCGTTGCAAAATGTACCTCACACCATTGTCAGAGATCTTCAGCTTTTCGCCATAGAATGCCTTTCTTCTCACATAGTTGGATCTTAACATGTTTTTCTGTTGAAAGTTGCTTCTGAACCCAGTCATTGACTTTGAAGGAAGGGAACAAGCTGATGAAAACTCAATTAACATATTCACCGACTTGCAACTATTATCGTGGTTTCTTGTAATTAGCGTGAATGTAACTGGTGTCGATTGCTTCAATAATTCATTATTAACTGCACGAAACAACACAAACTGCTTCCTTCATATTTTCTTGGTGGTAAGTGGAGATTTCTCACACGTGATAACATAACATGTAGAGCAAAAATAAAACTTTTTCAATTTCCTCATTTATTTTATAAACTTAAACACAACTGATATAAAGTGACTTTCACATAAATTTTAATTTTTATCTACCTTTAGTGCACACTTCTAACTTCCCACAAATGTTTATTGGGGAATAGAACCACAAAAGTGAAAATAACCCAAACGTTTGCGCAGTCCTGTATACAGGGTTAGTTAAAAGTCCGGAAATGGAAACATCGGAAGGATAGGAAGAAACAAACAAAACAAACAAACGTTGCTATGTTTCTGGACTTTTCACTCACCCTGAGTAAGCATAATATACACATGTATAATTTACACATAGGCACATATATAAATTCGATGATGATGATGATGATGATGATGATGATGATGATGATGATGATGCTCTTTACAGAGCCTTATTGTTGCCGAAGCAGTTTCTTGTCATGGGTCAAACTGGGTGGTTTGCCATTGCCTTCTCAGCATTGTTTGTCTGTGATCCATCCCTTAAAATGTTGTGTTAAGCAAGGAAGTAGGACGTACCATTTTTAAGGTCTTTGGTGTGACTCGGCTTGGCTTTGAACCACTAACCTCCCAGACTCAAAGCATAACCACTTTACCACGAGCTGAGTTTCATAAATAAATATACACACATATATATATATATATATATATATATATATATATATATATATATATATATATATATATATATATATATATATGATTTCTCGGAAGTCCGTTGAAGCGATAATAACAATGGTGGGAGTACGTTAGTCCTTGTGCTTGGCTTGTAGATGGGAAACCAGGCCGATCCATACCCTGAAGCTTTTGCTGCAGTGTGCACAGAAGATGGTGGGCTGAATATCTAGGTTTAGCTGATGCCACTACAGGCAGACACTCTCATATCTTTAGATTTGGGGCTGCTTGATGACAGCCTTCCACAGCCTCTATCACTGGCAATTCCTTGCTGTCCATTCCCAGGTGTCAACAGGAATTATGGTAGCCTTAAGATGCCTTTTTACGACATGTATACGTAGACATTGCCCTCCATGCCAGCACTTGTCGATGAGAAACTCGCCATAGAAGATGGCTTTTGATAAATAATACTCCTCCATTCAGACAATAAAACTGGCCCAGCAAAGCTGAGAGGTAGCAAGTTGTGCTTTTACACTTGGCAACTTTGCTCTTTGTCTTGCTTCCATGTTTGACACATGGTATTTCTCGGAGATCCTCATTATTTAGCACAGGTGTAACAGCTGTACACTGGCGAGCCTCTTGATATGTCTCCAGGATAGTGTGTAGCCTTCAGAAGAATGCAGAAGGGTTGAAAGAACAACAGAGCAGTAAACTGTACTTCACACTTGATGGAGATTTTGACACTGTGTTGAGACCACAATCGCTTGTGTAAACCGCCTGAAAGCTCTGAAAGTTGCCTGTATGCGATTGCCAATTTCTACATCGATGGTGTTAATTGAGGTCACACTCGCAGAGTACCCACCCAGAGTTTGCACATGACTTGCTGAAAAAAGTATAGTCTTTGTTTTGCAAGAAAACTATAGATGTTCATGTGGTGTGCATCTAAAATGTTACATGTGACCCAAAAGGTCTAAAGTTCTAAAGGGGATCTAAAGGCTATAAATATAAATCTAAAGGTATTGAAAGGGATTTAATGTGCCTCACAGTATCTATAGTGTCGACAAGGTCTGAGGGTTTTCATGGGTCTTAAGGGTCTCAAGAGTTCTTAATGTATATAGGGGTATAAAGGGTCTGAAGGATGTAAATGTCTAACATCAAAAGGATCTAAAGTGTCAAAAGGGTCTTAAAGGGTTTTAGACCAGTCTAAATGGTCTAAAGGTTGAAAAGGTTCATTCCAATAATGGTGGTATATTTACATCAACATCATGGAATTTTTTATTTTTAAAATTGTGACTTAATTATGGATCATTTGTACATTATAGCTATATAGGCTCTCACGATAATGATTTCAATACCTGTGACCATATCCCATCAATATTTCTTCATCAACCAAGATGGTGTCCATAGCAACGGAGACACTATAAATGCCTATTTCAACAAGACAAAACAGCTTTTTGGTTTACAGGTAAGCTGGTTTCAAAAATTCTCATTCCAGAAGTGTTCCCTGATTCCTTCCTCAGCAATCGAGATGGTATCCATAGCAACCAAAATGCTAATGCCTATTTTCACAGGAGAAATAGTGTTTATAGGTTTTTGGACGAGTTATTTCGACAAAAATATCGCAAATATCTTCTCCAGTGAGCAGCTTTGCGAGGTGAAAAATGATGGATTTTCAATGTAAGCTTTACCTTCGACATACATTTACATTTTATTTATGCCAATTTCAAAAATGTGTCTCTTGGGTCCTTCTTTCAACTTATGTATCACTGCTTGGCAGCCTTGATAGTTGTTAACGACTGTAGTTTTCAATTATCATTTTGCTATTCCTTGTCCTGAAGCACAAAGTGGTCATTACGATTCAACTGTTCCACTACAACTGCTGTTTATTGCACCAAATATCTTATTCCACATTTTCACTGTACCGAGACCCGAGTGGATCTAACGATGTTGGATGTGGCTTGCATCTCATTCTGCTCATGCAGACATTGTTTGCAGCTTTTAAGTCAACTGTTATTCGCTGAGTCGAGTGTGGTTCCAGCATTTTTTTGTTTCACAGCGACTCTAGTGTTCACTTATGTTTTGTAAAGGATTTAGTTTTGAAAGCTTGAAAAGCAATTCACATTGTAATTGCACAATAGGAGAGAGGTGGCAGAGCGGTGAGTAAAAGGAAGAGTAAATGGGAGAAAATAATGGAGAGAAGTGGTTTTAAACCAAACTCTCACATCTTCATTTCCCTCTTTTCCTATTTATGCTATATGTATGGAAGTTAAAAAAAAAAAACTTCTTAAATGTGAAAAAGGAAAATGAAAGCTCTCATACATGATAATGTCGAAGGAAAAAAATTGCTCAAACAAAAAAGGAAAGAAAGAGGCTCAGACATCAGTTGTGCACTTGTAGGCATAGACAGACAGGCAATGTTTATTCGATGAAATGTTTGTGCACATTAATTGCTTGTCACATTATTTAATAATTATTATTTGTGAAACCAAATTATAGCGACAATTAGTATGGCACAGAACATTGTTATTTTTTTTTTGAACTTCAAGCGATTGCTACACCTTTTTGATGAGGTTTAAAGGAAACTGGAATCGGAAAAAGAAACCCCCATAAAATTGGTTCTTTTCATTCCCAACTAGTGAGTGAAGCTAAAGGAGTAAAAAAAAAGGGTGTGAGCGCTGCTGTCTTACACTTCTCTTTGGCAGGATAAAAAGTTATTCTGCTGTCTACAACTTGAAATTCTTTACTGGAAATGGGTTCCTAAAGAGCATAGATGTGTGGCAAATACCACCC
>NC_140971.1:23434589-23559589 GCF_056783735.1 Eptatretus burgeri
AGCTGGAAAGGTGGGTGGCAGAGTGGTATTCAGTAGGTGTAATTTTACCGCTGCCGGTAGAGTGAATCCGGTTCGGCCAGGCGTTCCGAGGTCGTGGATCCCCGGTAGCCGAGACCGCATTGTTACTTAGGTACATTGGATCTAGACAAAATAACCCTACGCCACGCGGTCGAGATATTGGCATTCCACGGTCGGTTAAACGACCCGCCGGCTTGCGGAGTTATCCGAGCGACGGCCTACAATTCCGGGGAGTTTGGTGGAGATGATGTAGCTTTCCCCATCTCGTGGTCGTTCTCGCCACCGACCCCCGGCCCGCAACAATATATATATATATATATATATATATATATATATATATATATATATATATATATATATATATATATATATATATATATATATATATATATATATATCTTCGAGAAGATGTGCAAACCAATGACTGAGCATATGCACCACATGCGCAATAAAAATGAATGCAACTCGAAATTGCAGGAATATCGATGTTTGTAAGCCTCTGCATGCACTGCCTGGACCCAAGAGCTCTTAAATGAGGTATCATTCAGCAATGTACATGCTGTGGTTATGACATTTACCCCGCTCAGACGTGATCTCGCAACTTCCATTTTCATATATTGGATGACATATAACTTGCATGGCAACCCAGGAGAGGAAACATCCACAGACACGCATTTCAGACTTGTTGGCCCTTGTCAGCGTGGAGCAGAAGCTCCGACCCGGAGTGAACTGGTCAAACACGACAAGACATTTAGTCGAGATCTGACCCCATTACTGTCATGAGTACCAGGGTAATGGGGTCTGATCTGGGGGTAATGGGGGAATGGAGACTGAACTCTCACCGTTCATCCTCCCAATCTCATGAACATTTACAAGTTTCAAGTTTTTGAATGCACATTAGCTTTTGAATCAGATTGATCTATGTTGAGGATATGTAACTGTCAACAATTGTATTTGCTGCAAGAAAAACCTTTGAATTGAAACAATTTTCCACGATGAAGAAGTATTTAATCTGAATAATTTTATTGACCTTTGATACAAAACTATCATTACATTGTGATATGTATTTTTCCCCACACACCGAGTGATCCGATCGTTTTATTGAGAATTTGTAACATGTTTAATGTCAACATATTCTACTCTCTAAAACACACTGGAAACTGTATGTATTTTGTGCGTGATCTCGGCCATTTATCCAATATGTTTACATCCTGCTTGGTTGAATGGGGTTACAAGTTGCAGTGGCTTGTTTCAAGTTGTGACGAAGAAAAAAAGAAGAAAAGATGATGAAAGTTATAAAGTAGAAAATGACTTTGACCGTAATGCTCTGGATAAACGTGGCTATTTTCATTCCACCTTCTATTGGAATGCTTATTTCAAACTACAAATGCCTAAGAAAAGACATCGCTGTGACATTGTGCTCACGGTCAGTGTGAAGTCTCACGCTGTAGAAACAGCCGGAGAGAAAATAATTTCATTTGACAAACAAGTGTGACTTACCAACATTATCATCTGTTCCATTTCCCTTCATTGTCCACTCCTACTCTCCTACTACCCAAGCCCTATCCTTTATCATGCGAGTTCCCTTTTACCACGGTGTTTCATTTCTAACATTTGATGGCACCAAAAGTAGTCACGTGGTGTAATTTAATCCAAGTATAAATTAGAAGGGCACTCGGTCGAGCACATAGCTCCACCACACAATGGCTGATTCACGAGAACATATCGGGCCCAATACATTATTGAGAAATTGTGCAATACAGCACTGTATCATTTTTGGCCCGATCTCTCAATGGTGAATAATCACTTAAAAAAATTAAATAGCTCTCGTATCCAGATTCGGATTCAGATATTCACCAAGATCGAAAGAGTTCTTCCTTGTCGCACACCCAACATGTCCACAAAGTTTTGTCCGAATCCGTCCACAACTTTTTGAGATATCGTGCTAAGTATTGTTTTTGGCCCGATCTCTCAAAGGTGAAGAATCACTTATAAAATTATTGAAGTCTGATCTGGATCCGGATCTTCAGCAAAATCTAATCAGATCAACCTTGCACACACCCAGGTCAGGTAAGGTATGGGGGCATGCACAGAAATCGTCGCTGCGTCCACTGTCCGCCGGTACTCCAGGGGCCTCCGTCTGGCCATAACCCAAGCAGATGCCTGGCCTATCCCCATCTCCTTGAGATACTGATCAACCTGCTGCAACCACGAGGCATGTGGTCGGCCCATTGGCCTCCTCGACTCACAAGGTTCCCTCGCTGAGTGAATCTGGTGAGTCGGATCAGCGTCAGGAAAACGAGCCACATGTCCATATAGCCGCAGCTGACGCTCATGGACTATGCAGGTAACAAATCTCATTTGAGTCTCTCTCAGCAACCGCTCGATAGGCACAAAGTCCGACCAGCGATAGCCAAGGATTCTCCGAAGAGACCTGGTCCCAAAGGAATTAAGTCTCCGTCTCAGATCCATGGTCAGAGTCCAAGTCTCACATCCGTAGAGCAAGACTGGAAGCACCAAGGACCTGAAGACTCGGACTCTCATCCTCCCGCACAGGTACCGGCAAGCGCCACACCCAATTATCCAGTGAATCCATGACTCCCCATGCTCGACCAGATGTCTGTTGACCTGTGGCTCACCGACAGCAGAGACATGAATGTCACTGCCCAGGAAAGTGAATCTCTCCGTGACCTCAACATCTTAACCACAAATGGGTACAGACAGGACTGCAGCATCCAAGATGTCATTGAAAGCCTGAATCTTAGTTGTGACCCAGGAAACCCGTAATCCCAGCGGCTCCGACTCCTCATTCATCACCTCCAAGGCCCCAAAAAGGACATCGAGAGTCTCCGCAAGGATGACCGCATCATCTGCGAAATCAAGTGCAGAGATCTTGATATTTCCAAATGATGCACCGCAGCTTGATCTCTCTGACATCCTCCTCAGAATCCAGTCCATACAAGTGCTGAAAAGTGTGGTTGTCAGTACACACCCCTGACGAACTACAGTAACAAATGCAAATAAGTCAGAGTTGGTATCACCACATCTCACAGCACTCTCAACACCAGAGTATAGTTCAGACATCAGATTGATCAGCTTTGGTGGCACCCAACAAAGATCAGGAATCCTCTCGAAGGCATCCCGATTCACTGAATCAAATGCTTTACAGAGATCAACATAGGTGGCAAGCATCCCCTGGTGAAACTCGTCTGCATTCGGTGAGGACCCGAAGAGCAAGGATACGGTCAATCGTTGACCTCTGATGTAAAGCCTGACTGCTCTGGACACTGGTGCTCAAGCAGATGGTGGCGAACCCTATCAAGAATTATCTGAGCAAAGACATTGCCCAGCACTGAGAGCAGTATCACCCCTCGGTAGTTGCAGTCTTGGAGAATACCCTTCCCTTTCCAAAGAGGGACAACAAGGCCCCTCTTCCAGTCAGTTGGGATGGTGCCTGTGTTTCAGGCAGAGCACAGAAATGAATGCAACAACACCAGTACAGCATTTCCACCAGCCTTGAGAACTTCAGCATGGATGCCACAGATCCCAGGAGCTTTACCCCATTTCAAGTGGTTCACCGAAGCCTGTGGTTCACAAATGAAGGTGGACCACAGTTGATTGGAGGGTCAGCAATACGGATAGTAACACCCGTGACAACCAACTTGACAGCTGCTCAAAGTAACCGGACCAGCGGGACTTCACTTTGGACTCCTCTGTCAAGAGCTTACCCCCCCCCCCCCTCCTGCTCCAACTGCAGTACAGCAAGGGACCAGCTCGGACGAACGCAATGTGAGAATTGCCCTGTAAGCAGGACAACAATCATTTGACAACAGGTGATGCTCTACCCCCTCACAGAATCCTCGCACATAGGCCTCCTTGTCCACCCTTACTGCACATACAGTTTTACACCTCAGTTCCCTGAACAGTTCAGCTCTGCCATTCAGCCTGGCCCTGTGATTCTGGTCAATGGTATCCCTTGAGAGACAACATTCTTCTTCACCCTCTGGTGTCTGAAACATCTTCCGGCAACATCAAGGACGGTGGACTCCACAACTCTTCATGATCCCCTGAAGCAACAAGACCCTCCAAATCCCCACTCAACCTGTTCGCAAACTCCTCAGCTACCCTCTCATCCTTGAGCTTACCAACATCCAGCCTCGGTTGGGATGGTACCAATCTCCCAGATTTAAGCAGAAACTTGAGAGTTGCTACCACAAGCCTGTGGTCAGTATTGAGGAACTGAGCACTCCTGTAGACACTGCAGTTCTGGATCATCCTCCAGCGACCATCAGCGAGGACATGGTCAATCTCCTTTGCCACACCGCCAGCATTGGAATACCAAGTCCAGCGATGAGCTTGTGGGCGCTGAAACCATCAACCGGCCACCCTCAGTCCATGATTTCTTGCAAAGTCAAGGAAATTAGTGCTATTCTGGTTCACGGTTGCAGACCCACGGGGTCCAACACATGTCTCATAACCATCCCTATCTCTTGCAGTCGATGCATTGAAATCCCGCAAGACTGGAAGAGTATCTCGCTTAGAGCAATGATCAACAACAGACTCGAGCATGGCATAGAATGTGTCCTTCACGGTGAGATCACTCGCCTCAGTCGGAGCATTTACATCAACCAGGGAAATGACATGGAGTGACGAATCCTTTGTCTCATAATATGTTCGTTGACCAGGGTTACCTCAATTATCATTGAAGTCAGCCTATTGGACACAACTACAGCAACTATGTGGGTGTGGTAAGCATCAGAGTAACCAGGCTAATAGTTGGTGTAACCACCCGGCATGATTTTGCTGCAATCCGGTCTCCGAACCTCAGAGAGAGCTGCAATACCGATGTCCAACCGCTTGAGCTCAGATGATAAGAAAGACAGGTGATCCTCCTCTCTTCGGGATAGGACATTCCAGACACCGACCTGAAGGGACCACCTCAGGTTAACCCAACGAGACTGCCGTCTGATGGACGACACCAAAGCACCACCCTGACACACACAACCGCAACCTGAGCTGGGAAGTTTACCCTGTGGTTTCCCTCCTATCATCAAGTATTGGGGTCCCAAAGGCTTTGCCCCAATCCCGTCATCCAGTGTGCTGCCCTGCGAAGGGAAGCTGCACAGGAGGTACTCTCACGGAGTGAGTTTTCAGATTTTTTTGCGTTTTTGTGTTTTGCGGAATGAAGGATTTTACGGTGGCCAGAGTGGAAATCCTGCCACCAACCTCCTAATAAGAAGTAACCCAACTGCAGGAGAACGTCTGCAGACACAGTTTGGCACTAGATATGGATGGCCGTTGGCTCACAAGGAGCTCCTCCGCCCTTTGACAGGTTTTGTTTTTCATCCTGAAACCACACTCAACCAGTCCACAAAAATTCATCTGAATCCGTCAACAAGTTTTTGAGATATCCTGCACACAAACAAACTAACAGACAAACAAACAAACAGAAAGGGGTGAAAACATAACCTCCTTCTCCTTCGGTGGTGGAGGTAATGATTTGTTACAATAATTACTTGATTTTAATTAAAATCCTATTTATCCTCCCTGAAAAGTGATAACGATCACAAATTCCTTTTTTGAATGATCGTTCTTGGAGATATTAAAAAGATCAACTTCAAATTTCTAAAATGGACAAAAGAACGTTTTTTCCCCCATTTTACATCTGTGTTTCAGGTTCGTCAATGAGACTCGAGAGAGTATAGTTGTACAAAAAGAAAGAATATTAATATTTGGTTTTCAGACTTTGTGGAAGACATAATTAAAGTATTTCAATATTGTTAGTATTGTTAGACTTGTGGGTTACAGGGTAGTTTTCGAATAGCAAGGCCTTTTCGCACAGAGGTGGATTAAGATTTTTTGTGGCTCTGGGCACAAAAAATGTTTCTGCCCAAAGGAGGAGGAGGAGAGGACTCTGTGCTATTTCCACCCCCCTTCCCCCAAAAAAGAAGGCTTGCTAATTTCGCACTCACTGAGCCTATATTGCTTTGGACTCGACTGCAAAAAATCCAGAGGAATACCCACGTTTTATTGCCCCCCCCTTGGAAAAATTGTTATGTTCATGTTTTCCACAACCGAGCTTGCTATCGCTTGCCAAGCCAGCTGTTCCTCATCAACCTTTGAAATGGAGGGCTGAAGCCACTTGGCGAGTGCTCTACAAGAAACTTGGTAATGGAACACACCTCAGCACTTGCAGGGGTGTGCTCATTTACCAAGTTTTTATTTTATTTTATTTTTTGTATACATAGATGAGGCTCGTGGAAGAGCTAAAAGTTTATTGTAGAGAGCTCACCAAGTGGCTTAAGCACTCAAGCAAACAGTCCAACAAAACCGTTGATAAGGAATGGCAAGCTTGGCAAGCAAGCTGATTGGTAATGGCACACACCCCACATGTGTGAGTCCAAAGAAGCTTTTCTGTTTCTGCCACTTGTGTAACTAAAAAAGGTAATTTTGGATGATTTTTAACCCTTTTCGCCGTTGTTGAGCTATTTTCCACTTTTCATCCTAGTTTTGTTTCACCGTTGGGACAGGTGCTCTGATTTTAAAAACCATGTTCCGCTTTGCGCATGGGTTAGTCCATTTACTCAAGAGGGATTTTTTGTGATCGTACAATATATTGTAGTGTGGATTTTAAAAACAATATCGATATGTATTAACATTACAAATTGTACAAATTTTATTGTGGTTATTGTTGCATTTGTATATTTTAAACGTAGTTATGATTCCACTTGTTTTCTCGACTAACCCCACCGCATAATTTTGTAATAGTCCTGTCAAATTAAACATCAGGGGAAAACATTTTTTAAAATCGATTCATGTAAGTTGTAGGCACGTTATGCGATCGTTGACACACGTTACTTGTAAGTTACTCATAAGTCGAAACACGTCAAGGTAATGATGAGCCTTCCTGAAACTTATTTATCACCTATGAGTAACGTGTTGTAGGCACGTTACACGATCGTTGACACACGTCGAGGCACGTTTTGCGATCGTTGACACACCGAGGCACGTTACTTGTAAGTTACTCATAAGTCGAAACACGTTGAGGTAATGCTTAGCGTACCCAAAACTTATTTCTAACCTATGAGTGAGTGCTTTGAACCTATGTGTAACGTACCCCCAACGCATATTGACGTATGTAGACGTATTTTATTGACGTCTTCCGGACGACCACGGAACTTACTGAACATGTTTCTAATTTACATCTACCGTATAATGGCGTATTGGCAGCGTTAAAAAAAAACAACAACAATAACTTCCGATATTTCGGCACGTGCCGTCACGTCACGTCCGATTGTCTCTTCAGTTTGCTCATGTCTTATTCTTAGTTCCTCCTCTGTGAATATTTTCAGTTTGAGGATATTGTCACGTCGACGTCGAAACTTAAAAGCAAATGTCCGAATATATTTAAAATTCGTGATAGACTAAAAAAAACAAACAAAAAAACAACAACAACAACAACTTCAGATATTTCGTCACGTGCCTTCACGGAGCCAAGAAGAAAAAAAGAAAATGTGCCTTGACGGAGAAAATAAGTTCCAGGTATGCTAAACATTACCTCGACGTGTTTCGACTTATGAGTAACTGACAAGGAACTTGTGTCGACGTGTGTCAACGATCGCATATCGTGCCTACAATTTATTCCCAGCATAGCGGAACGTGTGAGCCATACGGCGAGTACGTCGTAAAATTTTCAGCATGCTTGAAATTTCACGACGTACGAGACGTACTACGACGTATGACAGCGTACTTCATCGTTTTTCAGCGTGCTCTTCACGTAAACCAAACTTACCCATAACGTATTCGACTTGTCCCAGCATTTTAGACACATTTTTCAGAGGTCGGCATACGCTGGCTAAATCATCAAGGTGTGACTGCAATGTTGACACTTCCAATTCTCAGGCGGTTATGATTTGAATCGGCGAGTGGCAGCTTTTTAATAGGCTATGCCACGTGATCGTCGGCGATATGTGCAGCGCACTATGCCTAACTTAGACTATCGTTGGGCATAGGTTGTGAACGCCGACAACACGCTCATCATTCGTTGGTATAAGTTATCTATAAGACAACGAAACGTTCTGTGTACGTTACTAATATGTTATGAATACGACCAACACTTTAAAAAAAAAACAACAAAATTTCAGCGTCCGCCAACGTTTTACATACATTTTTATACGTTGCCATTGCTGGCTAAATCGTTAAGGTGTGACATCGCCTTCAGCATGGACCTTGTGTTTGCGTAGGATAGATCATTTTAACTGCAACAAGGCTTTGCATGTAGGTTAAGTCGTCCTGTTTTTATGCACTGTTGGAAGGCGATGTGTGTGGTGGAAGTTACCTCGATTAAGGATGACATGTGATCTTTCCTTCCTGTGCTGGCAAGGGCCAAGCAAGGTAATGAGAAGGGACCCCTCAGAGGGTCATTAATATGAGGTTGCCCGAGCATATACTACAATAAAGTTAGCTCCCTCCTCCCCTCTCTTTCTGGTGTCTGCATCAACTGAGGACACAATATCACTGCTGCCATCAATGTCATCAACTGGGGTTGAGACCTACAAGGACTACTCTTCTACTGTGGCAGCACCAAATCTCACGAATGGCCTGACCCGCCGGCAAGGGGGAGTTCTGCAAATGGCCCAAGCCACATGCTACAAACTGATTAGGGTGGTCGTGGGAAGTCACCATATTTCTGGCTATTCTACGCCACGTGTGAGGAAAGAGTTAGGAGGGGGAGGGGGAGGAGAGGTGTTATCTGAGGATGACCTGAGGTGCAGCATTTGCTCTTTTGTGCTCGTGGATGCCTTGTGGTAAGCAAAGTAAAGAGACCAAGCAAGGTAAGGAGAAGGGAGCCTTGAGAAGGTCATTAATATGAGGTAACTTCAGAACGTGGCACGATAAGGCTCGCTCTCTCCTACCGTCTCTTTCTGGTGTCTGTGCGGACCAGAGAACATGACGTCACCGCTGCAGCCAATGTCGTCAGCCTGGTGTGGGGCCTGCCAGGAGAACCCTCCTACGGTGACAGCAAAGCATCTCACGAATGACAGGACCCTCTGGCAAAGTGGAGTGCTGAAAATGGCCTGAGCTGTGGCTGCTGGTTGCACCATTGCTTAGGGATATGGCTATGCTGCTGATGCAGTGCTCTGTGACCAGTAAACTCAGAATGACAGTCTGAGTCAACCCCACCAGGTGTAAATTCAGCAGCCAACGGGGCTCAAACTCAGGACACTAGGATCTCAAGCCAGCCACCCTAACCGTGAAGCCAATGCCAAGCTTAGGGGACGTACTGCGGTGCAGAGTTCTCTTTCACCTTGAGCAGTCAGTGGAACCTGACATTCATTTTACCCTGAGAGTGGGGAGAGGTGGGGGAGAGGGAGAAAGAAGGGGGCGCTGTGTGGTGCGAAGCTCTCTATTGCCTTGGATGGTCTGTGGGGCAGGATGCTCCTATTTGCTTGGGGGGCACATTGGTGTGAAGCTCTCTTTCACCTTGGACTGTCTGTGGAGCTCGATGTTTCTTTTTGCTGAGGATGCTCCAAGGTATTGCACTGTCATGCCACAATTTCTGCCCAGTGCAGGCCTGTTCTGCTCTCCTCTCGATGGCATTTCCTTGGTGACATTTTGAACTATTCTTCCACAGACTGGAAGCTTCTTTTACAAATCCTTCCCAGGTTTTTGTGAATACGTGTGTGACCGTAGGGCCTTGGGGGTTTTTTTACTTTCATTGTATTGTAAGCGTCATTTCATGAATTATCATACTTTATTGTCTGTCTCTCGTCCCATTGGATGTTTTTGTGTCGTGCCAGCATGAGGACCTGAAGTGCGGCATTTATGCATATAAATAAATATAAAATATACATATATTGATAAATATATATTTACAAATATATAAATATATATGTATAAATATATTAATATTTTTACGGATTTCAGAATCCGGTCTGATGAATGCATTCACACATCCAGGTCCATAGAAAGTTATTTCCTCAAATGCATGTTCAGATTAGCCCCATCCCCATGTCTGGTGGGATCTTAAATGTGATACGATGAGAAGGGTAAAGGATAGATCCCCACTCTGATAGGAAGTTTTTTTTTTTCTTTACGACAGACACGTTTACACACATTTCTTTCACGAGCTCTGAAGTGCACCCTCATTTTTCCTCAGCAACATTCTTTTGCAAGCTCTGAAGCCCGCCTTTTTTGAGAGCGCACGGGTCGTCATGGTAACCGTGCGCAAGTGGGGCGGGGTGAGCTTGGGGTGGACTGCACCCACCGAGATGGCCCGGAGATATAAAACGAATGGAGGTCTGTTCTGAGAAGAGAGGAAAAAGCAAAGGGCGAGAGAGGTGAGAAGGAAGCGGGGTGAAAGAAAGCCAGGGAGGGAGAAGAGAACGAGAAGTAAGCTTGAGAAGCGAGCAAGAAGCGGGTGTAAGTACGCAAAAGAGAAGGAAGAGAGCATGTGGTGCACGTGTGGGTGTGAGCAGCGCCACCAACAAGTGAGGCATGGGTCGGTCACCAACAACACCAGGGTCTCAACCCGCGACAGACGATCTCGGTGCCCTCCAGACTTCGACTGGCATTCAAGGCTGTTCGCGAGAGGGTGCACGACAAAGCTGGGTGCTGGTGACGAACATGACACGCACGCACGCATTTCAGGACATTTTCACTTAACGGACGACTACTTTCTGGTGAGCGAGACGATTCTACTCTCCCCTCCCCCCCCCCCCCACCCACTGAATGATCTGCTGGGTACCCATTTGTGAGTTTAGCTGTAAGTAAGTCAACCATAAGCATCGTCTCTTTGTGTCTTTCTTGGAATTTTGATTGATTTTGCTTTGAAATTAATTCATTTATTTACGCCAGAAAATGAAAAGTTCTTTATATTTACTCATTTTATGATTAATAAATCATTTGTCGATTTCCAACCTGTCCGTGTTTGTCCTTTCCTTCCATTGGTCTGGCATTGTCCGAACCGAGATAGACTGGGAAGTAATTACCACAGATTTGACCAGAAAGAGTCTGCACGCACCAGCGGTTAAAACGCTCGGCCGCCCTCATTAAAATATAATCGAGATAACATTGGTGCTTTGCCGAGGGCGCACTCCCCGCTCAGGTAACCATGTGACCTCCAGTTAAACAGCATAATTAGACGGTGGAGACTGGAACTCGTGGTTGACTGGGTGGCGTTCGTGGTTCTAAAACAACCCACCGTACCACAACGTTAATTGCGAGCGGTGGCCCCAGGTCCGGCTCTACCGAGGACAACTGGGGATTAATCCCCCTGAGTGACAAGCTGGTGTCTTGGTACCCGTGGCTGCAACAATGTATATATATATATATATATATATATATATATATATATATATATATATATATATATATATATATATATGTATATGTTCAGCTGCACCGCACGGCCAACCAATCGATCAAGCAAAGTCCGAGTAAACTCTCCTACCCAATTTTTTGACGAACAGGAAGGAGAGTCCTCCTCAGGCTATGTTTCGCTTGCGGTCCGCAAGCTTTTTCAAGCCAAGAGGCACAGGTAACCACACACGGCCATTTGTAACGAACCACTTCTGGTCACACGTGTTGGCATGCGCACAACTTTTGGTGATCAGAAAGTGGAAATGTCACTCATCATTGGATTCCCACCGATTCCTGGTCATTATTTTTTTTTTTCAATCTGGTATTGTAATTATGCATATGTACAGCTCACTGTGCATGCCCCAGTACCTTCGGATTGTTAAAAGAACGTGTTTTGATTCTCCACGTGGATCGTGATGTGGGTGTGGGTTGATGCACTTTCTGCATATGTTTTGCATGTTCCGATGAAAGGTGTGAGTGTGTGTTGTTGCGTGACGGCATGTTAGCTGCATTGCAGTGACATTGCGATTTATTGTGGTGGTGTATGCGTAGCAAAGCTATTGTTGAACCTATCTGTATCCTTGCTCTTGCACCATTCCCTTATAGATGCTTTAAGCAATGGGTTAAGGAGATCAATGGTTTCATGTGTTCGACCACCTCTCTTTTCATGAAACATGCCAGGCTTCAAGCATTAGTCACCAGTGTTGGTTGGACGTGACATCCAGTACGTGAGTTCCTCCAAGGTCCAGATGATGCCCCGTTTGTATGTGGTGCCGTGCAATTGCTGAATGATCTGTGTTACCCAATTGCATCACCCTTTTGTGCTCATCCAGCCGTGTTTGGAGGTTTCTCTCAGTTTCTCCGATATATATCAATACTAATAAAATGGCAGTGTGTGCGTGTGTGTGTGTGTGTGTGTGTGTGTGTGTGTGTGTGTGTGTGTGTGTGTGTGTGTGTGTGTGTGTGTGTGTGTGTGTCAGTGTGGGCATGTCTCCTCCATAACTCCAAAACTATAAAAATCCACCAGCCTGAAACTTTGCATCGATACAAAGAAAATTCCAAGCAAGTGCATGAGTGAAAATTGGGTGTTTGGGATATTTAAAACACCACTTTTTAAGATAATTAATGGCCTTATTTAATTGTACCCTTTATCAGGCACCATTCTCAGCCACCTCACTCTCTGGGGTCTAAAGGCAAATCCTAGGTTTCCTCACTGGGGTCTGAAGCCGCCATGTTTTCTGGCCTGCTCAACCATGCCTTGACTTGGAACAGACTGCAATGATTTCTTGATGATAAAGTTTTTTTTCTTCACTTTCCTCACTCATATTGTCAAATGTGTGTTCATCGTAGTTACAAATCGCTGTATACATCGCGCTTTTGTAAGTATGAGAGTTTTCAAATTAGGAGCTTGGAGCAATTTTTTCATTATATGATACGATTTTCCACAATCAACACTCACGGACTAATTAAAGTACATCATCGAAATTTTATTCGGCTTTGAGGATTAGATATTATCTGGACGAAATAAATGTTGAAATTTGGAGTGAAATCTGATAATTTAAAGAAACGAGTCTCGTAACTATCTCAGCCGATATACCTATTTACTTTAAGCAAGCAACGCAATGTTCCTTCCAACTCCATATATACACAAGAAAATGTGATATTTCCAAAGCATTAAGCTTATCTTTTTCTTCTGTTTGGAGAATTATGTTAAGTGAACAAAAAATTTAATAATGTGCCAAAATTTACCAGTTTCATTGAGCTGTTTGATTTAATGCATTCACTGCTCGACCTCGCGCCCTGTCCCTCATAGGGACTGCTTAATCATAGCGTCTGCCAGATCTGTGTCTATATTTTTTGACGTTTCGCGAGGTGCTCTCCAGGGAATCAAAGCACATCTGGTGAAAAACGGACGTTTTAAAATAAAGTTATAACGTTTGCGTGGACCGCCAATGATGTACCACGTGACACGTGCACAGACAACATTGCGGATTATCTGCAATGTTTATTTCATATACGATTAAACTTTGTGATGTCTCCAGAGTTTTACTACGTTAAACAGCAACCCTTTTGTGAATAAAGTCATTATTTGAAAGAATTCATTTAATTTCCTTAACTGCTGCGGGTGCAGTGAAGACTGGCTTTAAATTAAAGGGATCCGATATAGTATGTAGCCACAGCCAGGCGAGAAGAGCTACTTAAATTGATGTTCTTCCAGATATACTAAAAGCCCTTCCACTGAAGGAAATTGAAGAACTCATATTATTCACCATAATTGTTATTATCCGATAGTTGTTATATTTATCTTTATTCAATTTTACATCCTCAACATATTTCTCAGTATCTTTTACAAATGAAGAGATTGATTGACACTTGTCTTTTGTGTCTTGATGCATTGTATTTATTAAGTGAAAAAAGTTGGAGGATAAAATGGTTTTAAGCAGAGATTCACCGATAAATTTAACGGAATTTTCATCAAGAAAATTTTATTTTAAGCAAAGTTTTGTTATATAAATATGGTGAATACAACGTACTGCGATGTTTGTAATCATGAATATAAATGTTATAAGAAACACCTTCAAACCAACAAACACACATTCAATCTTTTCAGACAAATATCTCCACTTGACCAAGAAACAAAACATTGTGATAGATGTGATAATGATATTCTGAATTTTTTTTTTTAAAATAATAAACACCTTCAATCTCGCAAACATAAGAACAATGAAGAAAGGGAAGGTGCCACTAAATTCTCCATTGAAAACACTGATGGGGCATTTAAAGGACATATAAAAATCAGATTGTTTCGCTTTCAAGACCCTGGACCATCTTCAATCATTGAAGCTGTTGATATGGTTAAACAAAGTGTTCAAACGAAAATTAAAAACACATCAAATGAAATGAAAACTTTAAAGTTTTATATGGGAGTAAAATTGAATATGGTAAGAGAAGGTGATGAAACTACTCCCTATATGAGGACAAACCCTCACTTTATCTCATCATTTCAAGATTTTGTAAGATGTGATGTTTACAATGAACTCGAGACAAGAACAAGATGTTGATAACACTGTAGTAGGTTGTGGATTTTCTAATACAAAAATAATCTTTTTAGATATACACGTCTTAAAATCAGATCCTCTTCAAGCTTCTTCTTATATTGATTTTCCAAAAGAGATAAAACTTAAGAAAGCAGTTGTTAATATTCAAAACAAAGATAATAAATGTTTTCTATGGTCTGTTCTTGCTCACTTACATCCTCCATCATACAATGGAATCCTGAAAGGGTTGAACATT
This sequence comes from Eptatretus burgeri, assembly GCF_056783735.1. Lineage (NCBI taxonomy): Eukaryota > Metazoa > Chordata > Myxini > Myxiniformes > Myxinidae > Eptatretus > Eptatretus burgeri. Next base: position 23,449,263 of record NC_140971.1, read on the forward strand.
ATAAGAAATACGAGAATACATTAAGTATTAAAGATTTAAAGATTCCAATGTCATTGAGAGATATTCCTAAATTTGAGAAAATGAATAATCTTTCTGTTAATGTATATGGATTAACGGATACAAATAAAGTTCAGATATTAAAAATTTCAAACAACCATAAAAATGATGAAACACACATTGACCTTCTCTACTTTACTTCAAAGGAAAAATCACATTATGCTTTCATGAAAAATTTATCAAAATTAACCAAATCACAACTATACAAGAGAAAATGTAAAATGTATCCTTGTAAGAGATGTCTCAACTCCTTTTACACAAAAGAACGATTAAATCAACATTCAAAATATTGTAGTAATCATAAATCAACCGAAATCAATTTACCAAAAGCAGGTTCAAACATATCATTCAAAGATTTTAAAAAATCTATAAAACATCTGTTTGTGATATATGCTGATTTTGAAAGTATCCTTGAAAACACAGATACTGTTTCTCCAAATCCAAATAAATCATACACAAATAAATATCAAAAACATACTCCTTGTGGTTTCTGTTATTATATCAAATCATCTGTTGGTGATGAATACAACAAGTTAGAACTTTATAGAGAAGATTCCTCAGAGGAGTTTGTAAGATGATTGGAAAAAAACTGTATAAGACGAAGAGAAATAATGGTTTAAACCTATACACCAATGTCATTAACAAAGCGAGAGAAAAGGGAATTTAGAAAGAATAGTATCTGTCATATTTGTGAGGAAAAAATTGAGGGAGAGGTCAAGGTTAGGGATCACTGTCATCTCACTAGAAAATATAGAGGTCCAGCTCATTCCTGTTGTAATCTTAATTACAAGCCCCCAAACTTTATTCCTGTCTTTCTTCACAACAACACTCACTATGACACACGTCTATTTATAAATGAACTTGCAAAGACATCTGGAGATATTTCTGCCATTCCGAGCACAGATCAAAAATACATCTCATTCACAAAAACAATTCATACACCCCCCATAACCCATATCAGATTTCTTGACACATACAAGTTTATGGCAAGTCCATTATCTAACTTAGCATCAAATATTAAAAGCTTACCGAATCTTAAATCACATTTCTCAAATCAAGAAGAGATTGATCTCTTATCACAAAAGGGAATATATCTGTATGACTAGATGGATTCATTTGAGAAGTTTAAAGAAACACAACTTCCTTCAAGGGAAAGTTTCTATGGTAAGTTAAATAAAACTCATATTTCCGATAGAGATTATACAAAAGCTAAAAAGGTTGGGAGAAGTATAATATAAAGAATCTTGGAGAATATCATGATTTGTATCTTAAAACTGATGTATTGTTATTGGTTGATGTGTTTGAAACTTTAAGAACAGTCTGTCATAAGAAACATTCTTATGGATTGGACCCCGCTCACTATTACACAGCCCTGGGTTTGGCTTGGAGTGCTATGTTAAAAATGACAAAACAAAATTTGGAATTAATCAGTGATATAGATATGCTTTTAATGATAGAGAAGGCTAAATGAGGAGGAATATCTCAAGTATGTTCCAAGAGATATGCTAAAGTAAATAACAAATATCTTCTTGATGATAATAAGAATGAGGACAACTCTTACCTGATGTATTATGATGCTAACAATTTGTATGGGTGGGCTATGTCTCAATCTTTACCTTATGGGAAATTTAAATGGGTTGAAGAAAAACATTATGAAAAAGTTTTACAAGACATTGTTGTCTCCTCTCAAAAATAATTGGATGAAGCTGAAGTTGGATATTATTTTTATGTTGATTTGAAATATCCAGAAGAACTTCATCACAAACATAAAGAGCTAACTTATGCCTATGATAAAGAAAGTCCAAGAAAAGAATGGTTAAGTGATTACCAACAGATATTCAATAAAAAAGGTAAATCTCCAGAAAAACTACTTACTACATTAAATGAAAAAGAAAGTTATGTTTTGCATCAAAGGAACTTGAGACAATATTTATCTACTCGGTTGAGTTGAAAGTGAGGAAAATTCATTGGATTTTGAAATTTAAACAAAGTCATTGGTTAAAGAAGTATATTGATTTTAATACAAAAAGGAGAACAGAAGCAAAAACAGACTTTGAGAAGAACTTTTATAATTAATGAATAATGCTGTATTTGGAAAAACGATGAAAAATGTTAGAAATCGACAAAACATAAGACTTGCTACATCTTGGAAACAGGCTTCAAAGTTTTTTTTTTGTATACATTGTCGAGGCTCGTATGAGAGCCAACACACAATGCACAGCAAGGGGGCATGAGACAAGAGGGGCGGGAGTGGGAGGAACAAAACAGTGGGGAACAGACACATTAGGAGATCTGTGGAAGGGAGAGGGATGGGACGGGGAATATGGGGAAGAGAAAATGGACATTACAGGGACTTTCAGGAAGGAAATCAGGGGAATTGAAGGAAGTGGGCATGGGTGGATTATCGGGGGTAGAAAAGATCGAGGATTTGGATGGGGGATGATAAGAGGTGGTGGAGAATAGCTGTTTTGAAAGCCTGGAGGGAAGAATGGGAAAGAATAGAGTGAGGGAGTTTAATCCAAAGGCGGGAAAAAAGAGGAATGAAAGAGTGAAGGTGAGCAGCGGTTCGTGATTTTGGTAGTTTTACCAGAAGGGGGTTGTTGGCGGACCTTGAGCGCCCTTTGGAAATGTGGTGGGGACAAATCGCAGAGAGAGAGCAGGGGGGGGCAAGGCTGGAGAGGAGACGGTAGAAGACAGAAAGACCACCGACCAACCTGCGGTGATTGAGTGAGAAGCCCAAGGACTCAGCTTCATGCGAGAGATGCGGATGATCCTAAATTCCCTGGTTTCGACAGCGTGAAGCTGAGAAAGGTGGGAGGCAGGAGCACCAGCCCAGAGGGGAGAGCAGTACTCCATCAGGCTACGGACAAAAGTTTTGTAAGTGGTGAGGACCTCAGGAGGGCCGAGGAAGGACTATGCATGATGGAGGATTCCCTGTCGGCGACTGGCTTTGGAGGCGAGGTTGGAAATGTGACTTTCCCAGGAAAGGTCATGGCGGATAGTGAGATGCAGGAGCTTGAAAGAAAAGACTTCATCCAGAGGATTGTTGAGAAAGTGGATGGGGGGGGTTTCTAAACGGTCCTTTCGAAGAGACATAGTGAGAGTGTGAGATTTGTCTGGATTGAAAGACATGTTCCACGTGTTGGACCAGTTTGTGATTTTATCCAGATCTGCAGGGAGCGAAGAAGCTGCTGCATGCCGGTCTGAGGGATGACAGATGGTACGGCAGAGGGTGGAGTCATCAGCAAAGAGATATAGAGGATCTTCCAGAGAGTCAGAGAGATCATTGATGAAAACCAGAAAAAGAACAGGGCCCAGAACGCAACCTTGAGGAACTCCAGCCTGGACAGGAAGAGGGGATGAAAGAACTCCATTTAGGGCCACACGTTGACTGTGACAGGAGAGGAAGTCTGCGAGCCATGAGTCGAGATGGCCTTGGATACCATGGGAAGAGAGTTTGGTGAGCAGGGCAGGGTGTCAGACTGTGTCAAAAGCACGTGATATGTCCAGGGATACGGCTCGGATTTCCTATCTGGCATTGAGGACCTCCATCCATTGATGGCAGAGCAGAAGCAGCATATCCAGGGTAGAGTGACCCAGTCTGAAACCAAATTGATGATCGGAAATCAAGCCATTGGAGAAGAGGAAGGATTTCATGTCTGAAGCGATGATGGATTCCATAACCTTGCTGATGATTGGGAGAAGGCTGATTGGTCTGCAGTTGCAGGGATCTGTTTTTGCACCTTTTTTATGCAGGGCAGTGATGTTTGCAGATTTCCAAGCAGATGGCAGATGACCTTAAGCAAATGAGAGGGTGCATAGAACAGAGAGAGGGTGAGCAAGAGCAGAAGAGCAGGCTTTGAGGACACGTGGGCTGATGCCGTCTGGACCGGTTGCAGAATCTGACTCGAGGTTTGAAAGCAAGCTCACCACCTTGTCAGGAGAAAAGGACACAAAGTCCAGGGACAGTTGGGTGCGACTGGGTAAGGTGGGTAGAAAAAGTGATGGGTTTTGGACACAAGATTTAGCTGCAAACACCAAGTTTAGGCATTCAGCTTTTCCACATGCGGTATCAGCAGTGCGGCCATTTGAGGTAAGGGAGGGGATGGAGGGGGAACATACACCAGAAACAGATTTGATTAAACGCCACCAGGATTTTGAGGAGGATGAGAGGTTTGAGAGTTCAGACATGAGATTAGAAAGATGTTGTTTTCTGGCTTTCCTGAGGGTAGATACACACTTGTTCTGAGCTTTATGGAAGGAACTGAGATTGCCCTCAGTTGGGTTTGCTTTCCACGAGGCAAAAGCAAGTTGATTCAGGACAACTACCTCGCCACAAGCTTCAGTGAACCAAGGGCGGGAGGAAGGGTAGGCCAACTGAAGACGAGAGGGGATAAATCTGTGCATGAGGAAGAGCAAGTTTCTTTGAAAGAATTCCCAGGATGAGTTGATGTTTGAGAAAGTAGTGATAGGAGACCAGTCCATAAGTTTAATGGCTGCTTGGAGACCCTGCCAGTCGGCTTGAGTGAAATGCCAGACTCGACGGCGGTGAGGTGGTTCTCTGATAACAGCCAGAGAGATGTCCACTTTGACAAGGACGTGGTCAGAATAACCGATTGGAGTGGAGGAAGAGCAGCAGATATTGTCAGGGAAAGTTGTCAAAATCAGATCCAGAAGAGATGGAGTACCATTGGTTGAGATCCGGTTTGGGAAGTTGACCGATTGAGTCAGTCCCAATGAGTCTCAGAAAGCTTTTGCTGAGGTGCCATTCCAGGTGAGAGAGGTACCCACACCTAGCCAACTGGCATGATGACAATTGAAGTGACCACATAAGAGGAAGAGAGAGTTTGGATGAGAAGATAGAAGATCGTCCATGTTTTCGGATGGTGAGGTATAGATGGAGTCATCACTGTTAGATGGAGGGTACAGTACACATATAAACATGAGGTGGGAGTGGAGGGGAAGCCATAGCCAGAGGTATTCCTGGGGGTGTGGGGGAGTGAGAGCAGTGCAAGGAGAGTGAGGAATAGAGTCTTTGATGAAGAGAGCAACACCTCCACCAGGACGAGGTTGGGGTCTGTCATACCGGAGGAGGGAGTAACCGGGGAGAGATACTTGGGAGTCAGACACGTCTTGGGAGAGGAAAGATTCTGTTAGGCAGATTATGTCTGGTTTGTCAGTGGCAACCTGTATGGAAAGATCTGAAAGGTTTGAGCGAAGGTCCCAGATATTTGAGGTCCACACTTTTAATGAAGAGGTAGGGGAGGAGGCTTTGGGTGCAGGGTGGGGGGGAGGGGAGGGTAGGACAAGGGACGAGGGGGGAGTTAAGGAGGGTTGTTGAAAGAGTGTGGGGGATTGCAGAATAGCTAGGGGAGGGGGCCGAATGAGGAGGAGAAAAGGCTCTGTGGTGCTGGGGGAGAGGGGGGACAAGAGTGGCGGCAGAAGGCAGTTGAGGATTTGAGGAGGTGGAGTGAAGAGATGGAGGTGAGAGGGCAGTGGAAGGAGGCAACTTAGTGGAGGAGAGGGGGCGCAACTTTGAGAAGGATGAGTGAGGGGGATGAAAGGTGGGAGAAAGGTGAGGGGGGAATTTTTGAGAGATGTGAGAGGGAGGCTTGGAGGGAGAAGATTGGGATGGTTGCTTTGAGAGTAAGAGTGAGGGGTGAGAGGGGTGAGTTGGCACTGAAGTTAGAAAAAAAGAATGGTTGATGGAAAGCGAACATTCATAGCAAACTTCTTCTTCTTCTTTCGGCTGCTCCCGTTAGGGGTCGCCACAGCGGATCATCCGTATGATCCGCATTGTGATTTGGCACATGTTTTACGCCGGATGCCCTTCCTGACGCAACCCTGGTCGCCTCTTACAACACAGGGATATCGTACACCTATTTTAACCGGGGTATACACCGGCCCAGTATACTGGTACTCATTTCGCCGACCTCGGAAGGATGACAGGCTGAGTTAACCCCCTGGTGTATTAATTCAGTGGCCCAACGGGGCTTGAACTCAGGACCTTTTGGATCCCAAGCCGCTGCCCTAACCACTGTGCCAACACCAGGCTTCGAACATTCATAGCAAACTGGGGTTTTTAAAAGTTTTAGGTCAGAGATGCGATTTAACACAATTCTTGATGGATGCAGTAAAGGCGAATTCAGAGAATGGAGAGAAGAAACGCTGTAACAATTGGATTTTTTAGGCAAGGAATGAAGGAGAGGTCGAAATGAGAGCAGTCTGTTAAAATAGCAGAGGAGTAGTGCATTATGAAACAGTAAAGAGTACCACATGTGTGAAAGAGGAAGATGAAGCATTATCAGATCGTTTTTGTTGTTATTATTAATGTTTGAGAGAGTTTAACAGATTAGGTCATGGAAGTGTTGTAGAAAAAAAATAGAGGAAGAAGAAGAGGAGGAAGAAGAAGAAGAAGAAGAGGTAATGAAGAAGAAGAAGAAGAGGTAATGAAGAAGAAGAAGAAGAAGCAGAATCGGGGGAAGGTTCACTGTTTTTTTATTTTTTATTTTAAAGATAAGAAATGGAGAGATTTGTTGGGAGAATGGAGGACGTTAGGAAAGCGGGGAGGATAGAAAATGAAGGTAATGGGGAGAGAAACCAAACAAAAAACGATCGAACACCGAGGGGAACCGGTAGGCCTCAAGCCTAGGCCAAGGCCTAGGCCTCAAACACCCGTAAGAACGTCGACAAAAACTCACAAAATAGCACGATTTTTGAAACAAAACTAAACTAGGAACACACAGAAACATGTAGGTGAGAAAATTAAACAGTTAAAATGGGACAAATAACGACCGGAAACTTAACTTTGAGAACGTCAGCAGGAGAACGACAACGAAGGAGACCTTTCGATGCTCCAAACCCGGAACCGGAAGTCGAATTAATTAATTAATAGACCAAGTTTTGAACGAGCGGAGGTGTTTTCAGAGAACTTTTGTGCTATTCATTTGAAAAAAGAGGGTATTGAAATGGATAAACCTCTTTATATCGGAACATCAATTCTTGTCTTGTCAAAGTCGTTAATGCATGACTATTACTATAATAATTTAAAATCAAAGTATAAGGACAATGTGTCTGTTATATATGGATACAGTTAGTTTTATATTAGAAAGTAAGACAAGTGATGTATGTGAGGATATGATTGATAATATTGATATATATGATACAAGTAATTATAAGTCAGGTGATGTGTTGTTTTCATCAAAGAATAAAAAGGTTATTGGTAAGTTTAAAGATGAATTGGGTGGGAAGGTCATGAGTGAATTTATAGGATTGAGATCAAAGTCTTATGCTTTTATGTATATTGATAATAATAACATTGAAAGGTGTGATAAGAAGCTAAAGGGAATAAAGAAAAATATAATCAAGGAAACAATAAACTTTAAACATTATTACAACTGTTTAACCTAAAAGAAGGAAGAGTACAGAAAAATGAATACAATAAGAAGTTATAAACATCAATTATACACAGAAGAGATAAATAAGAAAGCATTTGGAGCTTATGATGATAAAAGATATATTTTAGAGAATGGAATCAATCGTCTCCCTTATGGTTATAAGTATAAGTGTTAAGATATAGGTTTGGGAATTTTAACAGGCTAACGTCGTCTTTTTACTGATTTTTATTATAAATGATAGAATCAAGCAATAACCAAACCAAAGAGTGGAGATGTAATCAGCCTTGGTATTTAAGTGGGAAACATAAAGAATGTGAGAAATATCAAATAAGTCTTATTTAAGAAATAACGGGGGTAAAAGTAGATGAAACAAACAAGTGGATAAATTTAATTACAAATAAGTTGGAGGATGTTATTGGTGGTTATCAATTGAACAATGAAAAACAATTTACTACAATCTCAAAATGATATGTGGCTCAGCAGGTGGTAAAATAAGAGCATTGAGAGAAGTTTATCATTTCATTTCTGCTCAACAAAGTCATTTAAACCAAGAACTAAGTTCCAAAGTAATCTTTGTGAATATACTCGATGGTGATGAATGTAAAAGGAAAATTAAGTTATTCCCTAAAGCAGAACATGGACAAATATTCATTGGTTCGCTCTTTGAGTGGAATGAAAATATGAAAGGGTAGAAGTGCTTTAATCAGTAAGTGTCAATTTTACATTTGCTTGTATGGGAGGGAAGGGGATAGGTGGGGAGAAAATCAATCTCCTATTTTACATTTGCTTGTATGGGAGGGGGAGAAAATCAGTCTCCTATTTTGGGCTTTTGGGGCTTGAGTCAGAAAGTTTTCCCCTTGTCCCACATTCATTTGAATGGCTGCCTCAGAACTCCATTTATCCTTTACTTTGATTTCATCAATTGTTCATATTGCCCTGAAGCTGCAACAATTCCCATAGTGCTCACTGTCTGAGGTCGTGTACCAAAAGCCCTAAAAGCAATTCACCCAAAGGCAATCCATTATTTTCATGATATGGCTTCACCATCCCATTTGAAAACAACTATACACCAGCATTGTACCACATGCCAAAAAGACAGAAATGGGTGAGTATTTCGACCAGAAGAACAAGAGAAAATTAGTGAAAATAGTAGCTAGCATGTAAACTATGTGTAAAGCCTGGTGATGTGCCAACACCTTCCTCCCTTCACAACACTTACTTCCAAAAAAACAGCCTCAGGCTCTCCCCCACCCCTCCAACTGTTAAAGAGCCACTTGTGATTTTAATGGCAAACACAGGCTGGCTTTTAGCATACAATGTCTTGTTTCATTGTAATGTACTTTTTGTTTTGAAGTCAAACGCCACATACCAACCTCAAAGAGAAACAAAAATTATAACATGGTACATACTATATATTTTTTGTCAGCGAAGAGGAAATTTCACCTTTATAAACGTACTCAGATTTTCCTTAAAAAAAAACAATGGTAGTAAACGACGACTTTGTTTTTGTCCAAATGTGGTGAGCATTCCATTTTATGGCAGATTCCTGAGCGGAAACCGGAGTCGCCTTCTGAGATGCAGCTGCTGCCTTCAGATTGTTTGGTGTTTTTTTTTTTTTCGGTTTGATGGCTTGGGTTGAAAGGCAGTTACTTCTAAATGATAATGATATGACCCATCTTGAATTGCGATGTTTACCTTAGGTTTATGAACAGAGAGAAGTCAATGGAAGTCAATGAAAACCAGCATCGGTGGCAAAATTGCTAGACCGTCCGCTCCGAGTCTTGGAGGCCGGTTGTTCGAACCAGCCGAGTCATACGAAAGACTTAAAAAATCAAGCAAGGAAGAAGTAAGTGCTTCTTCCTTGCTTGACGCTCCACATTTAAAAAGGATAGAGTATGGACAAACAACCATAAGTTGGTAATAATCATGCAGGATTTGAAGGGCCGAATGGCTGCCTCCTGCGTCGAAGTTCTTTGCAAGGGAACTCACATTATTATAAGTTAAGAGCAAACTGCACAAGCAACTGTGGAGCAAGAGAAGCTTGTTTGATGTTGTGCTCCAACAAAAACAATTATGGATACTTGTCAGAATGTATCTTCATTAGTCGTGTGAACCTGTATACGAAGCGTCATCATAAGAATGGGATTGCATCCAAAGGATAAAAAGCGGCTAACAATATTAGCATAATTATTAGACAGAAACAAAAATGGTCACCAATCTTAATAATGATGAGCAATTTCCCTAAAAGTATGTTTATCATTTAATTCCAGTTTGATTTATAAATCGAGCAACATTGAATGAACACCTGCTCTTGCTTGGAGAATCACATCATTTTTGTTTATATAACGTGTGCTATTTTTGTGAGATATCACATGTTTCATGATTGCAAACATATGTTGTGACATGTATACAATATCACAGGATGTCATTTTTGTGATGGGCTGGCAGGATGGCCTAGAGGTACACACACTCGCCTCTAAGCTGTCCAGCCTGGTATGAGTTTGAATCCCGACTTGGCTCTAAACTGTCATCTTGAGTGTTTCACAGGCAGAGTGATTCATCAATGTGTGTGCCATCTCTCAGACAGACATTAAACTGGGTGTCCTGTTGGCCAGAAATTGTTGGTAGAGGTTAAAAATCCCATTATGTCCTTTGTGAAGAGTAGGTGAGCTATCTCTAGCACCCTGAAAAAAATACAAATTCCTGTCCGAACATACAGAGGGTATTTCATTATATATTTTTTGTATACACTGTCGATGCTCATATGAGAGGTAACATACAGAACATATAACAAGGGTTGCAGGAGACAAGAGGGGGGTGGGGGGGGGAGGGAAGGAAAAAACGGTGGAACAGAGACATGAGATCTGTGGAAGGCAGAGGGATGGGGCGGGGGACACACGGTAAACAAGATGGACATGACAGTGACTTTCAGGAAGGAAAGCATGGAATTTGAAGGAGGTGGGTTTTGGGTGGGTTAGCATGGGTAGAAAAGAAACGTGGTGGTTTTGGATGGGGGAAGATAAGAGATGGCGGCGAACAGCTGTTTTGAATACCTGAAGGGAGAGTGGGATTGAAGAGAATGCAGGAGTTTGTTCCAAAGGCAGGAAAAAGAGAGGAATGAAGGAGTGAAGGTCAGCAGTGATTCTTGACTTTGGTGCTTTCACCAGAAGGGGGTTGCAAGTGGACCTTGAGTGCCCTGCGGATATTGGGGGCGACATATCTCAGACAGAGCAGGGGGGGGCGAGGCCAGAGAGGAGACGGTAGAACACAGACAGACCACCGACCTGCCTGTGGTGAGAGTGAGAGACCCAAATACTCAGCCACAATGCAGAAGATACCAATGATCTTAAATGCCTTGGTTTCCACAGCGAGAGGCTGAGAAAGTTGAGAGGCAGGAGCACCAGCTCAGAGGGGAGAGCAGTACTTCATCAGGCTGCAGACGAAAGCTTTGTATGTGGTTAAGAGCTCAGGTGTGCCAAGGAAGGATTTTGCACGAAGGAGGATTCCCAGTGGATTCCCGAAGGAGGACTGGCTTTGAAGGCCAGGTTGGAAATGTGCCTTTTCCAGGAAAGATCATGGCAGATAGTGACACCCAGAAGCTTGAATGAAAGGACTTCTTCAAGAGGATTGTTGAGAAAGTGGATTGGTGGGGGGAGGGGGGCTGGTGGGTTCAAGACAGTCCTTTCGAAGAGACATCGTGAGAGTGTGAGATTTGTCTGGCTTGAAAGACATGTTCCACGTGTTGGACCAGTTTGTGATTTTATCCAGATCTGCAGGGAGTGAAGAGGCTGCTGCTTGCCGACCTGAGGGGTTACCGATGGTATGGCAGAGGGTGGAGTCATCAGCAAAGAGATAAAGTTGATTTTCCAGAGAGTCGGAGAGATCATTGATGAAAACCAGAAAAAGAACAGGGCCCAGAACGCTACCTTGAGGAACTCCAGCCTGGACAGGAAGGAGGGCTGAAAGAACTCCATTTGGGGCCACATATTGGCTGCGACAGGAGAGGAAGTCTGTGAGCCATGAGTGGAGATGTCCTTGGATACCATAGGAAGAGAGTATGGTGAGCAGAGCAGGGCGCCAGACTGTTTCGAAGGCACAGGATATGTCTAGGGAGATGGATCTGATTTAATGTCTGGCATTGAGGATCTCATACATTGTTGGGAGAGCAGAAGCAGCATATCCAGGGGAGAGTGACCTGGTCTGAAACCAAATTGATGATCGGAAATCAAGCCATTGGAGAAGAGGAAGGATTTAATGTCTGACGTGATGATGGATTCCATAGCATTGCTGATGATTGGGAGAAGGCAGATTGGTCTGTAGTTGCAGGGATCTGTTTTTGCACCTGTTTTGTGCAGAGCGGTAATGTTTGCTGATCTCCAAGCAGATGGCAGATGACCTTGAGCAAATGAGAGGGTGAATAGAACAGAGAAATTGTGAGCAAGAGCAGAAGAGCAGGTTTTTAGGACATGTGGGCTGATGCCGTCTGGACCGGTTGCAGAATCTGAGTTGACGTTTGACAGCAAACTCTCCACCTTGTCAGGAGAAAAGGACACAGAGTGCAGGAACAGCTGGATGCGCCTGGGAAAGGTGGGTACAGAAAGCGATCAGTTTGGCACAAGATTGAGAAGCAAACATGGTTTTAGGCATTCAGCCTTTTCACGTGCAGTGTCAACTGTGTGGCCATTTGAGGTCAGGAAGGGGATGGAGGGGGAACATACACCAGAAATAGAATTAACTAGATGCCACCAGGATTTGGAGGAGGGAGAGAAGTTTGATAGTTCAGACTTGATCTCAGAAATATGTTGTTTTCTGGCTCTCCTCAGGGTAGATACACACTTGTTCCGAGCTTTGTGGAAGGAACTGAGATTACCCTCAGTTGGATTTGCTTCCCATGAGGCAAAGGCAAGTTGGTTCAGGCCAACAGCCTCGCCACAAGCTTCAGTGTACCATGAGCAGGAGGAAGGGGAGGACAACTGAAGACGAGAGGGGATAAATCTGTGCATGAGAGAGAGAGAGAGCAAATTTTTACAAAAATATTTCCCCAGACGAGTTGATGTTGGATAAAGTAGAGATGGGAGACCAGTCTAGAAGTCTGATGGCTGTTTGACGACCCATACCAGTCGGCCTGAGTGAAATGCCAGACTCGACAGTGCTGAGGTGGTTCTCTAATGGCCAGAGAGATGTCTACTTTGACAAGGACGTGGTCAGATGTACTGATTGGAGCGGAGAAAGAACAGCAGATATTTTCAGTGAAATTGGTTAAAATCAGATCCAGAAGAGATGGAGTACCGTTGGTTGAGATCCGGGTCGGGAAATTGACTGATTGAGTCACAGAAGTCTTTTGCTGAAGTTTCATGGCAGGTGAGAGAGGTACCCACACCCAGCCAACTGGCATGACAATTGAAGTCACCACATGTGAGGAAGAGAGTGTTGGGATGAGAGGATAGAAGTTGGTCAATGTTTTCAGAGAGCGAGATGTAAAAGGAGTCATCACTGTTCGGTGGACGGTACAACACACATAGAAACATGATGTGGGACTGGAGGGGAAGCGGGAGCCAGAGGTATTCCAGGGGGTATGGGGGAGAGAGGGCAGTGCATGGTCAGTGACGAATTGAGTCTTTGATGAAGAGAGCAACTCCGCCACCAATACGAGGCTCAGGTTTGTCATACCAGAGGAGGGAGTAACCAGGGAGAGATACTCGGGAGTAGAACACTTCCGTCTGACCGCATTAGTGGCAAGGCCGCACCCGGCAGCCAATGACACTACCTGGCAGCCAAAGGAAAATGTTTGTTATCATGTGATATAAATCATGCTTGTTATCAAATATTGTCATGTTTCTAATCTTCTTCCTCTCTTCCCTTTAAATGGGATGAGGCCGAATGGTAGCAATCACGCCTTGAACACGATACTACTCCGTTCCCTCTGGCCTCAACCAACTCCATTCACGAGATGTAGGGAGTATTTCCCTCGGTGGCAGGACTGTCCAAAGCTGTCTCTGATCCTTGTTTGATGTCCTCCAAGTGGATGCATGGATAACAAGAGTCTGTGTTTCGCAATGACATTGTATCGAACTGTGAAAGACGAAACATAACTGGAACTTTAATTCTGCCAATTTTTGCGGTGATCATGCTGATTTTGTTGCTGTTATACTGTTGTGATACTAAATTGTTGACACTTGTCAGGAGTTACCATGCCAACTGAAGAGGGTATAGCTGCATTGGTAGCTGATATGGCTGTCAGCTCATGTGGTTGCTGATCAAATGGTATAGCAGCCAACAATATGGCTGCCAAACGGTGTGACCTATGATGTCAGAGTTAGCAATAAAATATTCTCCATGGGGAGTCCATCCTATGGTTAAAGTTTTGCATCGATCAGACATGCAGTTGCAGAGAAGAAACATTTTTAAAGTGAAAATAACGCATGCATGCACGCACGCACGCACGCACACATACACACACATACACACACATACACACACATACACACACACACACACACACACACACACACACACACACACACACACACACACACACACACACAGTCTTGCATCTCCTTCGGTGTGACACTAAGAAAAAAAGCAGCAGCGATGTTAAAGATTGAGGATTTGAGGAATAGTCTTCATTGAAGATGATCTCGTGTAATTTCGTTTTATACTCCTACATGTTTTAGGATCTTACGCTGACAAACAGATGTGGTGTGTGCTCAGGGGCAATGCAAATGATCAGCATAATTTGAACAAGTAATTGATGAAATGGTGCTTTCTTTGGTCCTCGTGGACATAAAACCTGTCAGAACTTCCGAGAAGATGCGAGTGCAATGTTTCCGTAGGCCTGTTGTCGTCTGTCCAAGTTTGGATCAAAATTTGACATTCGCTCTGTGTTTTCTCACAGAGGTCACAATGAATGCCACGGAACACTGTGCATATCCCTCAACGAAATTTGCAAGCACACAACATGCAAGACACCTTAATGTTGGAGGAGGCCATTTGGCCCATCATGCCAGTGCCACGTCGATCCCAACTTGTGTAATATTGTGATCACATGATGATGATACTGTATATTGTGTCATTACATTTCAGTGTGTAATCCTGTCTTATCAAGTAAACTGGCATGTCAATAATGACCCCTCAAAATATGTTCTGGAAATTGCCGATTGCAGCGCATTAGCTGTCTACTCTTTAGAACTGAGCGACGTAGATATTTTAACCATGTTCAATCAAACACATGGAACCTGCTAGTGTTAAGAGACAAAAGCACAATCATATCCCTCTCTTCAAATATGTGGCAAAATCAAGCCCATTGACGTACTGTCGCTCACTAGACTTTAATCTGCAGTTACGGCGTGATTCTCATGGCCGATTCAACCAAGCCTCTTCTATAGATTACTTGCAACAGGCTAAACAGGAACTGGGAAATGTTATTAAACAAAGCCACAATTTTTCAATTTCATATTGTGTCTTTGCAGGGAATGTGCCATCGATTGCTTTAATGAATTGCTTCGGTGTTTGGGTTGGCCTGAATGCAGCAACCCCATCACAACATTTAGCTCGTGATGCTGGGATACTAGGTAGGTTCACAAACCCACATACTGTTTACATTTCTTTTTTAATAATATCGTTACAAGCTCCTCCATGGAGCCTGAGATAAGTGAAAATAAAGTACTGTATTAAAATAAACATTTGAACATTCGTTTTCTTGAACTGAGTATGGCACAGACTTCTTCTCGATTGGCATTTTGGGAGTTGAAATTGACTCTCAACCCTCTAAGAAACCATATATACCCTGAAAGGCTTCCTCGAAAGTGGGATATACTTTCTGAGTTCAGGAGTATTTTACCTCTTCTCACCTTTTGACCCTTGACAGATCCAAAGTTCATCCAAAGATGGAATATTGCTCGCAGATTTGGAATGGAGCTCCTCCATCTGTGCTTGGTGCTCGTGATCCAGTGTACACTAAGGCCATTCGGATTGTCGGTAACATCTCGTATACTCACATCCTTGCAGGCTGATCCTGCATCACAGAGTAGCCTCTGCTTCATCCCTCTTCTATCGTTATTACCATGACCCTTTCTCAGAAGAGCTATCAAATGCAGATCTCCTACTCACGAGGCATCCTCGCTCCATTTGCTTGCCTTCAGTGAGCCACCGTTACAGTGTGTCTCTTTCGAAACGTGAAACCAACTGAAATGGCACTTGATGGAGCACATACCTCCACCAGGCTAAGCAGTTAACGTTTTGTATCCCACTGAATGATCAGATCTGAATCTGGACCTGAACCAAAATTGAATTGGCTTGTTCTCGTCACCTCCCCAACTCATCCACCTTGTTTTGTCACAATCCGTCCGTAAATTTTGGAGATATCGTGCTATATATATCGTTCTTGGCCATATCTCTCAATGGCGAAGAATCACTGAAGCATTCTCGTATCCGGATCTTCACCAAAATCTAATCAGTTCGTCCTTGTCACACACCCAATATGTCTACCAAGTTTCGTCCAAATCCGTCCATAACTTTTGAGATAACCTGTTTACAGACAGACAAATAAGCAGGGGTGAATCCATAACCTGCATCTGCATCTTATTACCTGAAGATGGTAATAAACATGCATCTTCTTTCATTTCTCACACCAAAAATTGTGGAACCAGCTGTCTCCTTCTGCTTTCCCCATCATTTACAGCCTTCAACAGTTCAAGGCCTGGATCAACAAGTTACCCGACTAAGCATCTCTTTTTCCGTATTTCCTCCTTCTTTTCTAACAGGTCAAACTAATGTCGATGCGTCTCATGCTTCTCCTGCAACTTTGAAATAGAAATAATGGCTTCTTCAGTTCAGATGTACATAGAAAATGATGTGCACCTCACAAGACATCTAGCCACAATAAATGTTCAGATGGAAACAGGGGAAATGTTTGTCCTGTGCAGGAAATGCACAGCATTGATACTGTCCCCAAAGCATTACCATCTTCAAATCAACAGCCATTGCTCAAAAAGGCATATATTGCTTAAGAAACAAATGCTTCATGCCCTTCAGCACTTCCAGTGCCACATTTAATTCAGGGCAATGAGTAGTTCTTACATGAAAGAACATTTGAGATGCGATTCTTCTTTGGAGAGATATCAGGCCTAATGAGATGATGCAAAAGTGCACGTGATGCTTTCATTGCAACTTTTCATTTACGCACAGAAGAAGTGATAAGCTGTGTTACAGAAACAGCAAGATAACACATCGACTTCCTAACCACCTTAATACCTGCCTACAATATTGGATTTGGGATAGCCACAAATTAGAACAGCAAATGAGGCTGATGATCACGAGGTGTAACGTATGTACTTTCTGCCATACTATGGAACTATGGGATGAGCAAAATTGCAAAAACAGCAGAAAACGAATAGGGATTATAAAGTAATCCATACCAAGGAGGAGCCATGTCATTAACCTGCTCTAACTTAACTTTAAGGGTGCATTAGAAATGGTTAATAGAGCAAACAATACCAAGAGAGACAGCTTCTTCTCGAGAAAAGGACAAACAATGAGGGCAAAAGGTTGAAGACAGTAAATAAGAATTGTCCTTTTTTTGTCACCATGAAAAATTCGCAGCTCAAGTAACGAACTTTCATTCCAAGGGAGTCCACAATTACCCCCCACATGCTACATGTTCTTTCAAAGGACTGAATTGAAAACGCAAGTATCATGACATAAGCGCCCAATCTCGGACAACTATAAAATATGGCAAAAGGGTTGAAGGCAGCACAGCTATCGGACTAATGATTGCTTGAGTCAAGTTAAATGAACTGAAAGGTGGATGAGGTATTACAAACCAGAAAGCATCTCATTAATCACTCGGTTCCTCTTGAATAGTTTGGAGAGTGCAGGCTGCTCGTGGCATCATCATAAAGTAGAATGGAGAACGTTCTCCTGCAATAACTTGTGTGCTTTAATTACTCTCAAGGGCAGAACAAATGGCAATGATCGTTGGCAGTGTTGTGGATTAGATGCTGGGTTTAAAAAAAGAGAGTTTGAGCCTTGTGATAAAGTAAGTGTGAGAGATCAATGCACCAAGACGGAACAGGTGGACGAGGGACATACAAACAGCGAAATAATGAGCAGACAGGGTATGGACACATGTGCAGGACAATGGAACAGAGGGGTATAACCAGTCTTCATCTCACCAAACCATTTGTCTTTCCGGCACTAAATGATTATCATGAGTAATTATTTTTAACCACAGTATGACAAAATAGCAGGGACCCGTGGAAATTTCAAGTTCAAGTAAAATATGACTTCATGTCCTCAACTCTCCCCACTCTCCTCTCAACCTCCTCACAAACCACAAGTCCTCAACCTCTGCCCCTCAACCCCATCCTCACCCTCCCAACCCTAAGGTGTCAATCCTCTCCCCACTCAAGGCCTGTAAACCCACCCATCATGGTCACCTCTCCAACACTCAATACACACACACACACACATACACATCGTTGAAAGTAAATAATGACCATGGACAAAGACCTTTGTAATGACATGGGGTTAAGCCCTGCTTGAGAGAATGCCAATCTCCTCCCCACTTCAAGCCTTCAAACCCACTTCCCACCCATCACATTTGCTTATCCAACTCACAGTCCTGTGAGATATGTGGAAAAGATAAGTGACCATGAGAATGTCATTGCCCATCATGGTCACCTGTGCAACTCACAATACAAAGAGATATGGGGAAGATGGAAAAGATATAATGTGACCATGAGCAGGTCATGGCTCCTCATGGTCACCTGTCCAACTCACAATCCCACGAGATATGCGGAAAGGATAAGTGACCGTGAGCAGATCACACCCTGTCATGGTTACCTACACAACTCACAATCATGGAAAGATGTGCAGAAAACAGAAAAGATATAATGTGACCATGAGCAGGTCATGGCCCGTCGTGGTCACCTGTCAAACTCACACTCCCGCGAGATATGCGGAAAAGTTATGTGACAATAAATGACCTGAAACCAATGATCTTAGTTCCTGATGCAGCTCCTGATGACTCCATCTTTCCTCTTTACCTCTTCAGGTTCCTTATTGGTCTTCCATTTCATACTGTGTACACACACTGTTAAAAGTAAACGATGACCTCGGACAAAGGCCTTATATATAAGAACATGGGTTTAAGCCCTGCTTGAGAGAATGCCAATCCCCTCCACACTTCAAGCCTTCTCCAGCTTCATTGAAAATGACACCAAGGATAAAATCTCACCAACAAAGCTTTGCTCCATGTCGACAATGCTCCTGCCCATTCTGCACAGATGCAAGACTGGTACGATAATCCAATATGCTTTGCCACCCCTTAGACCATGCTCCATGCAGAAATAAATTATGTAGTCCTGGCACACAAAAAGTCATCCAAGCCTTAAGATTTGACCTCCATATGACAGGAAGCTGTGGCTTGAGGAAACCCTTTAGCGCTCGTGGGTTTTCCGAGTGGTGCAGTAGGAGCTTCATTTCCAGAGAACTTTTAACAATCGAATGCACAGTAGAAGCAGTGATTCCATCTATACGTCCAATTTGTGTTGTTCTTTCACTACACCGATGTCTTTTAATAATATCCAACTGCACCGCTAAAGTTACACTCTGTCGCCCCGATGAACCTGGGCTCAAACTAATTAAACGTAGTCAGTATGGGTTTACCAAAGGTAGTTCCTGTCTAACAAATCTTTTAGAGTTCTATAGAGCAGTTTCTGATTGGGTGAATGAGGGAAAGGCAGTGGACATAGTATATCTAGACTTTAAGAAGGCATTTGGAAGGTACCACATCGGAGGTTGTTAGCCAAGCTGAGGGCTTGTGGAGTGAATTCTCAGGTAGCTAACTGGATTGGAAACTGGCTTCGTGATAGGAAGCAAAGAGTGGCTGTGAGTGGGAGGATGTCTTGCTGGGAGGATGTAAGTAGCGGCGTACCTCAGGGATCAGTACTCGGACCATTACTATTCATGATTTACATCAATGATTTGGATAGTGGGGTGAAGAGTAAGCTTTCCAAATTTGCAGATGACACAAAGCTTGGAAGTAAGGTGGATAGCAGATGGGGTGGTGATCAGATACAGAAAAGTATTGATACTTTCATAGATTGGGCAAAAGATTGTCAGATGCAATTTAACCTGAGCAAATATAAGGTGTTGTGGATGGGAAAGAACAAAGAAAATAGAGATTATCGGATACAAGTGGTAATTTTGGAGCGTGTCACACAAGTGAAGGACTTGGTGGTGGTAATATATATGGGAGGTAAGCAGGCAGCACAATGCCAGGCAGCTTTAGGTAAAGCAAATGGAGTTTTTGGTTGTATTCGGAGGGAGATCATTTTAATAATGAATTCCCTCTAAAAAATTTTTTTAATGAACTCCCCATAATTTCCCCTATTTTTGATAAACTCAATTCCCTATAATTGCGGCATGCCTTTCTGATGACAACGTACAGAAACCTCCGTACGGGTCGTTCCAAAAATACGGATTTCCGTAAAATATGGAAGGAGTTTCACCCATGGCAGTTAATGCATGGACTGGTCTCCCTGGAAAGGTAATGGCAGCAGAAACAGTTGACAAATTTTAATTGTAATTAGATAGGTACCTGGAAGTGTTGGAGATTGAGGTGTGTAAGGATGTTGACAGGACCTTTAGGTAGCTTAAGCATCGATGAGCGATTGTGTGCATCTGCGCGGAGCGTTGTCTGTTGGGGTCTCGTCAAGGGATGTTGTGTGGTTGATGTGTGGTTGATGTGTGTATTTTTTAACCAAGAACCGCTTAACCCACTCCCCCACCCCTGCCTCAGGGAAAGAAAACAAACCACAAAAAAGAAAAACTTAAAAAACAAAATCACACAAAATAAAAAAATAAAATAAAATCTTGCATTTCTTTCTTTAATATAAATTGGTCTGGAGTTGATGTGGCACAGGCATGATGGGCTTCAGCCTCCTCCTGCATCTAATTTCCTTGTGTGCACATACTGTTTCTCACAATGGCTCATCTCATTCGTAGACAGATCGTCTTCCACAAAGAGACCCATCACCCATGGTGTGTTGCGGAGGGATACTACACATGCACAGTGGAGTGAAAATGCATCTCTCTTACTCACAGGGAAGTAATTTGCGCACGCGGTTTCAATGTTTTTCTTTTGACTGCATTTTCCAAAAATCGAATGTTTTGAATTGAAAAATCTAAAAAAGTAAATAATGACCGGACAAATTTCTAATGACATGGATTTAATCTCTGCTTGAGAGAATGCCACATAGTTATTTGGGGTGGTACATAAGTCAACAGACCGCTGTCTAGATCGCTAAGGCCAATCTTCACAAGGCCTGTGATGCCTCTCGGCTCAAAATCCTTTAAACTGTCGCTTTGGTAGTTTTTACAATGAAGGAAAATGTATAGGGAGTGCATTGCGATTGTGAATATGAAAGCTCTGAGGCGTCTTTGACTTCGCAAAGCAGTGAGCACCAAAATGGTGGCCGTAAGATTTGTGAAATTTGGGGATCATCACTTGATCATTGCTACTACACCTAAAAAAATTAATTAGGTGTCGCAATGGACACAACCCTTTAAATCTGAAACCATTTTCTTTCATTTGCACAATATTGTCCAAATCTGCTCATGCGTGAATCAGAAGACACATTGATCACATCATGTTGGGAATATTGCAAAATATTGTGATTGCAAGTTTGCATGTTCACCTGCTTCTTCCCTCAGACCAAATTATGCAGGACAGAGCAGCATTGCTTGGAAATTCAACCACATCACAAATTCTCAAGATGTGAACACTTCAATGTATATATTTTCAATTTCTGTTAATAACCTTTAAAGCTATGCATAAATTGGTTCCTGTCTCTCTCTGTCTGTCTGTCTGTCTGTCTGTCTGTCTCTCTCTGTCTCTCTATATATATCTTATTCTTCTTCTTCTTCTTTCGGCTGCTCCCGTTAGGGGTCGCCACAGCGGATCATCCGTATGATCCGCATAGTGATTTGGCACATGTTTTACATGTGCCGGATGCCCTTCCTGACGCAACCCTGGTCGCCTCTTACGACACAGGGATATGGTACGCCTATTTAACTGGGGTATACACCGGCCCAGTACACTGGTACTCATTTCGCTGACCTCGGAAGGATGACAGGCTGAGTCAACCCCCTGGTGTATTAATTCAGTGGCCCAACGGGGCTTGAACTCAGGACCTTTTGGATCCCAAGCCGCTGCCCTAACCACTGCGCCAACACCAGGCTATATTAAATTCAATACAGATATGAGAACAAATACAAAAGTAAAATTTGAAGGGGAATTTTATAAATTGATGAATAATGCTGTCTTTGGAAAGACAATGGAGAATGTTAGAAACAGGCAAAACATTAGATTTGCAACATCTTGGAAAGAAGCTTCTAGATTGATAAATAAACCAAGTTTTAAGAGAGAACAGGTATTTTCAGAGAAGTTTTCTGCTATTCATTTTTGAAAAGGAAAGTATTGTCATGGATAAACCAATTTATATTGGAAGAGCAGTTCTTCATTTATCAAAGATATTGATGTATCGATTATTTGTATAATGGCTTAAAGAAAGAATATGGTGAAAATGTTTCATTGTTGTATATGGACACTGATAGTTTTATCCTAGATATAAAAACTGATGATGTTTATAAAGATATGAAGAAAATATTTGAGTATATGATACAAGTAATTTTAGTAAGAAGAGAGTTATTTTCCAAAAAGAATGAAAAGGTTATTGGTAAGTTTAAGGATGAGTTGGGTGGAAAAGTAATGAGTGAGTTTATTGGATTGAGAGCAAAGGCATATGCTTATAAGTATGGTGATCAGATTGATAAGAGGTTAAAGGGAATAAAGAAATATGTAATAAAGAAATCAATAACTTTTAGAAATTATTATAATTGTTTGATGAATAAGAAAGAAGAATAGAGGAAAATGAATACAATAAGAAGTTATAAACATAACATATATAGTGAAGAAGTAAATAAAAAGGCATTAGGAGCCTTTGATGATAAGAGATTTATTTTAGATAATGGAATAGATTGTGTTCCATATGGATATTGTATGATAGAGTGTATAGAATAGATTGTGTTTTTACGATGGGAAGATGGGTTAGGGTTTTTTAAGGGCTACCGCCGCGTTTTTTCACAATATATGAATGGTCAAACCAAGTATTAATCAAACTAGAGTCGAGAAAATCTCAGTCTTGGTATATAAATGGAAAACATAATGAATGTGAAAAATATCAAATAAGTCTTATTGAAAAAATAACTAAAACAAAGGTAAATAAAACAAATAAGCGAATCAATTTAAAAACTAGTAAGTGAGAAGGTGTAAAGAAAAAAAAAATTAATGTCCTTGAATGGACTGAAAACTTTGATGGTTATCAATTGAACAATGAAAAAACAATTTACTGTAATCTCAAAATGATATGTGGCTCAGGAGGTGGTCAAACAAGAGCATTAAGAGAAGTTTATCATTTCATAATGGCACAAAAGGGGTATCTTAAAAAATATAAAGATTCAAATGTTTTGTTTTTAAATATTTTAGATGGGGATTATTGTGCAAAGAAAATTAAACTATTGAAGGAATTTGAGAATGAACAAATCTTTATAGGTTCAATGAGTGAGCTAAACAATATGCATTGGTTATTTGAAAAAGAGTGTCCATAGGCTTACATGTTTCAGATATTTCTTTAGAATCACCTTTCACAAATCACATTACTACTTTACTACTTGAACAAATCTTTATCTTATTGCATTGGTTATTTGAAAAAAAGTGTCCCTCGGTTAAAAGGGGAGACGAATAAATATACCTTGGGATAAAAAGGGGGTTTACTTTTTAGGGGGAAAAAAATGAATCGCTGAAAATCCCCCATTCATTTACATGGGGAAAAGTGAGCCAGCATCAGTATATTCACCCTACTAGTGTGTCTGTCCAGGTCATAACCTATTTTCCATTTGAGCTTTTGTCATCAAATTTTCAACAAACCTATATTATGAAATTACAGAGAATACAAATTAATAAATTTTACGTATTTTTCCCCTGTGGGGTCTTCCACCCCACGGGGTCTAAGCGCAGCTCGCGTTCTCTCTTTTCTTGTGTACAGTTCATTTGAACGTCTATTTCTTCATTATTTGTGAACAGAATTTGATGAAAATTGACAGACATATACTCGACACATATGTGCAGGCAATAACTGAGCCCAAAGTGTGATTGCGGCCCTTCGGGCTGAGAAATGGCCCTTTTGGTCCATTTTCTTAAAATTGCTATTTCTCTGCTATTCGTGAGACACCAGACCAAATTTGACAGGTTTATTCTTGAGGTCACTCTGCAGGCATTAACTGAGCCCAAATTGAGATTATGGCCATTTGGGCCGACAAACGGCCCTCTCGGCCCATTTTAAAAAAAATTGCTATTTCTCGGTTGTTCGTAAACGGAACCGAACTAAACTTGACGGGTATATTCTCGAGACCATTCCCCAGGCATTAACTGAGCCCAAAGTGCAAGTCCGGCCATTTAGGCGAGAAACGGCCCTTTCGGCCCATTTTCTTAAAATTGTTTTTAAAAAAAAACAAAATTAAATGAGCTGGGTGATGCCCAACGCAAAATTAAGTCACAAATATTGATATGAACCTCGCCTAACTCTTGTGAGGTGTTCTGGTTTCTTTTTCTGATATGATTAAAATCTCACCAAATCTCAAAACAATCTGTCGTCCATGCTATTGCTCACCTGAGAGTTGTACGAATGAACTCCCACGGGGTATGTTCGCAATTCGAACTTGTTTTTTAAAAAGTTTTCGTCAAGTTTAGTTTGAGTGCAAAGCGGATGCAGACAAGCTTTACATTTAGGGATGCTTTCTAGGTTGATATGGTATTACAGTGCCTATAGAAAGTCTTCAACCCCTTTCAAAATTTTCTCCTTTTGTTGTCTTATAGCCTGGAATTAAACTGCATTAAATCAGACTTTTTCCACCTTTATTTACATATCGTAACCCACAACTTCCAAGTGAAAAACAAATTCGACAAATTTCAGAAAATGAACTAAAAATACTAAACTAGAATATCTTGTTTGGATAAGTGTCCACCCCCCTGAGTTAATACTTGGTGGAAGCACCTTTGACAGCAATTACAGTTGTGAGTCTGTTGGGATAGGTCTCTACCAACTTTGCATACCATGATAGGGCAATATTTTCCCATTCTTCCATGTAAAACTGTTCAAGCTCAGTCAAGTTGCAAGATGAGCATTGATGGACAGCATTCTTCAAGTCATGCCACAGATTTTCAATTGGATTTAGGTTGGGGCTCTGATGAGGTCACTCAAGGACATTTATCTTTTTGTTCCTTAGCCACTCCAGTGTAGCTTTGGCTGTGTTCTTCGTGTCAGTCATGCTTAAAGGTGAACTTTCGTCCAAATTTCAGCTTTCTTGCAGAAGGCAGCAGGTTTTCCTCTTGGATTTTTCTGTATTTTGCTCCATCCATTTTCCCTTCCATCCGGACAAGTGCCCCAGTCCCTGCTGATGAGAAACATCCCCATAGCATGATGCTGCCACCACTATGCTTCACAGTGAGGATGGTGTTCTTTGGGTCATGTACTGTGTTGGCTTTGCACCAAATGTAAAGTTTTTCAATTCGGCCAAAAAGTTCCATCTTGGTTTCGTTGGACCAAAAACCTTTTTGTCACATGGCTTCAGAATCTCTGGAGTGCTTTATGCATACCTCAAATGGGCCTCAGGGTGGGCTTTTTTGACTAATGGCCTCCTTCTTGCCACACTACCGTCCAAGCCAGACTTGTGGAGTGCTTGGGATGTTGTTGTTACTTGCACACAGTGACCAGTCTTTGCCATAAAGGCCTGTTGTTCTTACAAAGTTGCCATTGGCCTCTTGGTGGCCTCTCTGATCAGTCTCCTCCTTGCTTGGTCATCCAGTTTCGAGGGAAATCCTGATCTAGGCAAGGTCTTGGTGTAAACGCATGCCTTCCACTTCCTTATGATTGTCTTGACTGTGATCCAAGGAATATTCAAGGCCTTTGAAATATTTTTATGCCCATCCCCTGTTCTGTGCCTTTCCACAACTGTATCCCAGAGGTCTTTTGAAAGCTCCTTGGTTCTCATGGTTGTCTTTGCTGTGAAATGTACGACCCAACAGAGGAAACCTGCAGGAACAGCTGATTTTATTCTAAAATAATCAGAATCACTACAATTTAACACAGGTGGAGGCCAATTAACTTGGTGTGTGATATTGAAGGTGATTGGTTACACCCGAGCTAATTTGCAATCGCTGTTTTAAGAGGGGTGGACACACTTATCCAACCAATATATTCTAGTTTTGTATTTTTAATTAATTTTCTGAAATTTTGAGAATTTGTTTTTCACTCGGAAGTTGTGGGTTACGATGTGTAAATAAAGGTAGAAAAGGCTTGATTTAATGCAATTTAATTCCAGGATATAAGGCAACAAAAGGTGAAAAATTTGAAAAGGGTTGTAGACTTTCTATAGGTACTGTAGTTATGATTTTTGTTTGTTCAAGTTTGAAACTCCTTTCGTGTGTACTCGCAACTTCGGTACTGTATTGAATATGAAAAAAAATACTTTGGGGGGTGCAAAACAATTGAATGCACATTATCAGGTGTTTTTATTTCAGGAAATTAATCTAATTTCAGGAATTGACGAAACGTAATTGAAAATGGTTGGCATGGGATATCTATAAATAGCAACTCATGATGTCATTATGGTAGTCCCCAAGTCGATAGTGATAACTAAGCAAGAATACACTTTGCCTCATGATTCACTCTTCTTAGTCATCCTGTGGCAGGTCTAATACTTCATGATAATGAGTGAATAATGGAATACTTCATTATAATAGGAAAGGGGTGAAATCAATAGATATAAAATTGACGTTACTAAGGATGCCAAGTTCCAGAACAAGTGATTTAGCTTCTTGTTGAATATTTTCTGACACCAGTAATCTCAATTATTTGTGTACATTAAACTATGTTAACGAGAGTATTCTTCCAACTCTCTCTTACTCTCTCGCCCCCTTGTGGTGGGCCATGTTTGTGTGTGGTGTCATGGAGGCTGTGCATGAGGTAGTCATTTTGTCGCTCTGTTGTTATCATTTTGCTTCCCTCACACCCACCCACTCCATCCCTTTTACCTTTCTCTTCCTTGGTTCTCCCTTCTTATTTCAAGCTGGAGAAAAAAAGAGACCAAGATGGCAATGGCTGACTGGTTAGAGACAGAGGTAGGTTGCATGCTTCTTTATAGCATGTCCTTTTACCTTTTTCTCCATTCAGTGTGTGGTTCGTTCATTTAATACTTCTCGCTGGTTAATAAATCTATCCTTATTCTCTTTTTCGATTTTGGCCAATATTAGCCTTAATCTTCCTTTTTCCTTTGATTTCTAAACCTTCCAGTTCGTGAAGGCAAAATTGACACTGCTGAAAGCATGGCGGCCGCTTCTTATCATTTTAGGGCCTTTGCGGGCCTAACTTCAAAGAATGGTATATTTTGTGTTCCTCTGGGAAGCAAGGTTTGCATGGAGGATGTCCTGGCAGCCGGTTGCATTATTGGAATTGAAAAGGTCGTAGCCGCATTGCGCATGAATAAACGCATTATTTTTACTTTACGCACCTATAGTTAAAGTCATAATTTCAAATGTCCCTCCTTTTGTTCCCTGAGTTTCCTGCATCTCAATGATCCCTTTGGATCACAAAATAGTCAATCAAAACATGTGTTCTCTTTTTGTCGTCGAGTGTTCATGATTTCAAAGGATCCCCAGAAAGACCTGAACCTTGCAATAAAACTCAAACAAGGAGTTTGTGTATACAGTTTACATATCTATTAATGTATTGAAATGTTTTGGGTATGGCCAATTTGGGCCTGTTAAGCACAGTCGTCCCCAAAAGGAAAAAGTTTCCGAAGCGGAGCACCCTACAAGAGATAAGCATGAGCCCCCCCCCCCCCACAATTCCCCTCCTCCGACACCAATCATAACCTCTCCTCGGTAGTGAATTATGATCCTCCTTCAACAGAAACCAATCTATGGTGGCAAATCATAGCTCACCTTCCTTGATAATTGATGTTACTCCTCTTGTGGTAACCAATCCTAGCCTCCATTCTGGAACAACTGATGGTAATCCTCCCTCTGATCATTGCTCCCTTTTTGCCCCCTCATTCAGCATAATTGCCCCTTATTGGTTTTGACAGGTTTCATATGATGGTGCCTCAGCATTTGGAGGCAGCCAAGTCCCGTAAAACAACTTCTCTTCTCTCATAACTTTCCTCCATGGATCCAGATCTGCCTCACAATGTGGAAGGATGTGGAAGGATGTGGTGAGGCTGGTGAAGCAAATGATGAATATCAATGTGACAGTATCAGAGCCATCTGATGTCTGTGATACCATTAGTAAGTGCAATAGCATAAAGGAAGATAACCTTCAACATTTTGTTCCTCATGGATAGGCGGTCATACCTGTAAAGTTTCTCCTCGATCTGTTCAGCTGTTTTGGAAAAGATTTTTGAAGGCTTATTTTTCGAAAAAAATATGGCTGTCGAAGCACGTGACCAATGACATCATAAAAAAATTCTGTTGACCAATTTATCTCAAGATGACCCTCAAAAATTTTCATACTGATCAGACGTAGCATTCTCGGGATGCAATTATGATATCATTATGAAGGCACCTATGATGCCATAAAAACCACACTTATTCCACATGGGGAGTACTTGACATGCATCAAGTTTCAATATTTCCATGGAGCAGTTTCAGAGATACAGAGGTCCAACATTTCGAAAAAAAAATCAACATGGCTGCCATACCACATGGACCTATGTCATCATCATTATCATCATAACTTTCGACATTAGTGGTCACACCTATGGCAAAAATTGTGTCAATCTGACAAGCGGTTCCAGAGAAAAGGGAATAAATAAAAAATGCCTGCTTAACCCTGCTTTTCGATTCACAAGCGTGGGCTAATTATCAACATCCCGATGATTTCAATTTGAATCCATCTCACTGCCATGAAAAAAAATGTGTGCAAAATGGTACAAGTGGATTGATGTAAAACATTGAGTTATGTGACTGTGTCTTTCTTCTCAGATAACCTTTCGATGAGTTTTCAAATATGAAGTTTAAATATTAATGGAGGATGTAATGCTCTTTGTAAAATTCAAGCAATAGATTTGCTACTGCATAAGAATATTGACATAGCTCTTCCACAAGAGACCCATGCGAATGATTGCTGTGTATCTG
The DNA here is from genome assembly GCF_056783735.1 of Eptatretus burgeri. Classification (NCBI taxonomy): domain Eukaryota; kingdom Metazoa; phylum Chordata; class Myxini; order Myxiniformes; family Myxinidae; genus Eptatretus; species Eptatretus burgeri. The sequence goes on from NC_140971.1 coordinate 23,477,973, forward strand.
AATGGTGCAAGCTATTCCCTGCACGTTCTTTTTTTTTAGTAATAGCAGCTCCCACAAACGAGGCACAGCATGAATTCTTAGTCCTTCCATCTCAATATCATCACCTGTGTTTAACGAATTGCAAAAGGGTTTTTTGAGGAATTCTCTGGAATTTCTAAATAATGGTTTTATACAGTTTTTAATGTATATGATTCAAGTACACACATAGCCCAGCATATTTTTGATAACCTTGAAATGCACCTACATCCTTGAGAATCAGAATAAGCGACATAATCAAAATAACTACATCTGTATTGGTAGAGATTTTAACTGTACTCGTCAACCCGGATTACATAGGAAGAGTGCAGAACCCAATCCTGCCTCTACAATACCCCTTAAAAGATTAAAGGTTATTTTCGTCAGACTTGGAATTTCACAGGAAATATGACTCCTTTTTCTCACATGAGGTGTTCTTCTTCTAGCTCAACTTATAACAAAACATTTGGCATATTGAAGAAAATGCCACTGGATTTTTGGTTCAAAATGTAAAAACTCAGAACGTGCCATCCATCTTAATCCATAAGACAGTTGCGGTCCCAGATGTCATGTCACCACATTCCCCTTCCTTCCAACTTTGGCTGAAGAACAGAAGCGGCAACTGGAAGATCCCCCTTCCCTGTCTGAACTCACCACTGCTCCAAATACCCTGAAAACTGGTAAAATTACTGGATTAAATGGACTACCAAGTGAACTCTTTCAGTCTTTCTGGGACTTCCTTAGACTCCACTGACTGCAGGTTATACAGTGCCTTCAGAAAGTATTTACACCCCTTGGCTTTTTCACATTTATGTTGAGGAAGGCAAAAATGAAAAGTGTTGCTGTTTCTTCTCATAATGTGCCACTTATCTTTAAGCCTCATTCTTGTTTGTGCAAGGTTAAATCTTCAATACCGATTATATAAAATGAATAATAATTTCACACTTTTCAAAGAAAAATGAGTGTTTAAGGAAGCCATTTTTCAAACTTGATTTGCAAATGATGATTCTTGAACAATTTATGTATCAATCACTGAATTTATCAATGTTGTCCTCATTTTCTTAACAGTAATACAATTTATTGTTATATCTATAATAATAAATGTCAGTGTGTATCCGTCTCTCAGTCTGTCTGCCCCCTCCATAACTCCAAAACCATGAAACCTAGTAGCCCCAAACTTTGCATGAATATGAAAGGAACTTCAAGGCGGTATACAAATGAAAACTGGGTGTTTAGGTTCATTTAAACACCCTTTTTGAAGATAATTGAAGGGGTGCTCATCACGAAAAACCAAAATAAGCCTTTGCAAGATTGTGGCGTGACATCTTGGTCAGCCCTCTGTCAGCTCACAAGAGTCTTAATTGCCACCATTTTTTTGGGCATGCTCAACAATGCCTTGGCTTGGAACAGGGTGCAACAATTTCTTCATGATAAAGTTTTTTTTTTTTCCACTTTACTCACTTACATCATCGAATGCCTTATCATACCTACAAATCTCTGGAGACATTGCAATGCTTATAAATCCTCGGCGACGCCAGCATTTGTGGCTTTATTTAATTTCCGCACATGGCAAAAGCTCTAGAATCTTTTGAATCAAAATCTCTAAGCCAAATTAAAAAAAATTAACCTCAAGAATTGAACTTAACAGCAGCTCCAACTGCAAAAAAAGTGTTCATTTGTCCAATTCAGACATAGTTTCACATTTCGGATGTCTCCGGGAGGTGTTTAATATGACGGATCGGCGATCGCTAATCACTTGCCAATCACTTCCTTATCAACTGTTTCGCTGGAGTGCTTCCTTGAGTGCGAAAGCCACATGGAAAGCACTAAAATATTTGCACTGTAACTGAATACTGTATATCGATCGACTTGAATAAAGTTTAGGGGCCACTCATCTGCGTTGGCCCTGTATTGTTTTGTGGTGCGTCAAACAGTGGCTGGCTCGCTGAAAATGTGCAATTTTATTTAACACCATATTTCCCCTTTTTGTACGATCTGCTTTCATTATATGACCCATCACTTTGGCATAGATAGATACATATAAAAAAAATAAAATGCTTCCTTTTTAAAAGTTTCTTCAACCATTTCGTTGGAGTGCTTGCTTGGAGTGCTCTTCCAGCTTCAATCTCTACAAGCTTCCATGGCGATACTGCGGCGTGGTTGTCCATGTGGACATCTCCAGCATTAAGATGGTAAAATAAATTAGATGATTATAATGAGTAAAAAATGTTCTCAGTTAAAAAGCAATGAATTGCCATATCACGGCAGGATAGCTGAGAGGTATGCATGCTCGCTCTAAGCTGTCGAGCCTGGGCTTGAATCCTGACCCAGCTATAAGCTGTCATCCCAGTGTTTCACAAGCAGGGTGATTCATCAATGTGTGTGCTGTCTGTTGGATGGATGTTAAGCAGGGTATCACATCTGTGGAGAATCAGGGAATCCCCCTCCTCTCCCTCTCTCCCCCTCAGCACTCTTCCCTCCTCTCTATCACTCATATCCCCTCCTCTCTCTCCCTCCCACCCATGTCCTTCCCTCCCGCCCCTCTCTCCGACCCCTCCCCCTCTCTCCGACCCCTCCCCCTCTCTCCGACCACTCCCCTCTCCCTCTCTCCGACCCCTCTCCCTCTCTCTGATCCTTCTTCCACTCTCTGATCCCTCCCCTCTCCCCTGTTTCCTCTCCCCTCCATCTCACCTTCTCTCTCCAACCCCTCCCTCCTCCTCCTGCTCCTCTACACCTCCCCTCTGTTGAGGGGACTGAATCATGTATTAATCAGATTCAGAGTGAGCCAGCCAGATGGGTACAAAGGTCGCTGCATGTACAAGCATGCATGCATACAGGCAGGCCTTTACCAGGTAGATAGAGTAGGTTTAAATGCTCCCGCTTCGTTTTATATAGAACCCAGTGGTTAAAAGAAAATGTTTCTGTTCAGGCACGTTTTATCTTGCTTCCCTTCCCCACCCCTCATGCTGCCTTCCCTACCCCTTCCCCTTCCACTGCATTCTTCTCCCCTCATGCTGCCTACATTCTCTTCCCCCCCCCCCACGGTGCCTTTCCTTCCCCTCACACTTCCTTCCCTACCCTTGCCCTCATATGCTGTCTTCCCTCCAGTTCCCCTCATGCTTACCTCCTTCCAAACCGCCTCCCCTTTCCCTCTCTTCAACACCTCTCCTCTTCAACACCTCTCCCTCTCTTCAAAACGTCTCCCTCTCTCTGATCCCTCTTCCACTCTCCGAGCCCTCCCCTCTCCCCCGTTTCCTCTCCCCTCCCTCTCACCTTCTCTCTCCAACCCCTCCCTCCTCCTCATGCTCCCCCACACCTCCCCTTCTGTTGAGGGGACTGAATCATGTATTAATCAGATTCAGAGTGAGCCAGCCAGATGGGTACAAAGGTCGCTGCATGTACAAGCATGCATGCATACAGGCAGGCCTTTACCAGGTAGATAGAGTGGGTTTAAATGCTCCCGCTTGGTTTTATATAGAACCCAGTGGTTAAAAGAAAATGTTGCTGTTCAGGCACGTTTTATCTTGCTTCCCTTCCCCACCCCTCATGCTGCCTTCCCCTTCCCTTGTGCTCCCTTCCCCTTCCCTTGTGCTGCCTTCCCTACCCTTCCCCTCCCACTGCATTCTTCTCCCCTCATGCTGCCTTATGTTCTCTTGCCCCACATGGTGCCTTTCCTTCCCCTCATGCTTCCTTCCCTACCCTTCCCCTCATGCTGCCTTCCCTCCAGTTCCCCTCTTGCTTACCTCCTCCCAAAGCCCCTCCCCTCTCCACCCCCCATGGACATCTCCCGGTGATCTCTGCATGCTGTATTAACATACCCCATTTCGTTTGATCATGTACTACTCACGCCCCCTCCCCCTCTTGAGTCCCATTACCATAAGTCCCATTACCAAATACAAGTTGAGAACCCTTCCCCTCACACTTACCTCCTCCTAAACCCCCTCCCCAGTTCCCCCTCCTCTCTCCCCTGACATCCTCTCTCCCTCTTCTCCTCCTTTCCATCCCTCCCTTCTCTCCTTTTTTCACTTATCTCTCCCTCCCCTCCCTCATCTCTCCCACCCCTCCCTCATCTCTCCCTCCCCTCCCTCTTTCTCCCCCCCCCTCCCCCTTAATATACCCGTCAACGAAGTGAGGGATTGTATTTGCTAGTTTTTAATAAAAGGAACAAACAGTCAAACTTTCTCCTTCTCCTCCTCCTCCTTCCCTTTCCCTCACCCCACACCCTCTCCCACAGTTTAAAAAACCGACAGGGTGTGCAAAGGCAAATGGAAGAGCTAGTACATATTACATGAAAGATCAGGACATGAGGAGAAATCAATGCACTTGCATCTCACGACTTATCGCTTTGTCATAACAATGAATGGAGCACCACAAAGGCAGTCGGCGTCACAAAGTTTACAGCAGGCATTGAAATCCAATGATGGCCATATTCAGTCATTGTAAAGTTAGGGTAGGAATACAGCTGTGGCACCAGTACACAGTGGCCTACTTTTTCAAAAGGCATCATTTACATCCACCGGTAAATGCTGGCAAATAGGATAGCAAGCTTAATGTCTCCTTCAAAAAGATGGCACACTTTACAAAACAGGGCCCTGCCTGCAAAGCATTAAGGTAACTATATATATATATATATATATATATATATATATATATATATATATATATATATATATATATATATATATATATATATATACACAAAACATTGATCTCAGGCTCATGGTGGACCTTAAACTTGCATCAGGTGCAGGATAAGCACATGAGAAGACCTCAACGCTCAATGTACAATTAACTTAATCACAATGACATGAGTGGATAATTGTGCAATAATCAACACAGCAGAAGGGATTTGAACTTGGGATCACGATGCTGGAATCCCAGCATCGTGATCCCCACCATCATCAGCCAGTTTAAGAGTTCATAATCAGATCTTCGTATATTGGGAATCCAATGAGAATTGAAGGCGACATAACAATGTCTCATCTACTTGTTTAAACAATCTCAGTCGAAGATGAAATAAAAGGGGAGAAAAGGAAATAACCTGCAACCGGTACTCACATGATGGAGTTGTCTGTACCCAAATTGGAGGCGTTGAGGGGCTAAGGCCATAATGGGAGCGAGCGGCCAGTCGTAAGCGGTAAGTTGTTCCAGGTTGAAGGTTCCGAAGAAGATAACTCACACCTGGGTCAAAGGTAATCATTTGCTAATGGAAGAAGGCAAAGGGGATGGTGGGGGGTGAGGAGGGGGTGGTGGGTGAGATATATCAGTGTCTCGCAATGGAAAATGTGCAAGTTAGTGTGATGTTCAGGCTCAGGACTTCCAAACACTTCGTAACAAAATGTCAAATTTATTGCAATATCCTTGGTAGTTTACAATCATACAGAACAAGGACCATAAGGGTAAAATATTTTTCTTACTGATAGGTCAGATCTGGATTCAGATCGGAACTAAAATATAATCGGCTTGTTCTTGTCACCGAACCAACTCATTCACCAAGTTTCATCAAAATCCGTCCACAACTGTTTCAGATATCGTGCTCTATGTCGTTTTCGTCTCGTATCCAGATCTTCACCAAAATCTAATCAGTTCGTCCTTGACACATCCCAAAGCTCTCCACCAAATTTTGTCTGAATCCGTCCAAAACTTTTTGAGACATTTTGTTAACAAACAAACAGACAGACAGACAGGGGTGAAAACAAAACCTCCATCCACCTTCGGTGGCGGAGGTAACAATTATATGTGCTACACTGATAAAAACAAATGGCAGAATGACATACAAAGATATTATTGTGCAAAAAAATGATGTTTAATAGAGTATATAAACAAGAGTTAAATCCAAAACTGGCTTGAAATACTGGCACATCGAGTATGATGGTTAGCTCGCCACACAGCGAGATGAAAAGATAGACAAACTGACTTAATAGCTGCAGTCAAGAAGAAAAGATGTTCAGAGGAGGAATGAAAACGAACCTCCTTTTGTTCCCCCTTCTGCTGGAAGTAGAGCTCATATTTGATGATGTGCTCTTCTTCTGGGGCATGCCATGACACCAGCAGACTTGTGGCTGATTTTGCCTCGGCTTTGAGGTCAGTTGGTTGGCCAGGAACTATGAAAACGATATTGCAATAGTTTTGAACACCACATGCAAATTCAATGTGCAGTCACATGGATTTGTAAGCATAAAAATGTTTATAGCGATGAAGACGTACGATGAAGTAGTCATCTCCTTTTAGAGCCTTTTTTGGACACAGAGTCGAGGCTCGTGCAAGAGCTAAAACAACAGGACACGGATAAGGATGCAACAGGACAAAAGGAACAGTAGAGCGAGGAGCACTAAAAGCAGGGTTAAAGTTCAAAACAGAGGGAGACATGGACAGATAACGGATGTGGGGAGGAATGGGGGGTAGGTGAGGACGAATGTGGTGGACAAGATGGATACATAAGGAAACTCTCAGGAAGGAAAAACTTGGAATTTGGAAAGAGGTCATGGGCTTGGGGGTGGAGGGGTTGGGGGGATGACAGGGGTAGAAAAGGTCATGGTTTTAGATGGGGGATAATGTGAGATGGTGGTTCTATTCTTGTGTATGGCAGATTGGCTGCCATGTAGCTATCATTTATTGGAAGCACGGCTGCGCCTCTGATTCTGTACCACTCTATCAGTGTACTGGTATTCATTTCACCAACCTGGGGAGGATGACAGGCTGAGTCAACCCCACTTGGTGATAATTCAGTGGCCAATGGGGCTCAAACTCAGGACACTAAGCTCCCAAGCCAGCCACAGAAACCACAAAGCCAACACCAGGCTTTGAGATGGTGGTGAACATCTGTTTTGAAGAATTGGATGGAAGAATGAGATTGAAGGGAATGTGGAAGTTGGTTCCATGGGCAGAAAAAAAGAGAAAGAAATGAGTGGAGGTGAGCAGTGATCCTGGATATAGGTAGTTTCACCAGAAGAGGGTTGATGGTGGACCGTGTGTGCCCTGCAGAAACTTGGGAGGGACAAAGCAAGGAAAGAGCAGGGGGTTCAAGACCAGAAAGGGGGTGGTAGAAGACAGAGAGACCACTGACCTGTTTGCGATGGGTAGGTGATAGGCCCATAGACAGGTGATTTCAATTGTGGGAGATTCCAATTGTTAATCTTATGAGCACAATCGTGATGATGGAACTCAATATTATTTCCTTTAAACAGCCTGATGAGATTATGTTAGCCATGCCAAAAGTAACATTATCAGTCCGTATGGAGAATGTCCAGAGTTCTGGCAAGATAGCCGAGAGGTATGCACACTCGCCATTGAGCTATCAAGCAGGCCTGAGTGGGAATCTCAGTCAAGTTAAAAACTGTCACTGGTGTTTCGCATTCTGGGAACTTCATGAATATGTGTACCGTCAGGTCTGAACAGAAACTGTCAGATTGGTGCTTCACAGGTAGGGTGTTGCATCAGAAAGTATGTCATTTATCTGATGTCCATTAAGCTAAGTGTCCTCCATACTTGCATTCGCTGCTGGATATTAAAAATCCACTGTCTTTCGCGAAGAGAAGGCAAGTTATTACCGACACCCCATATATAATTGGAAATTGCTGCCACCTACGGGTGTGTCAGGTCTCGCCAACCAGTTAGTGAAAGACTTGGGCTTTCTCAGGCTGACCCCGCTAGAATATTGGAATATTTAGTGCCATTAAAGATGTGGTAAATTTTTCATATATGTGTGTGTGTGTGTGTGTGTGTGTGTGTGTGTGTGTGTGTGTGTGTGTGTGTGTGTGTGTGTGTGTGTGTGTGTGTGTGTGTGTGCGTGCGTGCGTAATTGAACACATCTAATACCTAAAGCTCATTCTAACCACTCACTGACTCAATTTAATGACTCGCTTCCTCACTGACTGGCTGACTGGTATTAATATTTGGTACCTTCCAGGCGACAAAGAAAGATAAAATTTTGCATGCCAATGGACATCGAAGCTGATACACTGGGGAAAATCACAGAACCATTGGAAAGCATGCTTGGTGTTGGCTTAATAGTAAGGGTGGTGGGCTTGGGATCCGAGGGTCCTGAGTTCAAATCCCGCTCAACTGTTGAATTAATACCAGGTGGGGTTAACTTGGCCTGTCATCCTTCCGAGGTCGGCAAAATGAGTGCCAGCATGCTGGTATATTGTGTCGGAGTGGCGACATGTCCACGATTGTGCCCAATAACCAAGAAGACTGCTTAAGCAGCACGAACGCTCTGCACAGGTTATGGTCCCAATCTCCTCTCATCCATTGGAAAGTGTCAGTGAATGAAAATAAATAAATGACAAAAAATGCAGGTCAGTGACCCAAAACAGTGGGGAAGCACTGAAATTCCGTATGCCGACACACATCAAAGCTGATACACCTGGGTGGGGGGAGGATCATGGAACCATCATAAAGTGTCTGTAAATGAAAATATAAATAAATGCCAAAAAAAGAATGAAAGTATATTGATGAAAAAAACAAATGCAGGTGAGTGACGCACAGTTCGTTATTGCTTTCACTGTGTAAGCATACCCCACTAATATATGTACATACATATATATATATATATATATATATATATATATATATATATATATATATACATACATATATATATATATACATATATATATATATATACATATATATATACATATATATATACATATATATATATACATATATACATATATATATATATATATATATATATATATACATATATACATATATATATATATATACATATATATATATATATATATATATATATATATATATATACATATATATATATATATATATATATATATATATATATATATATATATATATATATATATATATATATATATATATATATATATATATATACATAGTTGCGGGCCGGGTAGTAGGGTGAGAAGACCACGAGGTGGGGGAAGCTATGTCGGTTCTCACCAGAATTCCCAGAATTGTAGGCAGTCGCACACGGATAATTCCGTGAGCTGGCGGGTCGCTGAACCGACGCCAATATCTGAACCGACGCCAACTGGCAGGTCGTGGACGCCAATATCTCAACTGCGTCGCGTAGGGTCTGTTTGTCTAAAACCAATTTACCTAAGTAGCTACGCGATTTAAACTACCGGGGAAGCCACGCCCTCGGAACGCCTGGTCGAACCGGATTTACTGTACCGGCAGCGGTAGATTCACACTACCGACTACCGCTTTGCCACCTATCTCTCCGCTTCATTGCAGTCAAGCGGGGCCTGCCCAGGACGTCCCGGCTATGATATACCGATTACCAGGGATGAAACCCCAATTATACTCAGACCCGGACCATGCTAGACCAATGTAAGAAGGGAAAGAAACGGACTGGGAATATTTCTAATAAATTTATTAACAGTAAAAAAAAGGCAAAGGCAAGACTTGGCACGAATATGCAAGCAGGGAAATATTTACAATAAGCAAAAACACTTACTCAGTTCTACTTAAAGACGGGCCCACACACAGACACACACACACCAAAAGAAAAGAAACCCCCGAGTCTTTATTTGACCCTTGCAGCCGTAAAGAGAGACATGCTGGGGGTCAGAGTTTGGTGGGTACCTGGTCGGCGGAGGGAAAGCGTGCTCTGTAGTGTGGCACCTGCCAAAGGTCATCGGTTTGGTCCCAGTTGCATGTGTGGGACTCGTGGCTCGTGGCAGAGTTCGCGTGGCAAATAGTCGGGGTCCACAGAACTCCTCTCCCCATAACAGCCACCGTGAAGAACGATCCAGATTACTCACAGCCTGACCCAACCCAGAACAAAAACTGCCTGAGCCAACCACCGTGAAAACTCCTCCTTACTCAAAGAGTCTCGGAGATATATCTCCTCCCACCACGGGGAGGGGCTCTTGACGAAAAATGCCTTGCTGTCCGCCCTCATTGGACAGGCTCCTACGACCCACCTTTCTGGGGTGGGGCCTTGGCCCCTACCGGGAAACCCCAACCGCTCTTTCCACGCGGGGTCAAACTTGATGAGTAACAGTATAACACTGCAGCGGCCCCTCCCCGGAAACCCCAGCCAGTCCACCACGTGGGCCCACACTCGATGAGTAACAGTATCAACGTTGCAAAGGTACGTTGGTGGTGCAGCCGGTTAGCGGTGGATCGTGACGGGCAGAGGGGTCATGCAGATGGCTTGTTGGTTGTTAGATGTAAAGAATTAATAACCGAATTAAAAGAAGTCGCAACGCACGTTTTTGATTCTCCCACTAGACAAAAGGAAAGGGATCTGACTACACATGTACTTAACGGGATAACTAACTTTTGGGACCTGTATGTTGAATGCAAATGGTTTCCAGATTGTAACAATATATATATATATATATATATATATATATATATATATATATATATATATATATATATATATATATATATATATATATATATATATATATATATATATATATATATACTCCTCCCATGCTCTTCCAGCCGAAGAAGCTGCAGAAAGCAACTAAGAAAGGCCACCAAGGTAACCCCTTTGCTGTATCAAACCCTTCCCAGAGTTCCTCCGAATGTAGGTAATTTGGTCACAGGAAACCTGGTCACGGTAAAACGGTCACAAGGTAATTTGGTCACGGTAAAACGGTCACAAGGTAATTTGGTCACGGTAAAACGGTCACAAGGTAATTTGGTCATAGTAATTCGGTCACGAGGTAATTCGGTCACGGTATTATTATTAATATTTATTATTCACTGCATTTAAGGCCAGTAAGGCCCAAGAGCAGTAATAAACATTTTCATTTCATAGCCGGCGAATCTTGTTGGCATAATGACGTATTGACCAAGTTTACTGACTACTATAATGGAATCGGAATTTAAAAGTTGAGATAGACAGAATCGAATCCATTATAGTAGTCAGTAAACTTGGTCAATACGTCATTATGCCAACAAGATTCGCCGGCCATGAAATGAAAATGTTTATTACTGCTCTTGGGCCTTACTGGCCTTAAATGCAGTGAATAATAAATATTAAAAATAATACCGTGACCAAACTATCTTGTGACCGAATTACCGTGACCAAATTACCTCGTGACCGAATTACTGTGACCAAATTACCTTGTGACCGTTTTACCGTGACCAAATTTCCTGTGACCAAATTACCGTGCCCCGTTCCTCCACAGCTGTATAGACATTCACAAGTCATACACACATGAGAATCCGAAGGTTAGACACCCCCCCTCAGCTGCCGGACTGGTTTCATTGCTTGTTTGGCGAATCATCAGGAACAGCATAGACAGAAATGCATACCAACGAGGCTTTCAAGCATGTACCACGTGTAAACGTCAAAAGCAGTCAACATATATATATATATATATATATATATATATATATATATATATATATATATATATATATATATATATATATTCTCCCGGTGTGTAGCCCGGTCAGAATAGGTACACCGTATCCCTGCGTGTCGTAAAAGGCGACTAAAAGGGTTGGCGTCAGGAAGGGCATCCGGCCATAAAAACATCGCCTCAAAAGGAAACCATGATGAGTACAACTGATGGGCAGGGTACAGCCCGAAGTACCCCGTGGGGGTCCTAAACCCCCTCTCGTTAAAACTCAAGGTGGGGAACCCGAACAAGCAAGGGAGGAAATTTTTCCATTTATGATGACCAATCGTCTGATGCCCCACGTGGAGATCGGTTTCTGAGGTTTGGTACATGGAATGTAGGGACAATGACAGGGAGATCTGGAGAAGTGGTTGAAACATTGGTCAGAAGAAGAGTGGACATATGTTGTGTGCAGGAGACACGGTGGAAGGGAAGTGGTGTGAGAATGGTGAAGGGAAGGCAGGGACAGAAGTACAAGTTTATGTAGCAAGGGTGCCTGGAAGGTGTGCATGGTGTTGGTGTAATGTTTTCTGAGGAGTTTGAAGAGAGTGTAGTGAGTGTGACTAGAGTGAGTGAAAGGTTGATGATGGTGAGAATCGTGATCGGAAATCTCTTGGTGAACGTCATCTCGGGATATGCCCCGCAGGTCGGTCGAAGCGATGAAGAGAAGAACATGTTCTGGTGTGCGATGGAGAAGTTGATGGAAAATGTGAAAGATGAGGAAGTTGTTGTGGTAGGAGGAGACTTGAATGGACATGTGGGAAGGAGTCCAGACGGTTTTGAGGGAGTCCATGGGGGTTATGGATATGGTGTGAGAAATGGAGAAGGTGAAAGGATCTTGGAGTTTGCTGATGGAGCTGATTTGTTGCTCTGTAATACTCAATTCCAGAAAGCGAATAATAAGCTTATTACATACATGTCAGGTGGGTCGTCGACAACCATTGACTACCTGATGGTGCGTCGGCGAGATAGGGGAAACCTCCGGGACACAAAGGTGATCCCAGGGGAGGAGACTGTTTCGCAGCACCACCTGGTTGTCTGCGATATAAGGGTGAAAGGTGCGCGGATAATTCGGCGGGTGAAGTACCAACCGAGGATGAAGGTGTGGAGGTTGAAAGAGGTGACAGTGAAGGAAGCATTAAGAGAGAGGCTGAGTATGGTTGAAGATGATGTGGTTAAGCTTGAAAGTGGTTGGATGTCAATGAAAGATAGTCTATTGGGAGCCGTTGGTGAGGTATGTGGATGGACAAAAGGACCACCGAGGCACTCGGAAACATGGTGGTGGGATGATGAAGTTGGAAAGACAATTGAAGAGAAGAGGAAGAAGTTCAAGGAATGGCAAAAGGCAAAGGATACGGTGGAAGAAGAGGTTGCACATGAAAGTTATAAGGAAGCCAAGAAGGCTGCAAAGAAAGAGGTTACAAAGGCGCAGGAGGCCCATAGGAAAATGTTTGGAGAACGTTTGGATTCGGAGGAGGGTAAGAAAGCGGTATTCAGGATCGCAAAGCAGACAGCGAGAGAGAGATTTGATGTGACGGGGGTGAGTTGCTTGAAGGATGAAGTGGGACAAATTGTTGTGGATTCAGATGGAATTAAAGGAAAATGGAAGAGATATATGGAAAGGCTGTTGAATGTAGAAAATGAATGGGATAGCAACATCAAGAGTAACCCGGTTTTAGGACCAGCAGAGAAGATAACTGAGAAGGAAGTTGAGGAAGCTATAAGAGCAATGAAGAGTAGAAAAGCAGGAGAGCCGACGGGAGTTGTGGGAGATATGTTGAAGGCAGCGGGAAGTTGGGGTGTGAAGAGAATGACAGAGATCTGTAATCTGGTGGTGAAAGAAGGCCGCATTCCAGTGGATTGGGAACTGAGTACCCTCGTCCCTCTGTACAAGGGGAAAGGTGACCCTCTGGACTGTGGCTCCTATAGAGCAATAAAGTTATTGGAGCATGGAATGAAGGTATTGGAAAGGGTGTTGGAGAAGAGGATAAGGAAGAAGGTAAAGATTGACGAAATGCAGTTTGGATTTATGCCAGGAAGAGGAACGACAGATGCAATTTTTATTGTAAGGCAGTTGCAGGAGAAGTACATGGAGAAGAGGAAGAAGTTGTTTTTTTGGGTTTGTTGATCTGGAGATAACATTTGATAGGGTCCCACGCGAAGTAATGGCATGGGCATTGAGGAAGTTAGGAGTGGAGGAATGGTTGATCAGAGTAGTGATGGCCATGTACGAGAGAGCGCGCACAGCTGTAAGGACGAAGGATGGGAACAGTGGTGAGTTTGAGGTGAGGGTAGGAGTGCACCAGGGGTCGGTACTAAGTCCACTTCTATTTGTAGTTGTGATGGAGGTGCTGGCTCGGAGGGTAAAGGAGGGTTTACCGTGGGAGCTGCTGTATGCAGATGATCTGGTGTTGATTGCAGAGAGTATGGATGGACTGAAGGAGAAGATGAACAAGTGGAAGGAATGTATGGAGGCAAAAGGTTTGAAGGTGAATATCGGAAAGACGAAGGTGATGGCAAGTGGTAAAGCATGTGGTGAGGTGGAAAGGACTGGGAAGTGGCCGTGTGCTGTGTGCAGGAAGGGTGCCGGAGTGAACTCCATTCAGTGTACAATGTGTGCTGAATGGGTTCATCGAAAATGTAGTGGGGTGAGAGGGTCATTAACCAGTGTGGCAGCTACATTCAAGTGTAAGGTGTGCATCGAGGGAGCAGCAGATGAAGGAATTGTTGAGTTGGATCTTGGAGATGGTGTGAAGCTGGAAGGGGTGAAAACATTTTGCTATCTCGGAGACATGCTGAATGGAGAAGGTGGATCAGACTCTTCGACGGTTGCTAGAGTGAGATGTGCATGGAAGAAGTTTCGGGAACTGAGTGGCGTGCTGACGAAGAGGGGAGTGTCGTTGAAGCTGAAGGGAAAGGTGGATGCTACATGTGTGAGGAGTACGATGATTTATGGGAGTGAGACATGGGTACTGAACATGGAGCAGCAACAAAGGCTGGAAAGGGTGGAAATGCGAATGGTTCGGTGGATGTGTGGAGTATCGTTGAGAGAGAGGAAGACAAATGATGACTTGCGGAAGATGATGGGAATAGAGTCTGTGATGGAGGTTGTGAAAAGAAATAGGTTGAGATGGTTGGGTCATGTGTTGAGGAAGGATGAAAGTGACTGGGTGAGAGGAGTGTTGGAAATGAGTGTAGTCGGAAGTAGAGGACGGGGAAGACCGAGAAAAACTTGGCTAAATGTGGTGGAAGAGGAAATGTGGGCAAGGGGATTAAGAAGGAGAGATGCAGAAAACAGGGTAAAGTGGAGAAGATTGTCATGGGGCCCGCAAGGCTAACCCCTGCTTTGGCGGGGAAAATGGCCTTTAAATGCTTGTGTGTGTGTGTGTGTGTGTGTGTGTGTGTGTGTGTGTGTGTGTGTGTGTGTGTATGTATGTATGTATGTATGTATGTATGTATGTATGTATGTATGTATGTATGTATGTATGTATATATATATATATATATATATATATATATATATATATATATATATATATATATATATATATATATATATATATATATATATATATATATATATATATACATATCCATATATAACCTGGTGTTGGCGCAGTGGTTAGGGCAGCGGCTTGGGATCCAAAAGGTCCTGAGTTCAAGCCCTGTTGGTCCACTGAATTAATACACCAGGGGGTTGACTCAGCCTGTCATCCTTCCGAGGTCGGCGAAATGAGTACCAGTATACTGGGCCGGTGTATACCCTGGTTAAAATAGGTGTACAATATCCCTGTGTCGTAAGAGGCGACCAGGGGTGCGTCAGGAAGGCATCCGGCGTAAAACATGTGCCAAATCACTATGCGGATCATACGGATGATCCGCTGTGGCGACCCCTAACGGGAGCAGCCAAAAGAAGAAGAAGATGTGTGTGTATATATATATATATATATATATATATATATATATATATATATATATATATATATATATATATATATATATATATATATATATATATATGATAAACGATGACCCACTCACATCTCTCACCTGTGAATGGAGGAAACAACCAATCACCTCTCACCTAATCGACTACACCCAGGTCACTTGGATTATATAAATGAATGACCCCTCCCATACTCCTCTAGCCAAAGTAGCTGCCGAAAGGAATGCCAATAGGTGAGGAAACCGGTCCGGTAGCTGAGGGGAGTGTATAGCTTTCTATATAAACTGTCATGTACTATGTGTGAACGTCTTTATAGTTGTTGAGGAACTCTGGGAAGGGTTCAAAACAGCATTTAGCACTTACCTTGCATAAGTCTTCTTGGGTTGCTTTATGCAGCTACTCACCAGATGCTGACCCTCGTCCAGTCGCCAGAACTTGGCAAGACGGGCGGTGAGGAGGCATCACAGGAAGAGCGATCGGGGAGTTTGGTACAGAGCTCCAGGCCGTGTCACGCCGGATGTGCGAATGAGATCACTTCTGGCCCCAGGAGTCTGGCAAGACATGGCTAAGGCCGCTGTAGCCCAATATAGAAGCAGGATTCAGGTCACAGCACGTCACTTTAGGTCGTCACCCCACCCTTCACCTGGGGCTTATAAAAGGCGGATCGCAGAGCCGCTCGCCCTCTTCTTCGCTCTCATCTTCACCACCATCTTCTCTGCTTGTCTCGGCTCTGCATTGCTGCTCCTCATTGTCTCTGCCCTTTGCTGGCTCTTCACTCGTGATTGGTGTGCGACTGAGACGTGCTAATTCCGGAGGACCAGTGCGGAGAACACGCTCCCACGAGCCTCGGCAAAGTGACGAAGCCGGAGATAACGCGCCAACTCTTGAGGAGGGAATGCTCAAGCGGAGTGCCACCACGGAGGTACACGCTACACTAGCAGACCTATGCATGACTAGGTTAGGGATCTGTCACCTCACGCATTTTCTCTCTCTCTCTCTCTCTCTCTCTCTCTCTCTCTCTCTCTCTCTCTCTCTCTCTCTCTCTCTCTCTCTCTCTCTCTCTCTCTCTCTCTCTCTCTCTCTCTCTCTCTCTCTCTCTCTCTCTCTCTCTCTTTCTCTTTCCACTCCTCTATCTCGGCCCTTTGGATGCACAAAAGAGCATCCTTACAGAGTCGCAATCCCATTTTCCTCTAGCATGACACAGCACCCCCCATATTGCACTACACCACACCTCCCACACCAGTAGTTCTCCCCCTACCTCCCCTTAAGTGTACTGGGTTGTGTTGGTCGGCCGACCGCGCCAGGTATTGTGAGGCCTTTCTGGCTATCTTAGGTCTCGGGTTTGTGTGTATGCGTGTGTGTATATATGTGTGTGTGTGTGTGTGTGTGTGTGTGTGTGTGTGTGTGTGTGTGTATGTGTGTGTGTGTGTGTGTGTGTGTGTGTGTGTGTGTGTGTGTGTGTGTGTGTGTGTGTGTGTGTGTGTGTGTGTGTGTGTGTGTGTGTGTGATGGTACCTGTTGTAGCATAAGTTAAGATTGTAGAAGTTCTCACGGGATAAGTCTGCTCTGTGTCTGCTCTTGTAAATTGCTTTCCTTTTGTCGCACAACACGAATTCCTTGCTATCCCTGCTGTAAATACCAATAAACCCAATTTTCTGTTCCACATACCTTTCTTCGCTTGAGTGAAAATCAATGGTTCGCTTAGAAATGTTCCCAGCTAGTTTTCGTCTTTTCCTTCATTGGTTCAGCATGGTTCATATCCCAGCCAAGCCGGGACATTATCCCCCAACGATCTGTTTTTGTAGCCGGTACGTCCTTGGCCGTACTGAGGGTATGTCCCCCGGTAATTTGATCACGTGACCATTAGGTAAACGGTATTTATTAGACGGAGGACCCTAATACAAGTCACGTGGTCGAGTTATTGGCATTCACTGTCGATTGGCGACCCGCCACGTCACAAAGTTATTAGTGTGCGACCGCCTGTGATTCTGGAGAGTCTGGTGGGAACCCTGGGTCGCTTCTCCCCTCGTGGTCTTCTCGCCCCCGACACCCAGGTCCACAATATATATATATATATATATATATATATATATATATATATATATATATATATATATATATACATATATACACATATATACATATACATATACATATATATATATATATATATATATATATATATATATATATATATATATTTGCGAATTCGTGCCCGCGGGCGTGCGGACGGCCACGTAACTTGAATCACAGCACGTCGCCCACCGGACGGACAATTCAGTCGTGACCCTCTGGGAACTATCGCCCGGAGCCAGTCATGGGTGGGCCTTTCGACCTCACTACAATCATGCCAATCGGCCACCCGCGTAGGATTGGGTTGTTCGCCAAACTCGACCTACCTAAGTACCCACGCGGATGGTAAACTGGGCGATCGTACCTCGCTAAAGGTCGACTCCAGACACGAGCCGCTTGGGCGGCCCGTTCCGTACTATCGGGATAACCGAGCGGTGTTATCGTCGACCTGGATGGTTCAGATTAATTAGCGGGATGTTGCACCCACTACGAACCCCTTACGTGAAGCAAGATGGAGGGTCAATTAAGAAAAAAACGAAGCGAAACGGGCACAGTTCAACATGTAAGCACTTTATTCACACACACACACACACACACACACACACACACACACACACACACACACACACACACACACACACACACACACACACACACACACACACACAGACAAGCACGTATATACAGCCATACAGTCAAAAATGCACATATAACAGTTAAAACAATTATGCACAAAAAGCAAATGTAACAAAAGAAACGATGCAGAGCTACAACCGAATACACGTACACATGGCAACACTTAAAACAATACTACTTGAGCCAGACTGGCACCACCTACAGACATTTACACAAAAACCCCAAAGAAAAGAAAGAAAGAAGTTGCGACTTCCCTTTTATGGCTGGTGAGTCCCTCTCCCGTGACCGTCAGCGTGGTCGCGCCTGGCCCCGACCTCTCTTGCGGCCGGCGAACCCTCTCCGGCACTCCCCGTCTGGACGCGCAGGTCCACCTCACTACTGGCGCTCCCGCGTCTCCCATCCGTGCCTTCGTGACAGGGCCGCTCGCCAAGTCGCGAGCGCAGGACCTCTTCCCCAAGACCAACTCTCCACAAAAACCAACCGAAGACCAACCAGACCACCAGCCAAGACGAAGAGGAAGAGGCGGAAGAGGAAGCGCTAGCGCGCCCGCCCGTGTCCATCTTTTATCGCGTGGGGCTCCGCCCTTCGCCCTGCCCCGTTCTCGGCTCCACCTTCCTTCGAGAGGGTTCCTGAAAAGGGCATTCCCTCACGCTTTCCCTCCACCCCGCTCCGTCCGGGGGAGTCAGTTTTTGGCTCGGGGCCAGAGAATTATTCCCCCAAAAAGAGGCCCCTCCTTTACATGACCTCTGACCTTTGACCTGCATCGCCCCTCCTCCACTCTAAAGCGCGGGGAAGTCAGACGGAAGAAACAGGCGGGGAGACCTGCGCATCCTCGCAGTTCCCTCCTTTGCGCCTTTGTTTGCCGTCGTGGTGAAGATGTGGTAGCGTAGATGGTGGAGGTGGCGTGGTTGCAGTGTGGTTGGTGCTGTGATGGGGATGGCGTGGTTGTTGAGATGCTGTTTGTTTGAAATAAAAGATAGAACAGAAAAATGGCTAACTCAAAGCGTCGCAGCCCGGATGAATCACATAAATTCCCTCTATACAACGGGTTTGGGCTAACTACACATGTACCTATGAAGATATCTCACCTGAGGGTCCTTTATCGTGTAATGCGAATTTCCACAGCCGTAACAATATATACAGATATATATACACACATATATATATATATATATATATATATATATATATATATATATATATATATATATATACATATGTATATGTACGTATACATTCATGTTGAAGAGGATGCTTGTTGCTTATGGGTCGTGCAGAATTTGCTGTGATGGGACTCGATCTGTGCCTTGCTGCCTCAACCGCAGCGTTAGCAGCTGACACTGCTTGTTTGCAGTGGGTGGTTCTGTTTTTCAAGGGCTCAGCTGACTATAAGCCGCAGTTTAAGCCAGAAGTACCTTTTTAACTTTGAAAAAGTGTATATTTATTGGAATTTGAATGTTTGCTGGAAAGCCATGTTTATTTGAAGCATTAAGTTATTGTTTCACTTCCTTCCAAAATATCGTAATAAACTTTAAAATATTTTTGGTGAATCTAGCTGTCATTCTAATGTGTCCCTTGCATACCTCGAACTGTTCACACAGCAGAACTCATAACTGATGTGCATTCCCCAGTGAAGAGAGCCAAGGGGCTAACATTGGTTGGACACCCTTGCAAATTCGTTCTATCTGAGCAAAACGTATTCATAGCATCGTATCAAGTTCACGCCTCTGGCTCACAACAGCATTCTATTTTTAAGATCCAGATGCTGCACAATAAGCTGAAAATATGACAACAGGTGAAGACGACAACGCAGCTGACTGATATTGTTATATCAGATCCGCAGCCAATGCTTTCGTGGTTGCTCTCACATTTGGTCGTCATCCCTTGGTTGTTCCTGGGTCTTGCATTTGCAAAAACAAACATGAAATGGCAGTTCTGGTTTGTGGGCACCTTGCTCATTTTTCCATTGCTGTTCAATTTAATGCGTGGACATAGAAGGAAAGAATGATGAGAATTAATTCTCAAATATCCTTGTGTGGTCAGAACTTTTGAATGTTCCTTTTTGGGCAAATAATGCTAAAACTCCTTTAATACCCAGGTTATCACAGGATCTCTGTGTGTTTGCCATCATCTATGAATTAGCATAATGGATGAGAGTATTTGGAAGTCCCAACATCTCATGACACAGCAGAATACTCATCTCTGTGAAGGCTCTGTGTCATCTAACCAACACATCCACCATATTTCATCTGAATCCGTCCAATTTTTTTTGAAATATAATGCTATATAGCGATTTTGGCCCCATCTCTCGATTGTGAAGAATCACTTTTGAAGTTCGAGTATCCAAATCTGGATCCTCGTCAAAATCTAATCAATTTGTCCTTGTCACACCCCCACACTGTCAACCAAGTTTTGTCCGAATCCGTCCATAACATTAGAGAAATTGTGCTACATGTTGGTTTTAGCCCGATCATTCAATGGTGAAGAATCACGAAAAAAATCACACACATGGGATCCGGATCCGGATTCAGATCTTCACCAAAATCGAAAAGATTTGTCCTCGTCATATCCGAACTTAGCCGGGAGGTTATCCCCCAAGTTATTGGTACACCAAACCTTTCCATCAAGTTTCATCCGACTCCGTCCATAACATTTTGAGACATCGTGCTACATATCGGTTTTAGCCCAATCCGATCATTCAATGGTGAAGAATCACTGACAAAATTATAATATCTGGATCCAGATCTTAATCTTCACCAAAATCTAATCAATTTGTCCTCGTCACACACCGAACCTGTCCACCAAATTTCATCTGAATCCGTACATAACTTTTTGAGATATCCTGCACACAAAAACAAACAAATAAACAGATGGGGTGAAAACATTACATCTATCCATTGCAGATACACACATACATACATACATACATACATCTCTTATAATACCAAGCTTGCCCACTAAAAACTCGGCTCGCCGTCACACGATCCCTATGAAATTGCTGTGGCACTTAGCGGACATGCCGACAATGTTTGGGAAGTCTTGGCGTTCCATAGTACCACTTGCATTTTGCACAATGTGTATTTTTGTCATTCCCCGAGTACGGTCTGTCGTCTGCTACCAGCTATGTTGTACTGCTATCCCGTGCATGTGCACGGGTATCGCCAGTACATACATAATACACACACACACACATACATACATACAAACATACATACATACTGTTACGGTTGTGGAAATTCACAGAGCACCATATAGATCAGTTATGTCGATAAGTCTGTGTTCAGATAGATTTCCCCACCGATGTTTAAAGGGAATTTATTCATGTAACAGGGCTGTGATCTTTGAGGTTGCCATTTATTTTGCTGTCGTTATTTTGGACCAACCGCTTCACAACAACCACCTCCACCACCAACATAGCTCTCATCAACCGCTTCACAACAACCACCTCCACCACCAACATTGCTCTCATCAACCGCTCCACCACAACCACCTTCTCTACAACGCTGACCACAACCACCTTCTCCACAATGCCAACTGCATTTCAAACCACAACAACCACCTTCTCTACAACGCCAACCACAACCACTTTCTTCACAACGCCAACCACAGCCACCATCTCCTAAACCACATCTCAACCAATAACCAACAGCGAGCAACATCGCTTCACCTTCAACACCGCAAACGCCGCCATCTTTGTGCCAGCCACGGCGAGATCGCTGCAGACAGACGCGGGGGTTTCCTCATTGTGCAGGGCCGGTGATCTCCACAACGTCCGCTCTCCTTTGTGGGCGCCAGCGATGGTGATTTCAACCACGTCTGCTCGCTCCGAGCTACGCCTCGAAATTCGGATCAGGAGATCGAGGGGGGCGGAGCCAGTGGGGGTCAGAGGTGGGAGAGCGGAGATCAGACCTCGCCTCACGGGGCCCTATAAAACAGCGCGCAGGGCGCCAAGCAGTTCAGTCAGTTGGGGTTTGGAGTGGTGTGAAGAGCAAGGTTCGAGTCCAGTGGAGGGCAGTGGAGGTCTGGGTACACCGAGGAGACGGGAGCTGAGAGCGCGGTCAAGCCTGCCGTGCTGCGCAGAACTGCGCGTTCGTGTGCGGGACGTGGGGAGAGCCGGAGAGAGGTCACCAGCCAGCTTCGAACGGTCCGAGGTGATCGGGCTTCGGGACAGTCCGAGCGGCGCTGAGGGACGGATGGGCTCTTAAAGAGAGCATCAACTCAAAGAGAGCAAAAGACCCGTTCGTTCCTCTGAGGCGTTGCTGGCTGGGCCCGAATTACCAGGCCTTGAGAGATGAGGCCACGGCCGAACCGCGATCACACCAGCTGTCATGAGGACGGGACGTCGCGGGTCGCCCCAGCGAGGCACCACGAAGGTAAAGGTAACCAGCCCGGCATCTCGGAGCTTCTGCGGTCGTCACAGCTCCGTGAAATAAAGACCCAAGAGGTCCAGTCTACCCCTCGTCTTTCCTGGGGTTTTTCCTTGTTTCTTTTGAATGAACGTTGTGGCGCCATGTCCGTAAGTAGAACTGTATAAGTGTACGTAATTAATAGAACGGTCGTAGTTGTTTTTCTTGCTCATGTCTTGTCCCTACCCCCATTCATTACGTGCTTGTACATTGCATTGCTTTTGTTTGCCTCGCCTGATTGCATACATGACTGCATATGTGTTGTGTGTGCAAATAAATGTGCTTGTGTGAATGTTAACCCATTCGTTGCGTCCTTCCTTTAATTCCCTGAATTGAGCTGCCATTCTGCGTTCGGAATTTTGTTGGTTTTTAAATAATCGATATAATAGAATCAGGTCCAACGGGGCCTCGCGATAATATCCTGCTCGGTTATCCCAAAACAAAGCGAGCTGCTTAAGCGGCTCGTTTCAAGCGGGCCCCGTTGAGGTACAGTCTCTTGGTTGTCTGCCCGCACGATTAATTAGGTATATCGACAATTCGGCGATTGACCCTGTAGCGCGGGTAGAGTGTTGACTCGGCTGTGGTGTGCTCAAAACACACCCGTAGCGGGATTCCGGCGTTTGATCCGGAAGGCTGCGACAACATTGTCCATTCGGTGGGCGAGAGCGGCCGCCATTGGCTAGAAGCAGTCATCCGCACGCCGGTGGGCGGAAATCCACAACAATACATACATACATACATACATACACACATACATACATGGGGAGCATGTGCCACAGCACATTTCTGCATCAACTTTTCACTGGTACTCCAGCGGAGTCCGTCTGGCCATCCCCCAGGCAGATTCCTGGCTGAACCCCACCTCTTAGGGATCGGACATTACAGGCACCCACCCAAAGGGACCACCTGAGGTTAACCGAAGGAGACCACTGTCTGGTGGACGACATCTCAGCACCACACACCACACACCACTGAGTGTGTTTTTGTGGAGTGAAGAAGTGTTTTTTCTGGTGGCCGGAATGTAATTCCTGCCACCATCCTCCTCGGAAAGGTAACCACTGTAAGAGAATATCTGCAGACACAGTTGGGCACCAGATATGGATGGCGATTGGCTCACAAGGAGCTCCTCCACCCCTCGACAAGTTTTGTTTTTAGTCCTGCTGGGTATCCATCCATACACCATCCTCACCCGGAGGACCCGGTGGGGTGGAGCCAATTTAGTCACCAACACTTGACCATGAACAGATTTGTACAGGTTAGTACAGGTTTTACATGATACCTGTAACAAGTCACAGATCGGATCTGGCCTGACCTGACAATTTGGGTTGGGTGCCACCATTTCAGCTGGCCTGCTTCGTACCATCTAGCATGGCATAGTGCAGACCTTCCATCCTAAAGCAATCCTCCAATCCAAGCCTCTGAGTATCTGGAGTACAGGCACGTGCCACCACATCCATCGCAGATGGCGGAGGTAATGAGGAGAGAGGAGGGGAGGAAACCAAAACTGACAACAAAGAGGGTTGGGTTGGGAAGGGTCAATGGGGGTCATAAAGATTATGCGTATGAATGGGGGATGACCCGAGGTAGTGGTGCATTGCCTTCTTGAAGCCTTGGCGGGAAGAGGAGGAAAGAACAGCCGCTAGAAGGCGGATGCATAGACGGGAGAAATGAGAAACAAAGGAGTTGAGGTGTGCAGTCAGTGGAGATTTTGGAAGTTTAACCAGGTGAGGATTACTGGAGGAGCTTGTATGTCCTCGGGTTTCTGGGGAGGGTCTGAGAGCTGACAGAGTAGAGGGAGCTATACCGGAGGAGAGGTGGTAATAAAACAGAGGCCACCAACCTGGAGGCATGGTGATTATTATGGAGCAAATGTTGTTTCACTTTTGTTAAAATTATTTTGTCTCAATGTACCTTCGCTTCCTTGTCGGAATTTTGTCATGGAATTTCAGGAAGCACTTTCTGGATTTTAAGTTAAAAGTTAATAAAAAGCAAGCATGAAGTAACTTCGATCAGGATCACAACTCCAGTCTCCCATCCTCCCAATTGTAAAAACTAGCGGGCACTCCCACCCTCCAGGTGAGATTACCATTCTCAGGGCACCTTCGTTGGGCAATATGCTGTGGCACAGTCATGGAAATGCACGTTATAATTTTTGCGATTTTTGAAAGAAACTTTCTTAATCTCACCGTATCATACTCCATATCATGAGAAATTTATTTGTAATACCAGCTACCACCAAAGGTGGTGTTGCTGTTTCAACCGCATGTCAATTTTGGAGTTTCGTTGACATCCATGTTTGTTCCATTATCGTAAGATTCCATCATAACATTACTCACCTCCAAGGTCTGCATGGATGAACTGTTCCTTTGACAACGGTCCCCCTCCAACGGCAGTTGCAGCCTGTACACGAATAGCATACTCCAAACTGGGTGTCAGGCCTGTCAACGTGGCAACAAGGCTGTCCTGGACAGAGTGGTGCTGCCAGGTGATTGGCAATGACCCCCTGCCTTGGCTGGATGCAACACCATAGTGCATGTGATAGCTGCGAATTCTCCCATTGGGTTCTTGCGGTGGGTCCCAGCGGATAAGCATTGTGGTTGAACTCAACATCCTGGCCTGAAAAAAAAAATACAGCAAGAAAGCAGAGCAAACAGAGAATATTTTGAAAGCAAAGTTAGATTGAAGGATTCCGGCTTATCTATAATAATGGCGTACAGACTTTGTTTGTACTAAATGGGCAGCAAGTGTCATTTGAACTTTAAAGCCACAGTTCTTTGCTTAAATTGTCCACTGAATGCGCGATTTCTCCAAAACTGTCAGATAATAGAAAACATAAATCACAGTTTGGAGCTGTTCATATTTTTTTTCAATGATAAACTCTATTAAACACCCAAATAACATACAACTCAAAAATTGCACAGCTACTCAGCTCCCTGATTTTTGCCACTCCCGAACCCTCCTGTTGCTCATACCCGGACATTCCTTGGTGGCGACGAGGGGGCTTGCTCGCCTGTACGTGTCACCGCAGCATCGCTGATCATTCCGCGGCCCACATTGTTGACTGCAGCAACACGAATCTCATACTCTGAATATGGTGACAAACCTCCCACAGTGTAGCGCGTGGTTGTGATGCCATCTATCTCATGGTATGGACGCTCACTGGGACGGCCATCGACATTGGGAAAGTGAGAGCGGTACAGCAACACGTAGTAGGCCACAGGTTCGACGTTACCAGAGTCCCAAGTCAGTGTGATACTTGTTGCTGTAGTTTCCGATACAGTTGGCTTTGAAGGAGGGTGTGGTAGAGCTGGAGGAGTCAAGAAAAGAAAGATGAAGAACAAGTATCCAATAGTATTAACGCAACAAAAATCGTGAGTACAAATGTGAGTCGGAGGACTTGTGAGCATGCATAAGCTGAAGAAGGTGAACCACAAACATTTAGATAATGAAGAACATGAAAGTTATAAATGACAAACGTCCACTTACCCAAAGGCTCTGCGATCTCTCACCTTTGACGGTGACTTGCGCCGTGGCTTCCACAACACCAAGTGCAGACATAGCCACACATGTATAGTTGGCAGACTCGGAGACATCGTGAAGCTCGAGGACACTTTTCCCCACTGGCATGTCAGCCTCAGGTGAAAAGTCCTCAGCCCCGAGGACCCATTTGACATAGGGCATTGGCGATCCCACAGCAACACACGTCACATTCACGCTTCCCCCTGGAATAACCTCGACACCCGCAGGGGGCACCGAAAACCACGGAGGAACGTGGCGCACTTTTGGGTTCAAGTTGGATTGTGGGAGTGATCATGTGGGTCAAGGTAAAATATGGGATAAAAAAAACAAGAGTGAGAAACAAAGACGACTGGAGTGCAGTTCATTATAAAATGTAAGACCACACCAATAGAGATAGAATCACGAACTGCATCAAGAATAGGTTCCAGAGCTCTGACCACCATAATTCCAAAAGCTTTCATTGTGAATTAAAAACATTGTTACATGAGCAAACAAAGAAGTAATTCACTGATTAAAGGAATTATTGTAAAAAGGCGAAGAGTGTGAATAATGAGAGTTTTAAGAAACAAGATATTCAAGATAGGTAGGCAGATGATGAAGGATAGAAAGGATGCTCTCGGAATATTTTGTTGGAAGAGAAAGGATGGACGGTATTATTGTAAACCTTTACTTTGTTTAAGAAGAAAGGTGACCCACTACTTCCTTCATCATACACAGGAGTGATATTTGATGTTACTGAGAACAGATTTAGAGGAGTTGTCAATATCGATGAGAACCAATTTGTGGAACCAAGATGAGAAACAAGTGGAAGGTCGACGACAGATGGAATCTTTATGGTGAGGAAGATTTAAAAGAAGTACTGAACAAAGAAGAAGTAGTTATACCATGTGTTTGTAAATCTTGAGAAGGCATGCGATAGGGTACCAAGGGTAGTTGTGGAATGGGCACTTAGTAGACAGGGATAACCGATGATTTGATGAGGGTAGTTATGTCAATGTTTAAGATGCAAAGAACATCAGTATGAACTGGTGGAGGATGTACAGAGTCATTGGAAGTGAAAGTAAGTTTACATCATCGATCAGTGATGAGCCCCTTGATTTTTGCACTAGTTACAGAAGAGCTTAGGAAAGAGGTGAGGATGGGACTCCCATGGGAATTATTATCTGCAGATGACTTAGTCTTTTTCTTTGTATGCTCGAAAGGTCATCATGGAGCTGCCACACACACACACACACACACACACACACACACACACACACACACACACACACACACACACACACACACACACACACACACACACACACACACACACACACACACACACACACACACACACACACACACACACACGTATATTGACAAACATATGTGATACAACACAAGACTGTAAGACAAGACAAACATAGCCACTGAGCTTGAGGGAATGGTGTAACTTCCTGGGTATTTTACGTACTAACGATGTTCCAAAAATGGCGCCGCTTTTCTCACCGCAGCCAGTGGAGCATTTCCTAATCAGGAATTTCTCCTCCCCGCGGATGCCACCCTATGGGGATTGTCAGTGCTCTTAACCTTTGAAATGCTAAACATCAAGCAAAGAAGCATCACGCAACATATTTAAAGTCTTTGTCTTTCCAGCAAAATCAGAATGAGAACAAAAGGTGATTTTTCATATTTGGAAGTAAGCAATGGAGTGTAAGGGATTGAGGGTGAAACTATACGAGACGAAACTGATGGTTATTGGTGAAGCAGGAGAAAGGAAGGAGAGTGGTAAATGACCCTATGCGACTTGTGGTAAATGAGTAAGATCAATTTATATTCAGTGTGCATCTTGAAAAAGGTTGCGTCATCGGAAATGCAGTAGAGTAAAGGGAAGTTGGGGTATGTTGGCTTTCAGTTTCAGATATAAAACGTTCATGGGTGGAAATCAAGATGCAGAGAACTTGGGGGTAGTGGGTATGGGGTTCAAAGTTAAAATGGGAAAGGTTAAGAGGATATGGGATAGCTGTGAGAACGAGGACAAAGGGAGCATGGAATAAGTGGAGAGAGAATCAACACACACACAAATATCTTCAGCAAAGCAAAAAGTAGAGTATATGTATATATTTAGCCTGTATTAGACTCGTCGATATATGGTAGTGAAACTTGGAAATGAGGGTAGAAGACAAGGAAGAACAGAGAGAACAGAACTAAGGATGATGAGATGGATGTGTGGGGTAACCCCAAAGGATAAACAGTAGTGTGGACAGAAGAAAGAGGCTCAAAGCTAATAGTACTGAGGAACAGTTGAGAAAGAGAAGACGAAGATGGTTTGGGCATGTGGAAAAAAAGAGAGAAGAGGAGTCTGTCAAGAAAGTCACGAGTTTAGTAGTTAAGGGGAAAAGACCAGGAGGTAGACCGAAAAAGACCTGGAACTATGCGATGAGTGGAGACATGCAGTTGTTGGGGTTAATGGAGGAGAATGCTTTTGACAGGACTAAGTCGAGAGGGGCCATCAGTTGACCAACCCCATAATATAAGAGAAAATGGTTGTTTAACGAGTAGTGGTGGTAGTAGTAGTAGTAGTAGTAGTAGTAGTAGTAGTAGTAGTAGTAGTAGTAGTAGTAGCAGTAGCAGTAGTAAAAATGGGCATTCAAAATATAACTCCTCTTAACAGCCTTAGTACAGAATACCCATTCCCACTCACAGAAATTTTATGCATTTTCTTTGAATGATTCACTGAGCAGCAAATCCATTTTAAAGGGAGGTGCAATTTTCCTTTTGTGAGGGCGGAGAGTGACTGATACAAGTCTTTACCAATGATGCACTACAACGTCGCCAAGCCTTCTGTGTCACAACATCCACCGATAAAAGGTAAGGGGACAAAATGCAAAACAAAAACACAGAGTGTTTGCCTTTTAAATGTGGATGCGGTGGAATGTGCTATGAGCCACAAACAATTCTACCTCATTAGGGGATTGCTTCCTATGCCTTATCTTACAACTCGGGCCACAATAATATGCAGATTTCATCCTGTGATTGTACAAAGGCTCCAATAATTTGAAGACATAATCCAGCAATATACATTTATAATGCATCGATGCAACTTATGTGAGTGTCAGGGTCTTGGCAATAAATAAATTGTTTTTTTTTCATATGCTGGGAGGATAGTGCAGGGGTAGCAATGACGAGTGTCTGGTCTTGTGGATTTGGCTCCCAAGCCTACTATGAACTGCTGCTACACTGGTGGTTCATCGGAAGGATGTTGCATAAATCGGTGCACCGTTCCTCGGTGGGACGTTAAGTTAGGCATCCCATTTGCTGGTGAACAATAAATATCCCACAATATCTTTCACAAGAGTAAGCCATTGTGTGCCGGCACCATTTGTAAATTCCAACTTCCTGCCCTCATCTGTAGCCTGTAATGTTGGTGTGTTCACCTAAGTCATATGGAGGTGCTTCTTCTAAGACCCACGTTACCCAGACACAGCAGAATGACACGTGTTTAACGATGGGACATAAGGACTGAGTTGGATATCCAGTCTGAAGGAAGAAAGGCTCATGCTAATGCTAGAAGCAATACTTCAATAAAAGTACATAGATACAGGTATAGATTTAAAAAAAAAGTTCAACCAATTAAAATCCATCAACTGTGTCAGCAAAAAAGCAGAAACGTGCTACTTGGTAGAAGTCTGGCATGTTGGTATCGATGACAAAAGGCAGTGAACTACATTGCTGAAATAAAGAAATGACATCCTATCTCTGCCAACTCCACATATGGACATGTTGCATTGAGGGGCCAAAAAGTTTGTGCCCACCCACTGACCCCTTTTGTTGTCAACCCATTCCTCTTTACCCTCAATGGAACAGCGGTCCATAAACTGCATGTGTAAATAATTCGGTAATGATTGTGGTTTTAGTTTTCCTCTTGAGTAAGGTCCTTGGTGCATACAATCACAGATACTTATGTTGTCTGTTTTGTCCGTAGCTCCCAAATTTCTTCCACTTGATTCTTATCACTCCCTGCGGGTCCTCAACCGACTCCATTTTTCTAATCCTACACCATTTTCCCTGCCCTCCTGAAAGGTGGTAGTGAGGTGCAATCATCATAATATACCTGCCTGCCTTCTTTTATTCCCTTGCTCATCCATACCTTTGCAGTGTTTTCGCTTTCCGACTGCTCTCATCTATCGAATATATAAAGCTCATTCGAACCACTCACTGACTCACTGATATTAATGTTCGGGGCCTTCGGGGTAACATAAAAGCTGAAATTTTGCATGCTGAAGGACATCGAAGCCGATACACCGGGTAAAATCACAGAGCCATTGAAAAGTGTCCAAAAATGAAAACATAAATAAAGGAAAAAATAAATGAAAACAAGTCTGGAGACGGCGATGGTTCAGGAGCAATGTACACGGTTCGCCTTTTTTTTATTTTTTTATTTTTTTACCTTCGAGGGGACGCCACGGGCAAACTGGTGGGAATCGGGAAAAACGTAAATGATGAAAGTTGTCGTACTCGAAGAGCACTACTTGCACACCAACTTTCATTCGAAACAGTTGAAAACCCGAGGAGCTTGATGTCCAATTTATTGAATTTTTTGACATTTTCTAAGTTCGTGACCTTGTGACCTTGACCTTGGGACAAAAATGAAAAATCGAGCTCTGTGGGGCTATGCAGGTGCCATTGGGCTAACCAAATACTGAAACCCCTGCCAGATTCGACAAACCCCCGAGGAGAAGATGTAACTTGAAATTGGCTACCCCCTAAAAACACGTTTTTTGGGCGTGGCTCCACCCATAATGGGCGCACCACACCCATTCTCAGGTAAACACAACTAGATCATGATATAAATCTCCCACCCAAATTTTATCAGGATCGGATCAAAACCCACGGAGCTATGCTTGGGACAGACAGACAGACAGACACTCACCCATAATGAATATAGTGGTCACTTACTGACTCGTGAACCAAAAATAAATGCAGGTGAGTGACCCGAGACAATGGGGAAGCATGGTAATTCAACGTACTGACAGACATCGATGCCGACACACCAGGGAAAAAATCACGGAACCATCTGAAAGCATCTGCAAATGAAAATATAAATAAATGAAAATAAATAAATGAAAAGAAAAGAAACGAATGCAGACAAACAACCCGAGACAATGGGAAAGCAAGGTAATTTTGTGTGCCGACGGACACCAAAGCCGACACACCCGGAAAAAAATCACAGAACCATCAGAAAGCATCTGTAAATGAAAATATAAATAAATTAAAATAAACAAATTAAAAGAATAAATTAAAAAAACAAATGCAGGTGAGCGACCGAGACAATGGAGCACGGTTCGTTATGGCTTACAATGTGTAAGCATACACCACGAGTAACTACATGGAGCTTCTAGATCAGTAATTCTTAACCTGGGGGGAATTTCCCCCTGGGGGGAAATTTTCGGATTTAAGGGGGGAAATTATTTTTTAGGTTGAACAATTTTCAAACTCTTTATTGCGTTGAATACGTCGTCCGAATACGCTTCCCAAGCGATGAAAAATTAGCGGAACAAAAATTCACTGAAAATTAACGTGCTTACTTGGAAACACTATAAAAGAAAATATCGTACTACGACAGTCAACACGACAGATTTTAGGAATGCTAATGTTAAAATAATATAAGACTGTTAATGTTATGCAATAAATTGTGTTTCAATATTTTAATGAAAATTTTCATTAAAATATTGATTGGAATAATGTTTAAAATAAATTTTTGTTTTTTTTTATTAATTTGGTGTTGATCATGTGGTGGGGGGAAATATCATTATTCGGCAATTTTAAAGGGGGAAACAATACAAAAAAAGGTTAAGAAACCCTGTTCTAGATTCTTTAAGATTGAGAAGGACGAATGAAACTTGTACGTAAGAATTTATCTCCATTTCCTGTTTGTTCATTCCTTTACTTTTTGCTTTACAGATGTTCTCCCCACTGTGTCTTGCTGTTGGTAGGAGTGCGTCGGTGTGAGTAAGTGTGTTGCATTCTATCTTCTGTTCCTCACTTTTCGATGCGCTCAGATTTTGTCAAAATATTTTTTGATTATCAGTACATTAACTTTCTACCCTCTATCCTTTCTATTCTCTCGACTGTCAAGCTAAATTTAGAAAGAGAAAAACATTGTACAATTTAATCCCCATGTAAATGATGGAAGAAATTCTGAAGAAATAGTGTTTATGACCAAGTCTTCAATAAGTGGAGTGATGGTCAAATTCGAATTAGGTGTAATTAAAATAAAATATATTGTGAAGAAAATGACCCAGAGCATATGGGGAGGAATGAATTATGGAGCTGTTAGTTATTTCCTTAAATCTAATGTGTTTAGTTTGATGTTTCTTTTATTCATGTGAATAGGAATGGTCAGAGTCGATCGTGGATAAAGTGTCCCCTCTGCCCTATCCTTCATCCCTCTCAATTCAAAACCCTCTTTTGTC
This sequence comes from Eptatretus burgeri, assembly GCF_056783735.1. Taxonomy (NCBI): domain Eukaryota; kingdom Metazoa; phylum Chordata; class Myxini; order Myxiniformes; family Myxinidae; genus Eptatretus; species Eptatretus burgeri. The sequence continues at coordinate 23,510,382 of NC_140971.1, forward strand.
ACTCAGCAATTGATTACCCAGTTCGCACCACATCCAATGAACTTTGATTGGTGATGGAATTTAGCAGAACCAATAGTCTTGGAAAGCAAGACAGAGATGTATGCCATGTCATTTGGAACAAGTGTCCAATGAGATTCAAACTTGGACCTCGCAGGCCAATGAGGGAGAGGAGAGATGTCATCCGGGGTCATTTTGAGTAAGTTGCCCAAAGTGGCCAAACAGTCATTCAGCAAGAGATTCAGCATGGGACACGATACAGCTGCGGGATGTGCCCAGAGGATGACTGCACAGTGGTCCACAAAGGGAGCGACATTGGCTGAATTCTAAACCTCCCGGGTCGTGCTTCTTGCAACCATGCCCGAGCGATCACCTCGGGCCCATTGCGTGAAGGGAAATGGCAGCCTGAATGTCAGACCAAAACTATCCCATGGCACATTTAGCTTAGTGAAGGCCTTACCCATCCACCCCACCCCATCATAATCTCTTTCGTTCCCTCCAGCTGCGTTGTCTGTCTACTCAAGAATGATAACGTTTAGTTATATATGATTAGGCAAAAGTCCGAGGGAAGGGAATCATATTAAGCGCTTTGTCTTTGCAGTTTATTTATTTACTTATTTTGAGTTCAGCCATTTTTTTAAACTTATTTCCTGTTAATAAATGTGTTTTTATGTGTTTGAATTACACTTGGTGCGATTCAATCCCGTTCATCCGAACATGGGTATATTGGGTTATTTTTAATCTCATTTAAAAAAAAAAAACATCAGCATTGGTTTGCACCTTCACATGTCTGGTGTGGGGAATCCCTGGTAACTCTATCCAACATAATATATAAAGATTGCAATAATTATCAGATTTACATCAACATCGCTTCCTAAATCACCAGTCCATCTTCACGAGTGCAGAGTGCTTGCAGCATAGAAGGTGAGTTCCCATCAATTCAGTTCCCTGACTCTAAATTTCCATTGCTTCATGCTGCAACACAATAGTCTGTACATGTGGCAATACTCTTGGTGCCTGGAATCATCTATTTATTATTCCAAATGCAAGCAGATTGATTGACCTACTTAATTTGCCAGGCCCAAGAAGGTCGTGTGCCTTAATTGTATTTCAGAATGGTAGTTTGGCTCATCAATGCTCCATTGCATTACAACCCAACAGTGAAAGCTCAGCACCAACCTGCTAACGCCTGAGCCCTAGTTCCTCTCCTTGTTACCAACAGGTACACATATACACTCCCGAAAATTAGGCAAACACGTACCAGCATAATGAAAAACATATTGCAAAGATATTGGTATTGTTAGCTATTCAGAGACAAAGACATCCACACAAATCACAATTGAGAGCCAAAGCAGGATAGAATGTCTTATGCAGCTGTTTAAGGTGTAATGTCCTCGCTCTTTCCAAAGGCACAACATCTGAAACAAGGCTTATGTAAATCGAGCCAACAGCCAGGGTGCACTGCAACAGATGAGAAAGATTTTTACAGGCTCGGACAAGGACCACCATCAAAATGGCTATGTTAAAAGTTTTCACAGATTTCTGGAGTGGGCAATGAGAGGGAGAGGGAGAGGGAGAGGGAGAGGGAGACACGCATACACACAGTACTTTTATATATTTTGTTATAAAACAGGGGGGGGGGGGGAAATGAGGAAAACAAACAAAAGTTACAAATTTATTTCAGAAGTTACATATTTAGTGGGGCGGATATGTGAAATCAGTGTGCACTTCTGGAAAGAAGCATTAAACTTTGCCCTGGGGGGGGGGTTTTGGGTATGCCGATTTCAAAAATTGCGGGAACCACGATGTTCATCCAGCGGTTCCCGCCAAAAATTAAGAAATTCAAAATGTCCGCCGCAAAACACATTTTTTCCCATTAAACGGCTCTTAGTAGCCCGATTGCCTTGATATTGATGTCTATACCTATGTTTTTGAGGTCAAGGAATCCAATAAAGCACATGTGAAGACTCTTAACATATATCTTTATTGTAAAAAAATTTTTTAAAACGCCCATAGCGCAATTTCCTACAACAGTGAACATCAAAAGTGAGTGCACCGATTGCCATCTTGGCACGAATACAACTTTTATGAGTTTAAAGGATCCAATTGTGTGTCATTCGTTCTGTTAAAGGGACACCTATGCTACACAACAAAATGACATGAACAAGTTCCAAGAATTACCACCAGGGGTTTACTATTGCTCGAGTAGCCAGGCTTAACTCTGTACTATTCAGCCATGGAATGATCAGGTACAACACATGTAGTTCCTTTAGAATATGTATTTCTCAATACTGCAGGAACTATATGATGGAAAAACTAGGAAAACCATGTGCTTAGGGTGCAGCATATGTGTCCATTTAAAATGTTGTCGAATTACTCTAACATATCAGTCACTATGTCACTGTAGTGTTGTGTTAACATGGCCAAGATTTACTTCTTACTCTCTGTTACAATGTCCCGAGCAGAAGCACAACTGTGTACATGGCAGATTTGCTTTGACACAAGTGCATCTTTGAGTGCATTCCTTTTTGCATCCGCATTTCAACAGTTCTTGACAACCTTTGGCTGCCTCTGGCAGAGCAGACCAGCATGGAGTCCATGAGGAATCATCTTTCACTCTCTCCCAGCCCCATATATCTGGTGATGGAACATTGGGCTTTCCTGCAAGTGACTGTCCCCAGATTATGCCCTGCCTGATAAACAGCCCTTTTCACATGCTGTTCTAGGGCATGTAATGTTGGAGGAATGTTTTCCATCTTACGGTTGTTAGTGAACAACTGCTTCCTGGCTTCATTCACATGGCAAAGTGCAGATGTTCGCTGATACAAGAGAACAACATATCTTTCTATTTGGTCCATATCATCTTGGGATATCTGAGCTGGAGCACGAGATAAACCAACGAAAGTAGGTGTAAGCTGAGGCATACTTTGCCATACTGCCCAAGCTGTTTTCTTTCCAATTCCAAAGAAGGCAGAAACAGTATCACATCCTGATATTGCATGCATAAACAGAAGACCCCAAGATGCATCATCACCTAATTCAGCTGAAATCAGGTGACGGGGGATATACCGTACTTTAGGCCCATGAACAAATGCCACCCATTTTTCACACTCCTTTAAGACACTTGCCACAGCAATTGCAATAACCACCACATCGGTATCCGTAGCATGTATCATCAGCTTGGTGAATCCGTGATTGAATGAATTGAAAGCATGAAACAGGAGCCGTGTGTCCGCTTCCTCATGAATGCACGACAAGTCCGAGATATTGGATATGGGTGATGAAACAACTTTTTCGCCATGTCTAGAGATGACTAGCTTCCGTTCGGGGGGTTGAAACTCCTGTATTGCACTGGCTAGGAGTTTGAACAGACTCTCTTTGTTCGAATCGCAACGCAGGAAATTCTTCCAGTTGATAGGCATGTTTGTGGTGTTGGCAACTCTGAGATTGTTTCCAGATCCACGGTTCTGTCGTGTCTTTGCCTTGCGGCTGTCCTCCTTGGATACATCCCAGACTACATCCAAACGAACAACATCCTGGAGCATGCATTCCAAATATGGCAGGAACACCAGTTGTGAGTAGTCCTTGAAAGTTTTGACAGAAGCCTTTGACTTCTTCGGATCGAGTATGTGCACAAGGGCAGCGCCATCAACAATTTTTACATCCACTTTTGGAACAGATTCTGCTTGAGGTACCAATGATTCCAAACATTCCATCAAGTCTGATTTGCTTGATTGGTGCATGATGCGATTCGCTGCCAATGATGGAGGCCAGGCATGATTTTCATGCCTGAAGAAAGCATCCATATCTCTGTCTCTAGCCTGGCATGATATATACATCCTTGAGAAGAGATGTGCATCATTGTGTAGGTTGGAGATTTTAGAAGAGGATTTCACAGGTTTCTTTCCCGAATTGGAATTTAACAAGGGTAGATTGTTCTTATGAATGGTGTCATTGAATCCAGTGATATTCGCATTCAAATGCTCCGCAACAAATTTCTGGTATTGTGTTTTGTCGATGTCCTCTGCCGACCTGACTGCATTCACCACACTGCTAAATTCAAGCCTTACCAGGTTTCTGCTCTAGTGGCATGAACACAATTATTTAAGGAATTAAGGTTAGGTGCAAATCACTATGATACGTTTCTCTGAAAATTAGTGTTATAACAGCAATATTTTAAAATTTTCAGCATGAAGATGCAGGTAATGAGTCTTCTCATGTGTTTTATTGGATTCCTTGGCCTCAAAAACATAGGTATAGACATCAAGATCAAGGCAATCGGGCTACTTAGAACCGTTTTAGGGGCAAAAATGTGTTTTGCGGTGGCCATTTTGAATTTCTTAATTTATGGCGAGAACCGCTGGAGTGACATCGTGGTTCCCGCAATTTTTGAAATCAGCATACCCAAAACCCCCCAGGGCAAAGTTTCATGCTTCTTTCCAGAATAGAAGTGCACAACTCCACCAAAAATGTTACATATCCGCCCCACTAATTCAATCTGTGACAATAAAGCCATTTATAACAGTGCAAAATGCATTATTAACTTTATAACAGTGCAAAATGCATTATTAACTTTATAACAGTGCAAAATGCATTATTAACTGCCAAAAGTCTTGTCCATAAAAATAAAATTCCACTTTGATGCGGGAAAATACAGGTCCTTTAAATAAAGCTGAAAGAATATGGGCACGCGTCAATGGATTTTCAAGTTTCATTTTCCTTTTGTGCGAGATATCATCTTCTTTGCGAAGGCAACAAAATCGGCGAAAAATACCTGGTATCCCAGGCACGTGAAGTGAAGAGCGGGGTTAAGCAATTGGTTCATGTCTGTCCGTCCGTCTTGTCAGTCTTATCTTATCTTATAGATGTCTTATCTATAATAGATAAGATGTCTTATCTTATCTTTTTTGTCTTATAAGATGTCTTATCAGTTTATGATCCTGTTTATGATCAGGAATTTTAGTTGTCTTATCAGTTTATGATCGAGGAACAGCTTTTATCTATGTATTTATTTATTTTTGTATACAATGTCGAGGTTCGTATGAGAGCTAACACACAGAATGTACACAACAAGGGGAGCAGGAGAGGGAAGAAAAAAAAACCAGTGTGGGACAATATTTCACATTCAATTATTTAAATTGAATGTTATATTTTGCACATGAATCGGAACATGAATATGAAGACAAGTCTGTCGTTTTACCGAACATTGGATCAGAATTCGACCTGACTGCACGTGTGCAGAGAGGAGTGAGATAATGTGTTTACTCTGTCGTCTGCCCGACGGTTAAACAAAATTGAAAATCATTCTGAACAGGAAACTTACTGGATTTAAGGATGCCATCAAGGATACAAACAGGTATGAAGAACTAATGTAATATGTTAGATAGGGTGATGTAATACTGTATACACTGGGGAAAATGGTGGTAAAACGCAGAATTAAATTTATCAATACACCTTTAAACCTCCATTTAAATTGAATTATATACCAGTACGTGAAGACTGGAGAACACAAATCGCCTTAATAATACTTCCAAGAGCCAAGCAATGTTTTGATATGCAGCATTACAGGGCATGGCATGTGCATCGGGGTGAATAAGAGGCTACCATAATAACTATATGCCTGGTGTTGGCTTATTGATTAGGGTGGTGAGCTTGGGAACCTAGGGTCCTGAGTTCAAATCCCGATCAGCTGTTGAATTAATACCAGGTGGGGTTAACTCGGCCGGTCATCCTTCCGAGGTCAGCAAAATGAGTGCCAGCATGCTGGTATACTGTGTCGGAGTGACGACCCGTCCAGGATTGTGCCCAATAGCCAAGGAGGCTGCTTCGGCAACACCAATGCTCTACACAGAATATGGTCCCAATGGATGGATGGATAATCACTATGTACCATGCTTATTTACACTGCATTTGATGGTGATCAATAAAGCCACCATCTCCTAAATTGCTACTCAATGTTGTTATATTATACTGTATAAGATTGATTGGTATGCAAGACTGCTTCAGTTGTGCGAAACTTTAAGATTAAAAAAAAAACGATCATTAAAATCATTATTTTATTAAAATTGAAGTATGTGAGGGCCTTTCCGTTTGTGGGTTTCCCATCTGTTGATTTGCTCTATCGTGCCGAATCTTCAATATTGAGGCAAGGTTTACGGATTGTGGTCAATGAGCTCAAATAATCATGGGTTAGGGTCATTCCATGTCAAATCATCAAAGAATCTGCCGTCATCTCTCAGATTTTTGTAAAACTTTGGGAACCAATTGGGACCCATGAAAAAAGGCAAGAACTCAAATATTTTTGCTAACAGCCTCTTAATTAGTGAGATACAGACTAACGAACTTTGGACTAATTAGCACGATGTCACGAATTCAAATGGCCATATCTCTAAAAGTATAACACCTAGAGAGCTGGTTTTGGTGTAATTTTAAAGGTATTTGCATGCCCTATGAATTTGGCTGGGCAACATTTTCCTACCTCCAACCACAAAAAAGTTATCACAAAATATAAACTTCAATCGTGAATCCCCCAAAAATGTATCCTTCAAATTTTGTCAAATTCATCCCAGAGGTACCTTATGATGTCAAGAAGCTTCCACATAAGTTTTGTGATGGGCACTCCAATAGTTTCTGAGATATGAGCAATAATGTACATGTACGTATGGCATATAGGTTCGAAAATCAGCATTTGTAATGTATTATACAATTATTCTAATCTAGCCATGACAGGGAACACAATAACCCTCTCAAACCCTCCAGCATCATCGGCGCCTTCATTTCCATCAACTCATCTTTACCGTCACCATCATCAACCTCGCAATCATATTATTGGATCAGACTTATCATTATTGTTATTATTATTATTAAAGGTAAGTTTTATGATCTTAATAACTCAAGAAAATAAACTTTATTTGATGTTCTTAATACAGGAAAATAATCTTTTATTTTATATTCCCTAATAACTCTTTCATTCATGAAAATAAAGAACAAAAAAACAATGCACAAACATGTTCGTGAAGGGTACAGTTCGGACAAATTTTAAAGTTGAAGTCCCGAAACGTATTTTCCCCATTAACCATGAAGTTTGTGGATATGCGGTTCACGGGGATTTTCAAGACTGTAACCCCGCGAACGACAATGCTCTCCTGTATATACATAAACACTGAATGGGACATCATGTTCTATGAACCCTCTAGGTTTTGGTATGGATTAGAAACAAACCAAATGGAAAACATTGCAAAATACAAAAGTCCGTCCGCATCTACCTTGTACTCAAACCAAACGAGACGAAAACTGGAAGGGCACTCGGTAGAGTGCATACCTCTGCCACGTAATGCCCGATTCACAAGAACATATCAGGCCCAAAACATTTTTGAAATATCATGCTTTCCACTACCACGTCGTTTTTGGCGCAATCTCTCAATAGTGAAGAATCACTTTAAAAATTCAATAATCCTCGTATCCAGATCCGGATTCAGATCTTCACCAAAATCGAAATCAATTCTTCCTTGCCACACATCCAACATGTCCACCAAGTTTCGTCCGAATCCGTCCCCAACTTTTTGAGATATCGTGCTATATATGGGTTTAGCACGTTCTCTCAATGGTAAAGAATCACTTAAGAAATTATCAGATCCGGATCCGGATTCAGACCTTCACCAAAATTGAATGAATTATTCTTGTTCACCAAGTTTGATTGAATCAATGAAACCCAACATTTCCACCAAGTTTCATCGGAATCCATCCACAACTTTTTGAGATATCATGCAACATATCATTTTTGGCCCGATATCTCAATGGTGAAGAATCACTTTAAAAATTCTTGTCGTAGGATCCGGATCCGGATCTTCACCAAAGTTGAAGCAATTCTTCCTTGTCACACACTGAACATATCCACCAACTTTCATCCGGATCCATCCACTACTTTTTGAGATATCCTACACACAAACAAACAGACAGAAAGGGGTGAAAACAACCTCCTTTAGTGTAGTAGATAGTAGAAAAATCGTGGAAATTATGATACAAGCATCAAATTTGGCATTTCTGTTCTGCAGGGCTTTCTGATCAAATCTGCCCGATTGGCCATTTGAAAATCCAAGATGGCGGCCATTTTTTCAAGATGGCCACCAAGTTAGCATCCCAAAGTTGACTTTTTGCTTAGAAGTATTTGTAGTTGTCCGATTTGCATGATCCAAGTGTGGATTCCTATGTTTTCAAGCTTGCTGGAGTGAATTTGCAGGAGATGAGAAACCCATTCCAAGAAGAATCAGCTGACCTACTGGTACTAGACATGAAGAACATTGCAGACCCAACTCTAGCCGAAATGGTAGCAACACATCACCAGCGGGGCAAAGAGTAGTTCCATTCATTCATGGAGGGGCTACAGAATGAAGGTGAATGTCCTTTCTATCATCCAATCAAGAAAAACATTGTTTCTTTCTTCAAACAAGAGCAAGCTGGGGGGAGTTCTAAGGAGAAAGTCCTGAAAGATGACTGTCAGCTGTTCTCACGACTGTTCATCTCATGCCAGAACAGGCAGTGTGACTTGCAAGAATTCTTCAAGCATGAGAATCAGTCACACCCTGCATCTCTCAGTGACAGTGGAAAGCTTCATACATGTCAGAAGTCACAGCTGGCTGAAATTCTTGAAGCGCAAGTGAACATCCCAGACAGAGAACCAAGGGGAGATGCAGTCATCATTGATGGCTCAGCACTTATCAATGCCCTACCTCCACACACTTCAAAGATATTTGATGACTATGCTAAAGAAGACATCATCCCAAAGGTGGAATCCTATGGTGCCAGGTACGAGAGGGTGGACTTAGTGTTTGATGTGTACAAGAAATCAAGTCTGAAGTTCAAGGCAAGGTCGAAAAGGGGGCAATGAATCAGAAGATGAGTGACAGGAACCAGAAAGACCCCAAGTAACTGGAGAAGCTTTCTTCGAGATGACGGCAACAAGACTGAGCTGTTTCACCTCCTTGCGGAAAAGATGTGTGAAGCACAGACGACAAGCACAGTCATTGTCACAAAAGGAGAAGATGCCATAAGCAACACAAGGAAGTCGCTGGATGCTGTGTCTCCATGTTGTCATGAAGAAGCTGACACTCAAATATTTGTACACGCCAGGGATGCAACGACGGATGGTAGAAAGTCCATTATCATTAAGGCTAATGACACGGACGTACCAGTCATAGCAATATCTGTACTGCCATCCTTACAGGAACTAGGTCTTGAGAACATGTGGATTGCCTTTGGCCAAGGAGCCAAGGCGTGATGGATTCCAGTCCATGAGGTAGTTTCTGCAATTGGGCCTGAGAAAGCTAGAGGGATCCCATACTTCCATGCGTTCACTGGATGTGACGTCGTGTCTGCCTTCCGCGGTAAAGGGAAGACAACTGCGTGGCAGACTTGGAACGTCTTTGATGATGTTTCTGAAACATTCACCAATCTCAGCTCTAGCATCCAACATTGAATCGTGATCTTGACCTGCAGAGACTGGAGAGATTCGTTGTCCTCATGTATGACAGATCAAGCGCAGCCACTGGTGTGGATGGAGCAAGACTGGATCTCTTTGCCCGCAAGCAGAGGCCGTACAACTCAATTCCACCAACACAGGCAGCCCTCAGAGAACATGCAAAGTGTGCGGCCTATCAGGCTGGGATCATCTGGGGCCAGGCAAACATCTCCAGTCCAGACACGAGCAGTCCCGCTGAATGGGGATGGACACAGAAAGGAGAGACGTGGCAGATATGTTGGACAACACTACCCCCTATTGCAGCCAGCTGTCAGGAACTGACCAAGTGTTCCTGTAAGAAAGGTTGCAACCGGAGATGCAAGTGCTTTCAGTCAGGGCTCCCCTGCACAGCACTCTGCAGCTCCATATGTGGACAGTAGCAGCTGGAGGAACATTCGCATGGTATGCATAACTTTGAACATTTACTAGCCAGGGCCCGGTTGCAGAAAGTCCTGAGCTTCATATGACAATCATTAAAGTGGTGCAAAATGAGAAAAAGTGTGTGTCAGGGGGCTTTACAAACAGGAAAATCCACTCCAGCAGGCTTGAAAACAGAGGAATCCACACCTATATCATGCAAATCGGACAACTACAAATACTTCTAAGCAAAAAGTGAACTTCGGGAGGATAACTTGGCGGCCATCTTGGATTTTCAAGTGGCCAATCAGGCAGATTTGATTGGAATCCCCTGGAGAACAAATGTGCCAAATTTGATGCTTGTATCATCATTTGCACGATTCCTCTCAAAAATTTCTGTTATCTGCCTCACTACTTCGCCTTCAGTGGTTTATGTAACAACAGCAATAACATATATGTATCATTTATTCATATATTTTCTCCATATTCTCATTGTAAATATTTGTTGAAAATTTAATGACAAAAGCTCAAATGGTAAAAAGGTTATGACCTGGATGCACGCACACACACACATGCAAACACGCACGCACACACACGCACGCGCACGCACACACACACACACACACACACACACACACGACTGTACAATTTGCAGAATATGGGAAAGTTCAACAGATTACCGAATACAATTTGTATTCAAGCATGAACACAACAAGCCAGAAAAGATATCTCACTCACCTTGCAAAAAACTTTCAAAAACAGGTGCGAATAGATGTCACACACCAAAACTGAAACAGCAACAAATACAGCCATAACGATTGCAAAAGAAAAAAAGAAAAATACATGATGAAATACGAATAGATATATAGATATTCTGACAACTGGGAGAAAGACAAAAGAGCAGGGAAATATATAAATAAAAAAAAGAGTTGGACAGATTGGGGATAGACAAGAAGGATCACCGGAATGGCTAAGAAGTGGTCACTCAATTAGGACGGAGAACAAATCATTCTAAATGCCCAGAGACCAATGAGACTTCACAAATGTCTGGAAAAAAAATTTGGCAGGACTGAGTCGATCGGACAAGTGTAGGTTCTGCAAGGTAGAAACAGAAAGTACAAACCACCTCCTATCAGAATGTAAAAAAAACTTGTGTCGGAACAGCTGTACACACAAAGCCACCATCAGGTATGTAGAGTAACCTACTGGCACACCTGCAGAAATTTCAATATCTCAGTTCCACAAAACTCATGGAAACACGAACCAAAAGCAATAATTGAAAACAAGGACATAATGCTCACGTACGACCTGATGATCCCTTCGAGCGTGAACACAGAAAACAAAGCACTGTGACTGGACATATTAATAGTATTCAGACACAAAAAGGAAAAGAAGGCATTTCTAATTGAGGTTTCAGTACCCAGTGATCTTGGTTTAAACAACACAGAAATCAAGAAAATGACCAAATATCAAGATCTCAGGAATTAAGTGAAAAGGTCCTGGAAGCTGAAGAGCACTGAAATTGTAGCACTGATATTTGGAGCAACAGGAATGATAAAGAACCTTACACAGATCTTACAAACCATCTCCATATATATATATATATATATATATATATATATATATATATATATATATATATATATATATATATATATATATATATATATATATATATATATATATATATATATATATATATATATACTTGTTATCACATGGAGTTCCAGCAATAGAGTTTTCATTTATTCACCTTTCGCCAAAAGGTGAGAAGCTTCTAACGACTGATTTGCCTTTTTGTAACTTTGGAAATGTTAACAAACCCCTCATTCGCACTGTCCTTCTGCTCATTAGGAAAGGTTGCGTCAACTTGTTCAACTGGTTTGTCTTGTGCATTTATCAAAAGGGAATCGGTGCTATTCGACTCAGAACTGTTATTATTAGCTACATCACTAGAAGGCTGTTTTTTTATTGAGAGGACAAAATTGCTTCATATGGCCAACCGCTTTACTTCCTTAACAACCCTCTCAAACACGTTCAGTCACTCAACCTCTTGGATCTCACTCAACCATGATCTTTCTTGGGCAAACCACATTTTAAAGTTGACATCAAAATCCAGTCGCTGACTGGGCATTGTCAGGGCAGGTCAGGTATGGGAGCATGCGCCAGAGCAGCGCGGTGCTGCTTCCACTTTCCGCCGGTACTCCAGGGGCCTCTGTCTGGCCATCCCCCAAGCAGATGTTTGACCCATCCCCATCTCCTTGAGATGCCGATCAACATGCTGCAAGAGGCACGTGGTCGGCCTGTTGGCCTTCTCCACTCACAAGGCTCCCTTGCTGCGAGATCCTTGGCACACCTGTACTCGTATACACCTAAACGGCTTGCATCCACGGCTTGATGGAAAACTGCTTTCCCCTCTGGGCTGGTGCCCCTGCGGCACACCATCCTCAGCATGATGCTGTGGAAACCAACGCCTTCAAGATCGTTGAAATTTTCTGTGATGAAGCTGAGTCTATGGGCCGATCACTTTGTCATTGGAGCCAGGTCAGTGGTCTCTCCTTATGCTACTGCCTCCTCTCTGGTCTTGCACCCTTTGACCTCTCCATGCTCCCCCCCCAAACCCCAGGTATCTGCAGGACACACACAATCCAGCTTCAACTTCCTTTTGATGAAACTCAAGAAATCCAGAACCACTGCTCACCTTCACTCATTTCTTCATTTTTCCCACCCATGGAACCAACATCCACAATCTCTTCAATCTCATTCTCCCCTGCAGGTCTTCAAGACAGTTGCTCACCACCACCACAGATCAACCTTCATTCAAAACCATGATCTTTTCTTCACCTGTTAAACCATCCAACCCCCCCCCCACCCCAAAAAAAATTGCTTGTGTAAACATGTCCACCCCCTGCATTCGCCCCTACCCCTGATCCTTACTCGCATATCCCTTGTTGTATGTGTCTCCATTTATTTTCCCCCTCGGCCCTGATGTTGGTATCCCCCCCCCCTTATCTTGTTCCTTTTCTTATGTTGCAACCTGATCTGTTTTGTAATGATTCTAGTTCTTCCATAAGCCAAGACTCTGAATACCAAAAAAAAATTTAAAAAGCACTTTAGGGTGTCGGCCGTAACATATACTTGGTAATCGTGACCATTTAAAGTGAACTTTAAGATAACATTCAGCAAGGGATATTCTTTTCTCAGCATGTCGACGAAAACTCATGACTTGGCTGGCTCCATTGTTCTTACAGACTAAGGGGAGCATTATTAATGGGGACACATAGTGACCATACTTCTGCAGCACTACAAGGGTTATATCATTATTCAGGAAAGGAGGTACATTTGAGAGCTTTTTGGACAGGAGTATCCAAGGGATATACCATAACAAAGTATCCAGAGTCGAGGGACAAACATTGTTGAACAATGAGAGGACCATGCTATACAATGAACAAAAAATAAAAAATAAAAAAAAGAGAATGATTACTCGCTTGTTCATACACGACACAGCACGTATCTTCTCAAAACCGATAATGTTCCTGATAGTGAGAACAATCGCTTCCACCGAAACACCTTTGGTGGGGAGCACACCAAACCATGCCTGTGTGATCATTCATTCAACACAGCATGTCACCATGAACAAGCAGCAGCCATGTTTGAGCACAAAAGGCACGACCTCTTCCCAGGTCCAGGAAAAGCAAGTTAACAATGGACCTGTCCTAACTTTGGGAAGAGGATGAAAACAAAACAAACTGAGGAAAGGTAAGTGAAAAAACCCCCCAGAATAAAACAGGATTAAAGTGAAAGGCCAACAGGGCACTACTCAAATGATGAAACCCTTACCAGCACGACTACACATGTTCTCTGTCATCCTCTCCTGTCTCGAACCACATGGAAAAGAAGGAACTAATGAGAACAAAACACAAAACCAAAACAACTCGGAACCAACTTCGTTGGTTGGCGGGGGATAATAACAGCATCCGTTGAAGACAAAGTCTTCGATATCCCCCGCCAACCAACGAAGTTGGCGGGGGACATAGAAATGGGTTCGGTCCATCCATCACATTTCGTTTCCAGAGATCAACTACAAATCCCCTCAAGATATTGTTGTAGATTTCCCGCCCGCCGGCATGCGAACGAGCGTGTCTAACCAATAGCGTTCGCTTCGCCCACCGAACGGAGAATCCAGTCGCGGCTTTCCGGATCAACGCCGGAAACCAGCCACGGGTGTGTTTTTAACCACTTTACTATATATATATATATATATATATATATATATATATATATATATATATATATATATATATATATATATATATACTATATATATATATATATATATATTTAACCATATATATATATATATATATATATATATATATATATATATATATATATATATATATATATATATATATATATATATATATATATATATATATATATACTTGTTATCACATGGAGTTCCAGCAATAGAGTTTTCATTTATTCACCTTTCGCCAAAAGGTGAGAAGCTTCTAACGACTGATTTGCCTTTTTGTAACTTTGGAAATGTTAACAAACCCCTCATTCGCACTGTCCTTCTGCTCATTAGGAAAGGTTGCGTCAACTTGTTCAACTGGTTTGTCTTGTGCATTTATCAAAAGGGAATCGGTGCTATTCGACTCAGAACTGTTATTATTAGCTACATCACTAGAAGGCTGTTTTTTTATTGAGAGGACAAAATTGCTTCATATGGCTAACCGCTTTACTTCCTTAACAACCCTCTCAAACACGTTCAGTCACTCAACCTCTTGGATCTCACTCAACCATGATCTTTCTTGGGCAAACCACATTTTAAAGTTGACATCAAAATCCAGTCGCTGACTGGGCATTGTCAGGGCAGGTCAGGTATGGGAGCATGCGCCAGAGCAGCGCGGTGCTGCTTCCACTTTCCGCCGGTACTCCAGGGGCCTCTGTCTGGCCATCCCCCAAGCAGATGTTTGACCCATCCCCATCTCCTTGAGATGCCGATCAACATGCTGCAAGAGGCACGTGGTCGGCCTGTTGGCCTTCTCCACTCACAAGGCTCCCTTGCTGCGAGATCCTTGGCACACCTGTACTCGTATACACCTAAACGGCTTGCATCCACGGCTTGATGGAAAACTGCTTTCCCCTCTGGGCTGGTGCCCCTGCGGCACACCATCCTCAGCATGATGCTGTGGAAACCAACGCCTTCAAGATCGTTGAAATTTTCTGTGATGAAGCTGAGTCTATGGGCCGATCACTTTGTCATTGGAGCCAGGTCAGTGGTCTCTCCTTATGCTACTGCCTCCTCTCTGGTCTTGCACCCTTTGACCTCTCCATGCTCCCCCCAAACCCCAGGTATCTGCAGGACACACACAATCCAGCTTCAACTTCCTTTTGATGAAACTCAAGAAATCCAGAACCACTGCTCACCTTCACTCATTTCTTCATTTTTCCCACCCATGGAACCAACATCCACAATCTCTTCAATCTCATTCTCCCCTGCAGGTCTTCAAGACAGTTGCTCACCACCACCACAGATCAACCTTCATTCAAAACCATGATCTTTTCTTCACCTGTTAAACCATCCAACCCCCCCCCACCCCAAAAAAAATTGCTTGTGTAAACATGTCCACCCCCTGCATTCGCCCCTACCCCTGATCCTTACTCGCATATCCCTTGTTGTATGTGTCTCCATTTATTTTCCCCCTCGGCCCTGATGTTGGTATCCCCCCCCCCCTTATCTTGTTCCTTTTCTTATGTTGCAACCTGATCTGTTTTGTAATGATTCTAGTTCTTCCATAAGCCAAGACTCTGAATACCAAAAAAAAATTTAAAAAGCACTTTAGGGTGTCGGCCGTAACATATACTTGGTAATCGTGACCATTTAAAGTGAACTTTAAGATAACATTCAGCAAGGGATATTCTTTTCTCAGCATGTCGACGAAAACTCATGACTTGGCTGGCTCCATTGTTCTTACAGACTAAGGGGAGCATTATTAATGGGGACACATAGTGACCATACTTCTGCAGCACTACAAGGGTTATATCATTATTCAGGAAAGGAGGTACATTTGAGAGCTTTTTGGACAGGAGTATCCAAGGGATATACCATAACAAAGTATCCAGAGTCGAGGGACAAACATTGTTGAACAATGAGAGGACCATGCTATACAATGAACAAAAAATAAAAAATAAAAAAAAGAGAATGATTACTCGCTTGTTCATACACGACACAGCACGTATCTTCTCAAAACCGATAATGTTCCTGATAGTGAGAACAATCGCTTCCACCGAAACACCTTTGGTGGGGAGCACACCAAACCATGCCTGTGTGATCATTCATTCAACACAGCATGTCACCATGAACAAGCAGCAGCCATGTTTGAGCACAAAAGGCACGACCTCTTCCCAGGTCCAGGAAAAGCAAGTTAACAATGGACCTGTCCTAACTTTGGGAAGAGAATGAAAACAAAACAAACTGAGGAAAGGTAAGTGAAAAAACCCCCCAGAATAAAACAGGATTAAAGTGAAAGGCCAACAGGGCACTACTCAAATGATGAAACCCTTACCAGCACGACTACACATGTTCTCTGTCATCCTCTCCTGTCTCGAACCACATGGAAAAGAAGGAACTAATGAGAACAAAACACAAAACCAAAACAACTCGGAACCAACTTCGTTGGTTGGCGGGGGATAATAACAGCATCCGTTGAAGACAAAGTCTTCGATATCCCCCGCCAACCAACGAAGTTGGCGGGGGACATAGAAATGGGTTCGGTCCATCCGTCACATTTCGTTTCCAGAGATCAACTACAAATCCCCTCAAGATATTGTTGTAGATTTCCCGCCCGCCGGCATGCGAACGAGCGTGTCTAACCAATAGCGTTCGCTTCGCCCACCGAACGGAGAATCCAGTCGCGGCTTTCCGGATCAACGCCGGAAACCAGCCACGGGTGTGTTTTTAACCACACCACAACCTTGTCCGCACTCTACCCGCGCTACAGGGTCCGATCCCCAAATCTTCGATTTACCTAATTATTCGCGCGGATAGGTTACCGAGAGATTCTACCTCAACGGGACCGCTTGAAAACGAGCCGCTTAAGCAGCTCGCTTCCTTTTGGGATAACCGAGCGGGGTATTATCGCGCAGTCCCGTTGGACGCGATCACTTTACCGGCTATTTAAAAACCAACTATATTCCGAGTGCAAGATGGCAGCTCAATTAAGGGAAGAGGACGCAACGAACAGGTTTACATTCACACAAGGACATTTATTATAATAAAGCACATATGCAATTAAACAAGGCAAAACACGTATGCAATTATACAAGCAACAAAAGCACGACAAAAGAACTACGACCGTCTATAGTCTATACGAAATGCAAATTGCAATGCAAACATTTACAGCACACAAAGCACTAAACAATTTCCGACTTATTAGACAGGCCAACGGACACACGTACGCACACACGCACACCCAAGAAATGGTGGCAGAGGCCTTTAATAACGGACTCCAGCTCGGAGGACAGGTGAGCTGAAACCCAGAACCTATCTGGAACCTCTCCACCTTGTGTGGTCTTCAAGTTGTTCGGACCCGGGCTCCAGCGAGAGCGAGCTGGACCCAATCGCCGAGCAGCGATCCTTCCCAAGCTCCTGCGAATCCTCCCGCGCTTCTCAACACGTGCATGGTGAGATGAGGCGCCGATCCTTCCCGTCGATGCGCCGCTTCCCCCAAGGAACCACCTCCAAGAAAAGGTCGACGAGTCGCACCAAGCCGGGAACCAAAATGGAGAACAAAGAGCTCCACGAACCAAGAAGAAGACGAGGCCACCACTCGCAGCTCGAGCCGAGCGACCAGCTCAACTCTCTTCCAAGCAAAGCAGCTCGAAGCAAAAAGCTCTCCCGAGCCAAGCAGAAGACCGAAGCTCACTGAACCACCAAAGCAAAAAGCCTCCAAAAAGCCTCCTCCCGAACCAGGCCACAGCTGAAGCTCACTGAACCAGCCGAAGCAAAAAAAGCTTCCGAAGGCCTCAACCCTAACGCAAGCCAAGCAGGACCCGATCGTATGCTGAACGACAACTCTCTGCCGAAGAAAAAAGCTTACTACTCCAACTCCCGAACACGAACAAAGAGACGATCTCCTCTTATCCTTCTCCCGCCCTACCCCCGCTCCCGGCGTGACTCATGTCTCATGCCCTCGTGCTCCATCTCCAGCTCAGACACGGGTGGGATGGAGTTGGTGACATCATGAGTCACGGGACGGCAGGGTTCTTCTTGCTCTTCGCAGAGGAGGGGGAGAGATGTCTCCATTGTTCGTTCCCTAACTATTAAATTGATCCGCAGCGCATCTAATCGATTTCTGAACATTTAAACAATGGAAGGTGAGCTATCTAGGGAACAAGCACTTATCGACATAGCTGACTAAAGGAACCTGTATGTTGTGTGCAATCAAATTCCAAATTCGCACCACTACCCCCTCCCCTTTTTACAGACTCGTCCCGAGTCGTCAAATTTTTGTGTGACCAGCATGTGTAAGTTTTCCCTTAGTACGTTCTACCTTCGGATCCCTGAGTGCGACACTTCTTTGAACATGTCCCAAAAATAAATAACCGAATGCGCTGCGTAACTAACTAAACAAACTCTCACAGACTCACTCGGACAACTTAACTAAAATTGCCGGCGCTAAAACAAACATGCAGGTGGGGTTTCACGTATTTACAATTTCCACTCAACTTATCCATTACTTAACCATGGCCCAGGACTTGTGATCTGTGAAAGGGGAGAAGGTAAAAGTCATTTCAAAGTTCATTGATGCAGTGGAATGGATGGAGATGGTCGCAAAACACAAATGAACTTGATGGATGCACGGGCTGCCTGCAGGGCAGTCCTTGCAAAACTGGATGGTCCTGGTGCACATGGTGATAGATGGACACAGGGGCAAACGCAAACAAGGGCTAGCAGGCATGGGGTCATGGCAGGGGCAGGCAAACGAGGCATGGCAAGGCAAGTCCATGCAGAACAGGCGGCTGCAGTACAACAGGCCTGCAGGTGAAGCTGGCCGGCCTCGGGTGTGGTTCCATCAGGTCCGGAGGAAGTGCGGTGGTGCCGGCCGCTCTGAGGGCGGGCTCAGATCTAGCCTACTGTCTCCCCCCACTCTATCGCCTTTGCCTGTCTCTGTCCATACCCACTCCCTTAATTTGCCACACAATACAACAAAATTTATCCCCTCTTTATTTTTATTATTTCGATTTCCCTTTTATAATTGTCTCCCTAACCCCCTTTATCGTCTTTGTCCTTCCAACCTATCTCGTCAACCTAGCCTACTCCCAACCCCTAAGTTCCCGCTCTGGAGGGAATAGGGAGAGACTAGCGTCCTGTCTCGAGGCCCAACAAAGCCTGAGAATGGCCTCCTCAGAGTTCAGCGATCTACCAAGATGGGTCCAGTGGCCTACAACGAGCGAAGGGATGGATGGTGCGAAGGGGTACATCTCCTATCTACCCTAACATTCATTAACCTGAAACTCTGCTGGGGCTTTCCAAAAACGCCTCACACTTTAAAATTATCGGTTCTAAAAACCATGATTCCCGTCGCCTGTGTTGGTGTCCATTATAAATTTGGGCCTTGCCCTCAAATTTTCATACGTGCCCTCGCACAATTTCCTGGCTGGGCAGCGTGGCTCAACTGGCAGGAAGTCCCCCTCTGCCGAACTCTAACCATGGCACCCCCAGGCCCGCAGGCTGCCTCCGAGCCTAGCTGCACCCCACAACGCGGGGGGTTGCCCTCTTTGGAATTGCCCCCCTCCGATGCCCACATGGCGTGTTGATGCCCCGGGTCCCTTTCCGAGGGTTGCCCGTGCCCACTACACTGCCCCCCGTGGCGTTCTGGCGCTACGGGTTCCGTTTCCGACGGGTCGCCCATGCCCACTACACTATCCTGGCCCCTCTTGGGCCCTTGGCCTACGCTGGCCGACTAGTCCGGTGCCTGGCGTGCCCACTAAACAAAACTCACCTTTCCACAGCCACGCTCCCAGCCGGTCCATGAACTCCTGCACCCCTCCAAACGGGTTTCGTGCCTTTTCTCAACACCAACAAAACGACCTCCTTGTAATAAATTTGAATAACCCACTAGCTAACATTAAACTGACCCTGGGGTCACTTGGGTGGGAATCACTCCTCCCCCCAACCAGTCATTCGCACCTAGCATACCACATTCGCTCCACTCACACACTTGGGCCCACTGTCCCACACTCATTCCTCACACACTTTCCATTTCACAACTCACATCAACACTCTATACTGCCATCCTTCTAACTAAATCCCCGAGCTAACTCGTGCTCCCTCGTCATCCCTTACATAAATGCACGTTCCATTTACTCTACGTAGCTAAACTACGTCTCCACTACACATTTCCAGTCTGTCCATGTCTCCAAAAATCCAAAAATTCCCATTTCCTAAATCTAAACTGAAATCCCTCCACCTATCCATTCCATGGGCTCCATGAGGCCTTGTCCCTGCCCCATGAAGCCGGTCTAACTATCGCTAACCCATCCCCCTAACTAGTAGTTCCTGTGCCCCCCCCGACAGGGGGGTCTTCCACCCCTTGCCCAGGGAATCCTGTTCACCCGAAGCGAGGCTTGCTTTTTTTATGCACGCACCAGCGCGGCAACTCGCAACCTGCGCTCTTTCCCCGTGACGTCATGGCAGCTGCTCGCGCTTCGCGCACCTCGTCCCTCCTCGGACGGTACCATCCGGCAGGGATTTCCCTTCTGCCGGATTCCAACCCTGCAGCCACGACGTCACCCTGCGCATCAAAAACAAGCCTCGCGTTTCGAGGGGTTCCCCATGCGAACAGATGCGCTCTGCTCGTCGGAGCTTCACACACATGGCCGCCTGGAGAACCCATCCGGTCCAAATCCATTATCCAGCCTATCTTCTGTCCGTCCGCGGGATCGGCTAATCCACCGCGTGCTTTTACGGACCGGGCTTCACTCCCGCAGGCGCACACGTGGCGGCCTTGTGCGTTGCACAGCACGGACCCCGTGCGCGCTGCTGTGCAAACCCGGCACGGTCCCCAATGCAGCTACGGCCACAACTCGGCCTTTGTCCACCGTCAGGCACTGTCGTCATCGCACTCTCACGCACAAACTTCCACGTGCCACGACGCTAACACACCTGGCCATGACACTCGGACATGCGGTTGCATGTTCGCACATGCCAACCGCCATCTCCCTCACATACAGCGCTCTTACACACGCGGTCTCTCTCACACACGCTGTTCCTTCCACCTTCGGTGTTTCTCTCACACACTTCGAAAACCACACACGCTGTTTCCCTCGCACACTCTGTTCCTTCCACACTCGGTGTTTCCTTTACACATGGCGTGCTGGAAGGCACGCATTTCGGCACACTCGCTACCAGGCACACCATATCACTCACACAAGCGGTTTCCCTCAGACACGGGGAATCGCTCACACACGCCATAACACACACGCTATGTGTGCTTTCCAGCATGCATTTCGGCTCACTCGGACACACACACACACACACACACACACACACACACACACACACACACACACACACACACACACACACACACACACACACACACACCGGGACAACCACGCGGGGGATTTGCGTCACCACAAGGGTTCCCGGGGCCTTCATATCCCCCAAGCTTCGTGTGCACCCGTCAACAGCACTCGCCCCCTCTACCTCGCAAAGCTCGACCGGACCCACCTGGTCGAGAATCGCTTCAAGGGAGCATAGCGTCTCCCCTTGTTCCTGGAGGAGGCTCGCCGGCTGCTTGCACCGGGTCATGACACATTCCCCGAGCTCCCCCTCATCGTCCTCCACCTCCATGTGTATGTGCTCGTCTTTACTTTCGTGTTTATCGTGTAGTCTCTCCTCTTCCGTTTCTATCTCCTGCGTCTCTGGTGTTTTTATTTCCGTTGTCTTCTTTATTATTTCCCTCGTCTCTACGTGTCTCGTACACGTCTCCGTCACCCCATTTAATTTTTTCCTCTCTGTCACCGTCACTCTCTCCGTCACCTGCACGAGTCTCGGCCAACACGTCTCCCGCATTACTTTGTCCTCCCCCGCTTCCGTCGCAGGGGGCACAGCCGTTGCACACCCTCTCAGCTCGTTTGCTCCAACACGTGGCGCCGCCATTTTAAGCTCCGTCGTCCACGTTTCGTTGCATGCAAATGCCATTATGGCCGCCTGCAGGCTTTGCACATCGCTCCTGAATGCCTCCGTGTGCGCATCCATACAATTCATCAAATCGCGCGCATTTTTTTTCATTTCTTGTGTGATTATCTCCACCATTTGTGCGACGGCTGATGGCTCCAGCCGGACCGATCCGCCATTGTCGGTCGCGGTTTCGCTGGGGAGCGGGGAGGGATGTCATACACCGCGGCCGCCGCCGCGCCCATTTCGGGCTCTGGGTTTGGTTGTGGGGGAAATTCAACCTGCATAACGGAGCTTTCGTCCTGGGCCATAGACTCTAACAATACATCTATTTCTAAGCCACCCTGCTCCCGTTCGCCTTGAACCGCCATCTTGCTTATCGGAATAATTTTTAAATGCTCGCAATTTGAAGGGAATCGAGGGTCGCTCTACATACCCTTGATCCGATTCCAGTTAATTTGGTTTGGTGTGAAGGCGGAAGAGTTTTCACCCCACTCCTCGACACCAGTGTTGTAGTTTTCTGGACGTTCCGGATCAAATTGCCGTTTATATCTCAACGGAACCGCTTGGAAACGAGCCGCAGAAGCAGCTCGCTTCCTTTTGGGATAACCGAGCGGGGTATTATCGCGCAGTCCCGTTGGACCCGATCGCTGTAGCGGCTATTTAAAAACCAACTATATTCCGAGTGCAAGATGGCAGCTCAATGAAGGGAAGAGGACGCAACAAACAGGTTTACATTCACACAAGGACATTTATTATAATAAAGCACGTATGCAATTAAACAAGGCAAAACACGTATGCAATTATACAAGCAACAAAAGCACGACAAAAGAACTACGACGGTCTATACGAAATGCAATGCAAACATTTACAGCACACAAAGCACTTAACAATTTCCTACAGATTAGATGGGCCCACGGACACATGTACGCACACACACACACCCAAGAAATGGTGGCAGAGGCCTTTAATAACGGGCTCCAGCTCGGAGGACAGGTGAGCTGAAACCCAGAACCTATCTCGAACCTCTCCACCTCATGTGGTCTTCAAGTTGTTCGGACCCGGGCTCCAGCGAGAACGAGCTGGACCCAACAGCCGAGCCTCGATCCTTCCCGAGCTTCCGCGAATCCTCCAGCGCTTCTCAACACGTGCTGGTGAGACGAGGCGCCGATCCTTCCCATCGATGCGCCGCTTCCCCCAAGGAACCACCTCCAAGTAAAGGTCGACGAATCACACCAAGCCGGGAACCAAAATGGAGAACAGAGTTCCACGAACCAAGAAGAAGAAGAGGCCACCACTCGCAGCTCGAGCCGAGCGACCAGCTCAACTCTCTTCCAAGCAAAGCAGCTCGAAGCAAAAAGCTCTTCCGAGCCAAGCAGAAGCCGAAGCCCACTGAACCACCAAAGCAAAAAGCCTCCAAAAAGCCTCCTCCCGAGCCAGGCCTCAGCCGAAGCTCACTGAGCCAGCCGAAGCAAAAAAAGCTTCCGAAGGCCTCAACCCTTACGCAAGCCAAGCAGGACCCAACGTTCTGCTGAACGACAACTCTCTGCCGAAGCAAAAAGCTGACTACTCCAACTCCCGAACACGAACAAAGAGACGATCTCCTCTTATCCTTCTCCCACCCTTCCCCCGCTCCTGGCATGACTCATGTCTCATGCCCTCGTGCTCCATCCCCCACTCAGCCACGGGTGGGAAGTAGTTGTTAACATCATGAGTCACGGGACGGCAGGGTTCTTCTTGCTCTTCGCAGAGGAGGGGGAGGGATGTCTCCATTGTTCGTTCCCTAACTATTACATCAATCCGCAGCGCATCTAATCGATTTCTGAACATTTAAACAATGGAAGGTGAGCTATCTAGGGAACAAGCACTTATCGACATAGCTGACTAAAGGAACCTGTATGTTGTGTGCAATCGAATTCCAAATTCCTAACAATATCTTTACCAAATTTGGTACACATATCAAGCAAGTGGTGAACTCGTGCCTTTTGATGTTTACAGATTTTAAAAAATATATTTTACTCTGGCGGGGGATATCGAAGACTTTGTCTTCAACGGATGCTATTTTTTTAAAATCTGTAAACATCAAAAGGCACGAGTTCACCACTTGCTTGATATGTGTACCAAATTTCGTAAAGATATCATGAAGGGATTTGTAGTTAAGCTCCGGAAACGAAATGTGACGGACGGATGGAACCCATTTCTATATCCGCCACCAACTTCGTTGGTTGGCGGGGGATAATCACAAAAAGAGAGGAATAAAAACAGGAGAGAGGTAAGGGGGGGGGGGAGAAGCAAAGCAAAAACATACTAGCATCCGTTGAAGACAAAGTCTTCGATATCCCCTGCCATAGTAAATGAGGATTAATAACAAACTTATATTCCCTAAGCGTGTCCAATATGTATGTGAAGTTTTCCCTTGATCTGACCAGTTGTTCTGGAGATGTTTGATGGTTTTAGGGTAAATTCAATATGGCCACCAAACCATGTGACCTATCAATTAGAAATTAACAAACTTCTGAAAGGATGTCTTGGGGAAAGTGTATGTGAAATTTTTCCTCAATCTGTCCAGTCGTTCTGGAGAAGAAGATTTTAAAATTTTTATTAATTTTCAATCCAAGATGGCTGACGAATCATGTGATCTATGACATCATAAATTTATATTCTGCCTCCAATCCTCCAGTGGAATACGTGTGTGAAGTTTCGTGTTAATCGGATGAGGTGTGTTTTTCTATCCAAGATGGCCGCCAAACCATGTGACTTGTGACATCATTTTTACTATGTATGGAGACATGATGGAAGATGATAGTTGCAAATTTTCGCTTCGTTAGGTTATGTGATTCCAGAGAAAACATTATTTAATATTTTTCTTGAATCCAACATGGCTGCCAAACCATGTGACCCATCAATTAGAAAACATCAAAAGGCACCAGTTCACCACTTGCTTGATATGTGTACCAAATTTCGTAAATATATCTTGAGGGGATTTGTAGTTAAGCTCCAGAAACGAAATGTGATGGACGGACGGAACCCATTTCTATGGCCCCCGCCAACTTCGTTGGTTGGCGGGGGATAATAACTAGCATCTGTTGAAGACAAAGTCTTCGATATCCCCCGCCATAGTAAATGAGGACAAGTAGCAAAAGGCACCAGTTCAATTTATTCTTGATGTGTGTAACAAATTTCATAATGAAATAGTTAATAGTTTTGCAACTATGCTCTCGAAACAAAGGTGAACCTCAATCAATTATTTCTTAATACCCAACTTGTTTCCATGGAAAGTGACAGAAATTTTTTTGGGGGAAATCTCTAAATATCAAAAGGCACCAGTTCACCACTTGCTTGATATGTGTACCAAATTTCATAAATATATCTTGAGGGGATTTGTATTTAAGCTCTGGAAATGAAATGTGACGGACGGACGGACATACGGACGGCGGTACGGATGGAACCCATTTCTATATCCCCTGCCAACTTCGTTGGTTGGTGGGGGATAAATACAGAGAGGAAGAAAAAAGATGAAGAGATGAAAAAAGGAGAGGAAATGCAACATTGACCTACAACGACATTTGGCAGAGTGCATACCTCCGGAAGGCTGAACAGTTTACGTTTTGTATCCCACTGATAAGCTGGATCAGTGGATCTGCATCCAGATCTTAACCAAAATCTAATTACCTTGATCTGGTCACCCACTCAACTCATCCACCAAGTTTTGTCATAACCTATCAAAACTTCTTGAAATATCGTGGTCCATATCGTTTTTGTCAGGTCAGGTCAGGTCAGGTCAGGTATGGGAGCATGTGCCAGAACAGCGCGTCGCTGCGTCCACTTTCCACCGGTACTCCAGGGGCCTTCGTCTGGCCATCCCCGAGGCAGATGCCAGGCCCATCTCCATCTCCTTGAGATGCCGGTAAACCTGCTGCAACCATGAGGCACGTGGTCGGCCCATTGGCCTCCCTCGCTGAGAGAATCTGGTTAGCAGGATCAGCGTCAGGAAAACGAGCCACATGTCCATACAGCCACAGCTGACGCTCACGGACTATGCAGGTAACAAATCTCATCCGAGTCACTCTCAGCAACCGCTCGTTGGACACAAAATCCGACCAGCGATAATGAAGGATTCTCCGAAGAGACGTGGTACCAAAGGAATTAAGTGTCCGTCTCAGATCCTTGGTCAGAGTCCAAGTCTCGCATCCATAGAGCAAGACTGGAAGCACCAAGGACCTGACGACTCGGACTTTGGTCCTCCCGCACAGGTACCGGCAGCGCCACACCCCATGATCCAGTGAATCCATGACTCCCCAGGCCCGACCCAGACGTCTATTGACCTCTGACTCACAGTCAGCAGAGACATGAATATCTCTGCCAATGTAAGTGAATCTTTCCACGACCTCAACATCCTCACCACAAACAGACACAGACAGGACAGCAGCATCCAAGATGTCACCGAAAGCCTGGATCTTAGTTTTGACCCAAGAAACCCGTAATCCCAACGGCTCCGACTTCTCATTCAGCACCTCGAGGGCCCCCAAAAGGATATCTAAAGTCTCCGCAAAGATGACTGCATAATCTGCGAAATCAAGGTCCGAGATCTTGACATTCCTAAACGATGCACCACAGCTTGATCTCTCCGACATCCTCCCGAGAATCCAGTCCATACAAGTGCTGAAAAGTGTGGGGGCTAGTACACACCCCTGATGAACTTCAGTAACAACTGGAAACTTGCATCCGTTAAAGACAAAGTCTTCAATATCCCCCGCCATAGTAAATGAGCACAAGTAGAAAAAGGCACCAGTTCAATTTATTCTTGATGTGTGTAGCAAATTTCATAAATAAATAGTTTATAGTTTTGCAACTATGCTCTGGAAACAAAGGTTAACCTCAATCAATTATTTCATATTACCCAACTTGTTTCCATGGAAAGTGACAGAAATTTTTTTGGGGGAAATCTCTAAATATCAAAAGGCACCAGTTCACCACTTGCTTGATATGTGTACCAAATTTCATAAATATATCTTGAGGGGATTTGTAGTTAAGCTCCGGAAACGAACTGTGATGGACGGACGGATGTACAGATGGACGGAACCCATTTCTAACGAAGTTGGCGGGGGATAATAAGTCAGAGATGGTACCACCACATTTCACAGCACTCTCAGTACCAGAGTAGAGTTTAGACATCAGATCGATCAGTTTTGGTGGCACCCCACGAAGACCAAGGATCCTCCAGAGGGCATCCGGATTCAATGAATCGAACGCTTTACAGAGATCAACATCGGCTGCAAGCAGCCCCTGCCGAAACTCTCGTCTGCGTTCGGTGAGGACCCGAAGAGCAAGGATACGGTCAATCATTGACCTCTTTGGTGTAAAGCCTGACTGCTCTGGACGCTGATGCTCAAGCAGATAGTGGCGAACCCCATCAAGAATTATCCGAGCAAAGACCTTGCCCGGCACTGAGAGCAGCGTCACCCCTCGGTAGTTGTTGCAGTCTTGGCGATCACCCTTCCCTTTCCAGAGAGGGACAACAAGGCCCCTCTTCCAATCAGTTGGGATGATGCCTGTGTTCCACCAGAGCACAGAACTGCATGCAACGATACGAGTGCAGCATTTCCACCAGCCTTGAGAAGTTCAGCATGGATGGCACAGATCCCTGCAGCTTTACCCCATTTCAACCGGTTCACCGCAGCTCGTGTTTCCACATGCGAAGGTTGACCAGAGTTGATTGGAGGGTCAGCAACAGGGATTGTAACACCCTTGACGTCCAACTCGACAGCTGGTGGATCAGCCTGGTGCAACCGCTCAAAGTAACCAGCCCAGCGGGCCTTCACTTCAGACTCGTCTGTCAAGAGTCAACCACTCTCTGCTATAACTGCAGTACACCGAGGGATGGGCTTGGATGAACGCAATGCGCGAATTCCCCTATAAGCGTGATGAGAATCACCTGTCCACAGGTGATGCTCTACCTCCTCACAGATTCCTCGCACATAGGCCTCCTTGTCCACCCTTATTGCACGTACAGTTTTATACCTCAACTCCCTGAACAGCTCAGCTCTGCCATTCAGCCTGGCCCTGCGACTGTGGTCAATGGTATCCAGTGTCCTTTAAGAGACAAAATTCTTCTTTGCCCTGCAGTGAGTTCCAAGACATCCACCGGCAACATCAAGGACGGTGGTCTTGAAGGCACTCCACAACTCTTCAGGACCCCCCAAAATGTCCACTCAGCGTGTTGGCAAACTCCTCAGCTACCCTTTCATCCTTGAGCTTGCCAACATCCAGCCTAGGCTGTGATGGTACCATTCTCCCAGATTTAAGGTGCAGCTTTAGAGTTGCTCCAACAAGCCGGTGGTCAGTATTGAGGAACTGAGCACTCCGGTAGACCCTGCAGTTCTGGATCATCCTCCAGCGACCATCAACGATGACATGGTCAATCTCCTTTGCCACACCACCAGCGTTGGACTACCAAGTCCAGCGATGAGCTTGTGGGCGCTGAAACCATGAACCAGCCACCCTAAGTCCATGACTTCTTGCAAAGTCAAGGAACTTAGTGCTATTCTGGTTCATAGTTCCTGACCCATGGGGACCAACACACATCTCATAACCATCGCTATCAGTTCCAGTCGATGCATTGAAATCCCCCAAGACTAGAAGTGTATCTCGCCTGGGGCACTGTTCAACCACAGACTCGAGTGTGGCGTAGAATGTGTCCTTCATGGTGAGGTCACTCGCCTCAGTCGGAGCATAGATAGAGACCAGGGAAATGACACCGAAGGAGTGACGAATCCTTAGTCTCATAATACGCTCGTTGACCGGTGTTACCTCAATTATCATTGGAGTCAGCTTATTGGACACAGCTACAGCAAGTCCTTGGGAATGGTAACCATCCCAGCAGCCAGACCAATAGTAGGTGTTACCACCCACCATTATCTCACCGCAATCCGGTCTCCGAACCTCAGAGAGTGCTGCAATACCGATGTCCAAACGATTGAGCTCAGATGATAACAGAGACAGGTGATCATCCTCTCTTAGGGATAGGACATTCCAGGCATCCACCCAAAGGGACCGCCTCAGGTTAACCCAAGGAGACCGCCGTCTGGTGGACGACACCTCAGCACCACTCCAACACACTCTCCCGCAATCTGACCTGGGAATGTTACCCCGTGGTTTTCCTCCGATCATCAAAGGTTGGGGGTCCCGAAGGATTTGCCCCAATCCCGTCATCCGGTGAGCTGCCCTGCGAAGGGAAGCTGCGCAGGAGGTACTCCCACGGAGTGGGTTTTCATATTTTTTTGCGTTTTTGTGTTTTGCGGAATGAAGGGTTTTACGGTGGCCGGAGTGCAAATCCTGCCACCAACCTCCTAATAAAAAGTAACCCAACTGCAGGCGGACATCCGCAGACACAGTTGGGCACTAGATATGGATGGCCGTTGGCTGACAAGGAGCTCCTCCGCCCTTTGACAGGTTTTGTTTTTAATCCTGTTGGGTGTCCATATCTAAACACCCTCCTCACCAAAAAACCTGGTGGGGGAGACGGTTTCGTCGCCGACAACCCGACCATGGAACAGGTTAGTACAGGTTTACATGGTACCTGTAGCAGGTCACAGATCTAACCTGACCTGACTGAATCTAACCTGACCTGAGTTTTTCTAACCTGACCTGATCTAACCTGGTCATAGATCGAACCTGACCTGAGTTTTTCTAACCTGACCTGATCTAACCTGGTCATAGATCTAACCTGACCTGAGTTTTTCTAACCTGACCTGATCTAACCTGGTCATAGATCTAACCTGACCTGAGTTTTTGTCTGTCTTTTAATTGGAAAGAATCACTTTAAAAATTCTAGGATCCAGATTAGCATCTTCACCAAAACCTCATCAATTTGTCCTTGTCAAACATCAAACCTGTCCAGGTTGTACATCAGGAAGATACCATGATGGAAAGGGTCCAAATCCATCCATAACTTTTTGAGATATCCTGCTCACAAACAAACAAACAGACAGACAAACAGACAAACAGGGGTAAATACACAACCTCCGTCTACCTCCACATGCACACACACACACAGACTCCATGACAGAACAAAGTCATGCCCACAGGAAGAGAGGAGGAGAGAGAAAGAGAGAGACAGACTGAAAGAGACAAAAATAAAGAGAGAAAGAGGGGAAAAGAAACAAAGCCAACAAGGAGCTGATACTCTCGATCTCCCACTTTGAGGTGGAATGAGGATGTAATATCACGTAAACAAAAGTACATACATGGATGATCGATCAGTCGGACGGAGCTCATTTCAATGTCCCCCGTCTCTGACCTTGATGGAGGGGCGGGGGACAAAAGCAGCTTATATGGGAACTTGTATACTCTTTAGCACATCACAACATGTCAGATACAAGGAAGCAAAATGAACGGAAATATCTCTCCTTGGAATGAAGAAACCAAAAGGAAAACCTTTATAAGGAAAAGGTTGAAAGGGTTTTTACCCACTGCCCCTCGGAGACGGGGGACATTAAAATGAGCTTCGTTCGACCAACTGATCATCCATCCACGGACTTTTGTTTACATGATGCGTCAAAAATTCTTCAACATTTAGCTTTCATATTGCAGATATCTATTCCTCATCACATCATCTCAACCTGATTAGATCACAGCTGTGATTGGCTGAATTATGTTGCTACGGCAACCATCTCAATCATTTGGCTTGTGTAATGGTATATTTCAAACAAACGTTCAAGATTTAGCTTTCATACTACACAGATCTCTTCCTCATACCACCCAAAAGGTGGGGAACCTGGATTATCAGCTCTTGTTTTTCTTTAAATATTACTAAAAACAAGAACCCCAAAGGAGACAATCTCCCCAAAGGCAGTACTTGGGATGATCATTCAAGAATGGCAGTGAGCAACGGTTGGGTCCATTTCCAACGCGTTTCACCAATACAGTATCAATGCAAAAAGGCCCAAGCTGCTTCAGGTTGTATATCAGGAAGATACCATGATGGAAAGGGTTCAAACCCCAAATTCCATAACTGGCAAATAAATCACAATGAAAAGGTGAAAATAAAAGCAGAAATAGGAGGTTAAATTTCATTGTCCAGTCAATTATGATTACATGAAAAATATGGTTTCTTGTTGCTTCCTCGTGCTTGCGGTTTGTATAAATGGAGCCACGACTGAAGCTAACTGTCTATGATGGCGATGGGGGACGACTACTTCTTCTGCTACAAAAGATCTATTTAATCCCACCTTCTTTGTGGGGTTCTCTCTCTATGTATACCCGTCTGCAGCTGGGGGGGGGGGTGGTCATTGGTAGAGTACCTATATATAGAGAGTAGCGACATAGGGGGACCAGTATTTGATGGTCACGTGACACATGGGCGCCATTTTGTTTCACACTCTAGCGCCAAGCTACGCATCGAATCCAGATCTTCACCGAGTGAGCTCGGAGAGACCGAGTTTGAAACTGAGTGAAACTGTATTAGTCAAAATGACGGGTTGTTGCGCCTTTGGGTGCAGCAACAAATCTGAGAAGGGGTACAGGATGTATAGGTTTCGTTTTCAATTTCTGCATTTAAGCTTTTAGCCGTCGACAGTGCCTTTAGGCACGGCTCCCGGTATTGGAAGCATGTCATCATGTGACCCATATAAACTTTCAAGGACATCTAAGCTTTTAGAAGTTGTTATCTATGGAAAGAAGAGAAAATTTGTTGTTTTGATAAGTAATTTGATGAACAATTTTGGTATTTGTCGATTTCTTATGTTGACCAAAAACCAGTCAAGTTTTAGACTAAAAAAAGGGCAAAATAATGTACACATATGGACATTGACATGTATGGTATTGTTACGGATTCGCGCCCGCCGGCGTGCGAACGGCCACGTAACTCGAATCGCGGCACGTCGCCCACCGGACGGACAATCCAGTCGTGACCTTCTCGGACTAACGCCGGGAACCAGTCACGGGTGGACCTTTCGGTCTCACCGCGATCGAGCCAATCGGCCCCCGCGTGGGATAGGGTTGCTCGCCAAATTCGACCTACCTAAGTACCCACACGGAGGGTAGACCGGGCGATCGCACCTCGCCGCAGGTCGACTTCGGACACGGGCCACTTAAGCGACCCGTTCCGTACTATCGGGATAACCGAGCGGTGATATCGTCGGCCTCGACGGTTCGATTAATTATCGGGCGTATTCAGCCCACTACCAACCCTTTACGTGAAGCAAGATGAGGATTCAATGAAAGAAATGACGAAGCGAAGCGGGAAAACAGTTCAACATAAAGCACATTTATTCGCGATGAACGGAAAGCACACATATACAATTCCACCAAAAGCACATAGAAAAGAAGAAGACAAAAAGCAAATGCGACAATGCAGATCTAATACCGACTACGCGAGCACACGGCAACACTTATACAATTTTACTTCACAGACGGCGCCGACAACACACATTCCCAAAGCAAAAGAAAAGAGAACCACCCTCCAGGATGAGGGGGTAGGCGGGCCTGGGGCCGAGACCGTGTCGGGCCTACCCGTCTGATGATGAGACGCGGAGCGGCGGTGGTGCCTCAACTCCGCGGGCCTCGCGGACAGTGTCCGGCAGGGGGTGGGAAGGGGGCCCCCTTTGTCGCACTATCTCAGCGCGGGGGGAAACAGGAGGGGGTTGCTGATGCTCGGGGAAAGGAGGATAGAACCCTGTCTCGGGTCCTGCGGCGAGCGTCTCCTCCTCCACCTCGGTCGCGTTGCTGGCCTCTCTGGTGTGCAGCTCCCGGCACCGACGCGAGCACCCCCTCGTCTGCCTTCGCCGCCGCCGCCTCTCCACAGCTCCGTCCTCTTCACTCCGACTCCGCGAACTCCCAACTGCACTCCACTCTTCCTCCGCTTCCAACTCCGAACTCTTCCTCCTGCGAACTGAACTCGACTGATGAACGCG
The DNA here is from genome assembly GCF_056783735.1 of Eptatretus burgeri. NCBI lineage: Eukaryota > Metazoa > Chordata > Myxini > Myxiniformes > Myxinidae > Eptatretus > Eptatretus burgeri. The sequence continues at coordinate 23,543,359 of NC_140971.1, forward strand.
GTCGCATATATAAGCCCCGTGGCTTCGCCTTTGACCCCCTGCCTTCGACCTTTCACCTCGCTCCCCATTGGCCCGAGAAAAAGTGGGCGTGAATGCTTTTTGATCCATGAATTTGCATATAGCGACTGCCCTCCAACGCCCTGGAGGCGGGTCCAAATCGCCCCTCGCTCACCGATTGGACGGAACAAAAGTGGGCGTGAGTCGTTTTTGATCCGTTTTTCTGTGGAAAGTCCGTGATTTTGTACACGCTGTTCGGCGCGTGCCCTGCACGAGTCCAATACCGGTACCCACAAGCGGCGCAAGAACGGTGGCGATGCGACGGTTGCGAGGTGTTGACGGTAAAGGTCGTGGCTGTTGTGGTGAAGCGGCGCTGTGGTGGGTGGTTGATGTTGTGATGACTGTTGAGACGTGGTTGGTGGTGGTAATCATGGCGGTTGGTCCAAAATAAAGATAGTAAAAGAAAAACGGCTATCCTGAAGAGTCGCAGCACGCATGAATGACATTTATTCCCTCTAGACAACGGGTTTGGGCCTAACTACACATATACTTACCGAGATATCTCACCTAAGGGACCTGAATGGTGGTTTGCGAATTTGGTAACCACAACACTACCCCCTCCCCTTTTTACAAACTCGTCCCGAGTCGTCAAATTTTCGTGTGCCATCATGTGTAGTTTTCCCCTAGTACATTTTACCTACGGATCCCTGAGTGCGACATTCATGGTATTCGTGTCCCCAAAATAAATAACCTAAGGGCTGCGTAACTACCTAAACAAACTCACTCACACGGACGACTTAAATAAAATTGCCGGCGCTAGACAGACATGCCGGGGGCGCACTCATATTTACAGTACATCTTAACCTTAACTTACAAATTTTAGACTAAACCATGGCCCAGGATCACTGAACTCTGCAAAAAGAAAGCAGTTAGCAGGGAGCCGGGCTGCTCGCATGTAGTCTCTGGCTCAAAACAATGCAGGTGACAGGGAACGTGGCTGGCTGCTCACACGCAGTCCAAGGCCTTCCCTTTTGAACTGAACGCAGTGAACCACAACGGTGCATGGGCTGCACAAACGCAGTCTCCGTGCCAGCTCAAGTGGCACACGCAATAAATACAACGAATGGATGGATGAATGGTTTGAACTGAACTCAGTGAACCACAACGGTGCATGGGCTGCACAAATGCAGTCTCCGTGCCAGCTCAAGTGGCACACGCAATGAACACAACGAATGGATGGATGAACACAAACACGGTGCACGGGCCGCCACTGCAGGCCCGTGTTGTAGCTGCCAACAGGGCAGTTCTTGCAGCTTGCAAACTGTTGCTTTCTGATCCTGGCGCACATGGAAATGAACAGGGGGGGGGGGGGCAGAGCAAAATTGAACGGGGCTGGTGAACATGGGCAGTGGGCATGGCATGGCAAAGGCAGCAGGCAAACACAGCCCGCAGAAGAAGGCCGCTGCAGGCAAACACAGCCGGCAGATGAACTGGCCGGCACAGGCCTTGAAGAAAAACAGCCAGCAGATGAACTGGCCGGCACAGGCCTTGCAGCACAGCAGCTGCAGACGATCCAGCCGGCACAGGCCTTGCAGCACAGCAGCTGCAGATGAAGTTGGCCAGCCTTTGCCGTTCCGTGGAGGTTGGTGGAGGGAGTGCGGTGGTGCTGGCCACTTGGAAGGTGGGCTCCGACCTACCTACCTGTCTCCCTCCCACCTATCGCCTTTGCCTGTCACTGTACATACCCACTCCCTTAATTTGTCAAACCCCAATTTAGCCCCAACTTATTTTTTTGTTGTTTTTATTTTTACTTCCCCACTATAAATCGTCCCCTAACCCCCTCTATCGTCCTTGTTCGGCTAACCTATCCTGTCACCTAGCCTACTCCCAACCCCTACGTTCCCTTCCCGGAGGGGAACAAGGGAGAGCTAACGTCCTGTGTCGAGGCCCAACAAAGCCTCAGAATGGCCTCCCCAGAGTTCGGTGATCTATAACCAAAGTGGGTCCAGCGGCCCACAACGAGAGCGAGGGGATGGATGGTGCGGAGGGGTACACTTCCTAATCTACCCTAACCATTTAACTGTTAAACTACCCCGGGGCTTTCAACAAGCGCCTCTCGCTTAAACTATTGGTTCTAACAACCCAGATTCCCGTCGCCTGTGTTGGTGTCCTCACAATTTCGGACCTCGCGCCCCAATTTTCTCTCCGTGCCCTCACACGGTCTCATGGCTGGGACGCGTGGCTCCCTCTGGCAGGCACGACCCTCTGCCGAATCTCCCGCTATGGCACCCCCGGGCACTACACTGCCTCCGAGCCTACCAGCTCCCTAACACCCGGGAGTGCCCCCCATGGCACCTCCCCTGAAACGCACACGTGGCAGGCTGGCCTCCCAGGCCCCTTTCCGAGGGTCACCCGTGCCCACAACACTGCCCACGCGGCTAATGGCGCCCCGGGCCCCCGCACCAAGCAGGCGCACCCGTGCCCACTACTCTATCCCGGCCCCCCATGGGCCCATGGCCTACCGCGGCCGACTAGCCTGGTGCCCGGGGTACCCACTCAGCGATACTCACCTTTCGCAGCCACGCTCCCAAGCCCGTCAACAGGGCTCCTGCACCCCTCCAAATGGGTCTCGAGCCTACTTTCCCACCAACAACAAAACGACCTCCATTTTTCAATTTGACTAACCCAGCTAACTCACTCTACACTGACCCCGGGGTCCCTTGGGCGGGAGTCACTCCTCCCCCCAATCACTCATCGCACCATGCATTCCCCATTCGCTCCATACACACAGACCCGCTGGCCTCACTCACTCAACATGTACACGTACTCACCTCACAACCCACAACTCTTCAACACACACACCGCTGAACTCTGCCATCCTTCTATCTGCATCCCCTAACTAACTCGTGCTCCCACGTCATCCCTTAAACTACAGCACGTTCCTTTTAACACTACGTAGCTAAGCTACGTCCCCTCTACACATTCACAAGTCTGTCCATGTCCTCATATGTCCCAAAAATCACTTTCCCAACCTAAATCTGGCTACAATCCCTCTAACTAATCCATTCCACGGACTCCATGAGGACTTACCCCTGCCCCATGAAGTCGGTCGAGCAAAGCTAACCCTTCCCCCTAACTAGTTTCCATCCTGTGCCCTGGCCAAGGGGGTCTTCCACCCCTTGCCCAGGAATCCTGTGCACCCGAAAGTGAGGCTTGCTTTTTTTTTTTTTTCTAATTCCGCAGCACCAGCGCGGCAACTCAGAGCTCGCGCACTTTGCACCTGCCCGTGACGTCATGCAGCTGCACGTGTCCCTCGTCCCTCCTTGGACGGTACCATCCGGCAGGGATACCCCTCCTGCCGGATTCCAACCCCACGTGCAGCCATGACGTCACCGTGCGCATAAAAAAAAAACAAGCCCCACATCTCGAGGGGTTCCCCACGCGAACACATGTGCTTTGCCCGTTGGAGCTTAACACACACGATCGCGTGGAGAACCCGTCCGGTCCAAATCCATAATCCTGCCTAAACTTTGTCCGTCCGCGGGATCGGCAAATCCACCGCGTGCGTTTCCGGACCGGGACTTCACTCTCGCAAGCGAGCACGTGGCGGTCTCGTGCGTTGCACAGCACGAACCTCGTGCTCACTGCTGGGTGAACCCGGCACGGTCCCTGAAATAGCTACAGCCGCTACTCGGCTTTCGTTCCTCACATGTCTCCGTCGTCGCCTCCATTCCACCCACGCACACCTGCGTGTTACGACGCTCACACTCCACACCATTACATTCACCCCGGGAGACGCGGCTGCGTGCTCCCGCATGCCCACCGACATCTCCCTCTCATACCGCTCTCTCACACACACGGTCTCCCTTGCATAACCCATACCACTCACACGTGGTGCTCCATTCATACAAACCACTCCACTCACACCCGCGGGGGCACTCACCCGCGGTGCCTCACTCACACACCGTGCCTCACTCACACACGCGGGGGCACTCACCCGCAGTGCCTCATCCACACACGCGGGGGCACTCAACCGCGGTGTTTCATCCACACTGGCCGTTCCATCCACACACACGGCCTCTCTCACACACGGTGCCTCACCCACACACGGCGTGCTGGGAAGCACGTACTCCGGCACCATCGCCACCACACCACTCACACACGGGGTCGCTTCCACACACGGGGACGCACTCACACCTTGCACCACACACACAGGGACAACCACACTGGGGATTCGTGTCCCCACAAGGGTCTCCGGGGCCTCTATACCCCCCAAGCTCTCAGTGCACCCGTTCACAGCACTCGTCCCCTCAACCTCGCAAAGCACGACCGAACTCACCTGGTCGTGACTCGCCTCAAGGGGGCATACTCCCTCCCCTCGTTCCTGGAGGAGGCTATCCAGCTGCTCGCACTGGGTATCTACCCAGTCCACCAGCTCACCCTCATTATCCTCCACTACCTCCGTGTGTGTGTGTGCGTCTCTAAACCCGTCATTATCATGCAGTCGCTCTTCTATTTTTTCTGTCTCCCGTGTCTCTATACATTTTCTCTCCTGGTTCCTTTTTTCTGTCTCTTCCTGGTTCCTTTTTCCTTCCCATCTGAGTCGTTCTTTCTCTCTGAGCCCCATTAGCTGTTCGTTCTCCCTCCGTAGCTCCTCAATCTCCGTTGACTCCAATCTCGCTCTCCGTTTTAGTTGTTCAATATCACACTCATATAGTTGTTGTTTTCTCTCCCACTGTTCCTCCTGCTCTTTGTTTTCCAATCTCATAGTTTCTTTCAATTGGCTCATTTCCTTCCTGTGTTTCATTCGCTGTTCTCTCACTACTCTTCCTCGTTCCCTCTCCTGTCCTTCCTTCTCCAGTTTCATGGTTTTCTTGATTTGGTTCATCTCCTTTTTGTGTTTCATTCGCTGCTGTCTCATTACTCTTCCTTGTTTCCTCTCTTGTCCTTCCTTCTCCAGTTTCGTTGTTTGCTTAATTTGGTTAATCTCCTTTTTGTGTTTCATTTGCTGCTGTCTCATTACTCTTTCTCGTTCCCTCTCCTGTCCTTCCTTCTCCAGTTTCATGGTTTTCTTGATTTGGTTCATCTCCATTTTGTGTTTCATTCGCTGCTGTCTCATTACTCTTCCTAGTTTCCTCTCCTGTCTTTCCTTATCCAGTTTCATGGTTTTCTTCATTTGGTTAATCTCCTTTTTGTGTTTCATTTGCTGTTCTTTGTCTATCTCCTCGTACTCCAGCCTTTCTTTCAATTGGTCAACCTCAGATTCATGTTCTTTTTGTTTTCTATTCCATTGTTCCTCTCGTTCTTCCCTCTCCAATCTCGTTGTGTCCTTCAATCTCCTGATTTCTCCTTCCTGCTTCATTCCTTGCTCCTTTACTTTCTCCTCGTATTCAAACCTATTTTTTTCCTTTTGTCGTTCAGTTTCAAATTCATACTCTTTCAGTTTTCTATTCCACTGTCTTTCTTGTTCCTCCTTCTGCAATCTCGTCATTTCTTTCAACTGACTGATTTCTTTCTCCTGTCTCATTCATTCTTCCTTCATTACTCTTTCTTGTTCCTCATTCTTTAGTCTGGCCTTCGCTTCCAGCTGTTCGATCTGTACAGTGTGGTTTCTTAAAGTTTCATTTTCCGTTCTCTTCCTTTCCTCTTTTAACACTCTCAGTTCGTTTTGTAGTTCCCTCTCTTTGTTTTGGTGTTTCTGTAACTCAGAAACTTTCTTTTCCAATTCCTTTCTCATCTCCGCACACTCAGACTTTGCTTTGGCTTCTAACTGTTCTTCCGGCTTGCGCTTGTGGTTTTCTACCCGTCTTCCTAGTTCCTCTGTCTCCGTTTTTCCCTCCAGTCCCAGCTTATCAACTCTCTTCGTCATGTCTTGAAGTCTTTTCTCACACTCCACCGTTTCGACCTTCAATCCCTCCTCTGTCTCCTCCTGGCTTTCTTTTAATTTTTCTAATACCTTATTTACCTCGTGTCTCGTCTTACACGTCTCCCGAATTATTTTCTCGCCCGCCCCGACCGCGGGCCTGACAGCCGTTGCACTCCCCCCCAGCTCGTTCGTCCCAGCACGTGGCAGCGCCATTTTCACGCCCGTGGTCCGCGTTTCGCTCCTCGCCATTGCCATAATGCCTGCCTGCAGGCCTATGCCCATGCTCTGCATCTCACCCCGCATTTCTTTCATTTGGTTTTTCGCTTCGAGTGCGTTTCCATCCATTTTTTTATTTTCCATTTGTTGCGTATTTCTCTTCAATTCGTTGTTCCTTTCTTTCATATCGTCAATTATGCTCTGTGCGAGTTCCATAACCTGCCGCATTGTCACCTGCCCTGGCCACTCCCACTGACTACATTTAGTGGTGGAGTTATAATAAAAAAACCGACCAGATGAACGGCATCGATGCCTTTCCCAACCTTCTGGTACGGGTTTCTCTTGCACGGTGATGTCGTCCTGAGCCATGGATTCTACATTACTATTACACATACCTAATCCACCCGGCACCCGCTCGCCTTGAAACGCCATCTTGCTTCTTTTAAAGGGTTAATTTGAATCGCTCGTAATTTGGAGGGAATCGGGGGTCGCTTCTCTCACCCCTGGACCGATTCCCGTGAATTTAGCTGGAGACAGGAGAGCCCGTTTTCCTGTTCTCCGATACCAGTGCCGCGAGGAGGGCGATGGATTTGTATCCCACTCCTGACACCAGTGTTACGGATTCGCGCCCGCCGGCGTGCGAACGGCCACGTAACTCGAATCGCGGCACGTCGCCCACCGGACGGACAATCCAGTCGTGACCCTCTCGGACTAACGCCGGGAACCAGTCACGGGTGGACCTTTCGGTCTCACCGCGATCGAGCCAATCGGCCCCCGCGTGGGATAGGGTTGCTCGCCAAATTCGACCTACCTAAGTACCCACACGGAGGGTAGACCGGGCGATCGCACCTCGCCGCAGGTCGACTTCGGACACGGGCCACTTAAGCGACCCGTTCCGTACTATCGGGATAACCGAGCGGTGTTATCGTCGGCCTCGACGGTTCGATTAATTATCGGGCGTATTCAGCCCACCACCAACCCTTTACGTGAAGCAAGATGAGGATTCAATGAAAGAAATGACGAAGCGAAGCGGGAAAACAGTTCAACATAAAGCACATTTATTCGCGATGAACGGAAAGCACACATATACAATTCCACCAAAAGCACATAGAAAAGAAGAAGACAAAAAGCAAATGCGACAATGCAGATCTAATACCGACTACGCGAGCACACGGCAACACTTATACAATTTTACTTCACAGACGGCGCCGACAACACATTCCCAAAGCAAAAGAAAAGAGAACCACCTTCCAGGATGAGGGGGTAGGCGGGCCTGGGGCCGAGACCGTGTCGGGCCTACCCGTCTGATGATGAGACGCGGAGCGGCGGTGGTGCCTCAACTCCGCGGGCCTCACGGACAGTGTCCGGCAGGGGGTGGGAAGGGGGCCCCCTTTGTCGCACTATCTCAGCGCGGGGGGAAACAGGAGGGGGTTGCTGATGCTCGGGGAAAGGAGGATAGAACCCTGTCTCGGGTCCCGCGGCGAGCGTCTCCTCCTCCACCTCGGTCGCGTTGCTGGCCTCTCTGGTGTGCAGCTCCCGGCACCGACGCGAGCACCCCCTCGTCTGCCTTCGCCGCCGCCACCTCTCCACAGCTCCGTCCTCTTCACTCCGACTCCGCGAACTCCCAACTGCACTCCACTCTTCCTCCGCTTCCAACCCCGAACTCTTCCTCCTGCGAACTGAACTCGACTGACGAACGCGGTCGCATATATAAGCCCCGTGGCTTCGCCTTTGACCCCCTGCCTTCGACCTTTCACCTCGCTCCCCATTGGCCCGAGAAAAAGTGGGCGTGAATGCTTTTTGATCCATGAATTTGCATATAGCGACCGCCCTCCAACGCCCTGGAGGCGGGGCCAAATCGCCCCTCGCTCACCGATTGGACGGAACAAAAGTGGGCGTGAGTCGTTTTTGATCCGTTTTTCTGCGGAAAGTCCGTGATGTTTTGTACACGCTGTTCGGCGCGCGCCCTGCACGAGTCCAATACCGGTACCCACAAGCGGCGCAAGAACGGTGGCGATGCGACGGTTGCGAGGTGTTGACGGTAAAGGTCGTGGCTGTTGTGGTGAAGCGGCGCTGTGGTGGGTGGTTGATGTTGTGATGACTGTTGAGACGTGGTTGGTGGTGGTAATCATGGCGGTTGGTCCAAAATAAAGATAGTAAAAGAAAAACGGCTATCCTGAAGAGTCGCAGCACGCATGAATGACATTTATTCCCTCGAGACAACGGGTTTGGGCCTAACTACACATATACTTACCGAGATATCTCACCTAAGGGACCTGAATGGTGGTTTGCGAATTTGGTAACCACAACAGTATATAAGTCTTACTGTATATGCGTTGAATGTGTTACCATGGTAAAGATTATTGTAATAAGAATTATATCAATCATAGCAGCAATTGATATTATTATTGATTTATTTGATTTATAGCCTGTATGATTAAATTGGAACAAAAAATTACCTGTAGAACCAATGCCCACACGCCTGTCCCAAAAATGAAATGCTTTAAATTTGGGGGCCCTCTTTATGCATGCCGTTGATCTTATTTATTATCATAACCCCAGTAAGGATCAATGGTAGTCTGGGATGTTGGCATCTAGAAAGCTAACAATATGGGCAATCATTATTTAGCAACCCAATTAATTTACATATTTATCACTTAATTGCACATTCTTATGAAAATACACAATTTGTAATGAATTGTCTGTTTATTTGGTTACCATGGCAACACATTAGATGGGGTTTCATAAAAAAAAAAATCTCGCCTACAATCTCTGACCTTCATACTTTCATTTGGTGTATTTCCATTTTTGTTCAGAATCATCAATCATGTAGTATTGTCTTGAAAACTTGCTGTCAAGTTGTTAATATTTCACCAAAATTAATTTTGCTGTAAACACTAATATATAACTAATCAAGATATTACGTATTTATACACTTGAATTTGAAAATGCCTGCAGTGTATGAACAATACAGGTAACTCTGCATGCATGTAAGTCAGCCTTATTAAGTCGAATAATCGCACAAGTTTAAACAAATTTTGAAACCGTATTATGCAAGACGTGTTATTTACCTTCTGTGAGGCAGATTTGTTCTACGTCGAACAGATTTCTGTGGTCCCAAGAGATTCAAGTTAAGCAGAGTTACCTGTACTTATAATTTGTAGCATTTCTTTATCGTTCATCATCTTGCAAATTGATGGAACACTGTTGACAGAAATAAAATAGCAAGTCAAACCTACTGCGATTTTTCATGGACTGTTTCTTCACAAGATTGTACCAGTTGAATACTTAACATAAGCATTTTGACATGAACGTGCTTCATAGATTCATCCAATAATTGCATAGCAGGCCTGTGCAATTAACTATTCTTTGCCCATAAAAAAGGGTCATTTCAATTGTTAAGATATTTTTGAAATCTGATACAATCATTTTGGCATAGTCACTTTTTGGTGTGTTTGAGAGCGTGTTGGGTGGTAACTATGATGATAAATTACATGTAGGTATCGGTGTTTGTTGTTTTTGTTTGTTATGGGTGAGATGATAATGTGGTGAGATGAAAAAAGTAAAGATGGGTGAGGTGGGGAGGGATGGGTAGGGGCAGGTATGGATCAAATTGAGGCCCCAACTTAGGCCTATGGACTCGAGATTTTTATTTGGCTCGACTTCATGTCATAAGCCTACACAGGCCGAGTTTCTCCCAAATGTCTCGTTCTCTGGCAAACTTACTCTGAGTTTCCCATGTAATGAGTACATGCATTTAACATTTTATCACTTTCAACCCCATTGATTCTATAATCAAGATCTTTGGCCGAGTAAAACATGAGAATAAATATATATGTCCAGTGATGTATCCCACCCTCCTGATGTATTGCTTCATTCATGCATGCTGCTACGGCGGTAGCGCACGCACCGCGCGTTATCCAGAGTGAAACAAAATGGCACCTATAGCTGAGTTGTCGCTACTCTGTATATATAGGTACTCTAGTCATTGGGTTCGAATGCAGACCCCTTTTAACAGTGAAATAGATTTTTCAAATGAAATTCATTTTTCTAAAATGCAAAAAAACTGAACCAAACATTCGAGTAAAAAAATTGAAATAATTAAACCCAAACAAGCCTACAAAATGTTCTGGTGGAAAATGAAGTCTGGAATTAAAAACGTATCCATGGGGGGGGGGGAGGTGCCCAAACGCCCGTCGCATGTGGCGCTTTTAACGCGGGCCAGGGAGAGTCAACGGTTGACACTTTTAGATATGCAACCCCCCAATCCAGCTCCCACCTAACCCTTTGAAAATCCTGGCAACGGGCGTGCTATATCAACCTATCTTCATCTCTATCTCCCTCTTCCTGTCCTCTTCTCTCTTTCTCTCTCTCATGCAGTCAGTAAGCTGAAAGAATTCCTCAAATCTCTTGGTTCTGCCCTGTGTGGTGTGTGGCTCACAGTCATGGTATTGATGGTAACTTTGAAGCTGGGTTGCTTGGCTGAACTTCTGAAAACCGAGCGTTTAAACTGATTGTTTTGTAAATGACTTGGGAATAGCCTCAAAAAATATTTTAAAAAACACATCACAGAACTGAAACAAGAAACGATGGCTTCATACCATGAGGTCCATTATCTTCTTTAGTTTTTATTGCTTTCAGTACTGGGCGATGATGTTCGAGGATTGAAAAAAACAAAAGGGAAGACGATAGCTTTACAAAGGTGACACGATGCAGTTTCCATAAAGACTTTTCTGCCAATCTTCAGGCTGGACTCTGTCAGTCTACAAGTTACAAACTCACACAATAAGGAAAGAAAAAGCAACATCAAGCAAAGATTCAAACAAATCAAGTGCTGAAGCCTCTACAAACATGAAAGAAAATCCTCCAACTCTACTACATACTTAAACTTTGTGTTTTAATACAAGATCTCTTGCAAGGAACTGAAATGCAGGAGAAGGACCATTAGGTGCATCAAAGCCTGCACTATGGTTGCTAAACAAATGGATGTTTGTCCATGCTCCATCCTTTTACATGATGAGCCACAGGCAAAAATGCTACAGTTGGAACTATAGTATATGAGAGTAGTACTCTCAGAAACTACAGTTGGTAACAGGTCCTACTACAGTAATCTGCAGCGAATTACTCCGGGAACGGAATACTATTTTTGCCAGGGGAGTTAAGCAGGAAAGCAGTACATTCCATTTTTAAAGACTATGGTATGTATGACTCGGAGAGCATTTGAACCACTGACCTCCCAGACAGGGCTGGATTTAGGCATGGGCAAGCTGGGCAGTTGCCCAGGGGCCTCCACAACCAGGGGGCCTCCACATATGTCATGAAAAAAAAATTGTAAGGAAAAATGTATTTGTGAGTGCCTGAATAGAAGTTGGTAGTTAGTGGAACAGATATAAGATATTCATCTTATCTCATTCTCTATTTTATATAGAATTTCAGATTCTTTGTTCTTGAAAAATATACTTTATGGATGACTACAAATATGTCTTGTCACCTTTTTAGTATTCTAAGGTAGGGTGGGCCTCCACTACTGAAGGCTGCCCAGGGGTCACCACATGTCTAAATCTGGCCCTGCTCCCAGACATAGCAGGATGCTCCAACAATTAAGGCACAGAGTCTGGTCATACAAAAACAGCTCCTGATTTTGTCCCAGGTGCTGATTGTAGAAGAGACACATGGCACAGAATAAGGAACTGGCTCCATGAGTAACTGACAATGAGAAGTCATTATTATGCTCCTCACCTTTAACTATTACAGGTGTGCTGCAATACCTTTTCTTTCTACAGTTGCTTTCTTTCTCAGGAAAAGCTGTCAAATACAAAAATTGCACACTCATATGCAAACAGAGACAGCAGACAACACATGGCTTGACATCACACAAACACAGCCATTGACCTTGGGGGGGGGGGGGAGGGCAAGTAGTTTCTCAGAAAACACTGGGTGCCAGCAGCACCAATTTGTGGCAGCACTTCTCTTTCCAGTCACCAGGGCATTTTAGGTAGAGCTCGCCCCCCTCCCCCTCCCTCACACTTTGATTGTGATGCCAATCCACAGGGTTTTCAATGCTCAATTCTCGAAATATCTAACATCAAGTGTGGAAGAAGCAAGTATACCATTTTTAAGTTGTTGGTATGACTTGGCTATTGTCAAGTCTGAACCAGCAACCTCTCAGACTCAAAGTGGATGCAATAACCACAATTCCACTGAGTTGAGTCAATGTGCCTACTCAACAAAATTAGGTTTGATTTCCATGTGTAAGTCAGTGATGGACTGTCGACTGTGATGTAAGCAGAGCAAGAACCATTTTTGAAATTCAAGAGAATTTTTACCAGCTTTATGCCCGTCATCACGAAGCACAGCAAACAACACCAAACAAGAGAAAGATCGGCATCAACTTGGCAGTGAACATAACCGGGTACAACTGACTTAAATATAATGATGTTCAAAGCAGTGCTGCGATCGAGTCTGTGGCAGATTCCAGAGGCGTTTGAAGTTGCCATTTTCCTGTTTGAACAAGGTACAGCACGGCTTGCATCATCATACCCAGTAAGTGCACATGCTGAACCAATCCGTGAGCTCAAAACATGGTTTTCATGGAAAATTGTGGCAAGAGAGTTCTGTTTCACATTCACACAGAATGGTGAGTATTTCAGATTTCCCATTCCAGTTCATTTCACTTTAATTAATGGACTGGATAATTGAGAAAAATAATATTGAAATAACCAAAGGGACATGGAGGAGAAGGGGAGAGAGAAGAGTGGCTATAAGGGAAATGGACGCGGCGTACCAGGATGCGGAAGGTGTAAAATTCCACCATTTTGCATAGGTATTATGTAGATGGCACCAATTATTTTTCTAAAATTCCTGTAACTGCAATCAATGGGACAAAATAAGGAGCTGGATGAAAAATTGGGAATGATTACGAATAACAGAACATGGGTATAAATAAAGAGAAGATAAGGATGAAGGGTGGTGATTGAAGCGGTCAATATATTTTTTAAAAATCAAAAAAACTTAAAGGTCAAGGAGAGGGTCATGGAGTGTAAAAAAATGCAAGAATAAGGGAAAGATGAATAAAGCAGAGGTTGAACCCTCTGATGTCACATGTCACATGTCAAACAAAATTACCGTCCGAGCGAGCAAAGCTGAATGGGATGGTGTCTTTTTTTTAACACACACATGTTTGAACGAAAAAGATAGGTCAGAGAAAGGTTCAGGAACACTCAAGCAGGTTAACCACTCACCTTTCCCATCCCAAACTAAAACCTCTCAGACAATTGGGAAGGGGTGAGAATCCAACTTGATGTTGTGCAATTGAGGTGTGGTTGGTCTGTTCGGGTTCCCATCTCAACCGATGGCTCGTGATTCTTTCATGATTCTTGGAACTCATGTTCAAATCCCATATATTATACCATATACATTTGTCTGCTTTTGTTGGAATTAGATTTAAAGAATGCTGACGTCTACTAATTACTCATATTTTTGTCCTGCATATGATTTATGCGCATGATCCTTGATGAGCCTTCGATCAACATAATAAATAAATAAATAAATAAATAAAAAACCAATGTCACCCGCAGGGTGACCCGTATCTTGCCAAAAGGTGACCACGTGTGACTTCTTTAAGGTCACACTGAGGTGAGCAGAGCTGCTATCCACCAGGAGCGACTCCTTGAGGAATATCTGCCTACGAGAGATTCCGATGAGAATCGTTCTACAGAGTAACCATGAAAAATATGCTTTTGCCTCATAACGTCACCAAATGATGTCATAATGTCTCAAGCTTGATATATCTAGAAAGCACTCATCGAGGTGTTCAATTTGAGGTACTACACGATATGGTTCCTAAAACTTGAAAATTTGACCTTGGGGTCAAATATGTTTGACCTCAGGCCCTAACCATGAAAGTCAAGGCCAATTGCCACCAAAAATTAATCAACTGAGCGCCAGACCATGAACTATATTCCCATGAAGTTTGAAGACGATCCGATCAAAATTACTAAAAAAATAAGGGTTTCGTCGACTCCCCTGATTTGCGACAAAGTGACCTTGACCTTTGACCTTGACCTTCAAAATTTTATGCACTGAAAGGGACCTCTATAAGCCTCTGATATGCGAAGTTACAAAAATTTCCAATGATAACTGTGCTCTGCAGAGTGATTTATACGTGATTACAGACCAAAAAAAAACAACAAAAAAAAACATATGAAGGTCAAGGCCAATCACCACCAAAAAATAATCAGCTGAGTACCAGACCATGAACTATATTCTCATGAAGTTTGAAGACGATCCGATCAAAATTACTCAAAAAATATGGGTTTCGTCGACTCCCATGATTTGCAACAAAGTGACCTTGACCTTTGACCTTGACCTTCAAAATTTTGTGCGCTGAAAGGGACCTCTATAGGCCTCTGATATGCGAAGTTACAAAAATTTCCAATGATAACTGTGCTCTGCAGAATTTTTTATACGTGATTACAGACAAACAAACAAAAAAAATAAAAATAAAAAAAACATACAAGCTGACTAACATATCTTGCAAAAACTTTGTTTTGGCAAGATAAAAATCTGGAAGCAATCTTCTTCCGAAATCCACACCTTTTAGGTCAGCTCGCATCGTTTTCATGAGAGGGTTTTTATGGTCGTCATCGTGCATCAATAGAGGATAATATTTACGTCTTGTGTGAGATATTCCTCGGCAGTTCAATGCTGATTGACTTAATCGCTGGAATAACAGCGATCACCGCAATAGCAGCATCCAGAGGCATTCGGTGGAGCTGTTTGCCACATTTGCATTATGGTTATAGAATTTTCACAAGAGTTTTGGCTCAAAATTCCCAAAAGGGGAAAGCAAAGGTGCTGTTGATGTTACCCAGTTAATTAATGGTTGCTATTCTTAGCAACCATGTGACATGTAAAGTTCATAAATGGCATGTGAAGAACCTGGGAACGTGGAATTGTTTACAGTGTAGGAGGAGCTGTTGAACCAGACACCAACTACACCGTGAAATCGCAAACAGAGTAAGCTGGTGTCATTCAATGTCCAAGATGAGCAGATCATTTGCCACCCACAGTTTAAGCAGCAATTTTGGAAATTGTCCACTCATCATAACTCATCTACTCCAAGCGAAAGACACTGTGGGATCTTGAATGTCCACCAATAACGAGCGGTGGCAGACGGGTCCTCCAGCTTACCATCCTACCGATGGACACCTCGACAGCTTCGGGGTGAATGTGCATACCTCTAGGCTTACCTGCCAGCCCCACTGATGTTGTAGATCTTTGCAAGTCACGAAATAAATAAGCTCTCCCATTATTACTTGTATGCTAACGGTAATGAAACATCATGCGTGTCCTGTGTAAATATCGTCTAATAATAATCTGCAATCATGGTCCTCCGACGAAGGCTGTTTGCCTTTCAGGTTTCCACACAGTGTTCCATGAACCCGATCTTGTGCCTTCAAAAGATGCCCAACTTTGCCATCTGGGCTATAAATAAATAAGTACTCATCATACATTGCATCGTCATTCAGTGCAGCGTGAGGCGATTTCCACCTGCGACAAGAGAATATGTCACGGAGGCCTGTTTTCAATTTGCCATGGAAAAAATAAATCTTCCGTTATCTCATTATAATGTTCACATTGCATTTGTGAAGATATATATATATATATATATATATATATATATATATATATATATATATATATATATATATATATATATATATATATATATATATATATATATATAATAAAAAAATCCTGCTTCAAACTGAACAGAGCACTCGAATTGGGACATATTGAGAAACAGTTGTACAAGGTTTGCATCAGGTTAATCGACAACAAAAGCTTCTACTGAGACAGTTGTTTCGGTTTTGAGGACTCGGCATAAAGACAAAACATTTTGCAGAAAATTTGAGCAAGCAACGATGAAACTCAACCCTAAAGGATGGTGCAAATGGAAGACGAAGGACAAAATCTTCTGATAGGATTTGAATGTTTTTTTTTTCTTTCTTGACAGATGTGAAATAAATGCGACAAATCGTTAATGGAAGATCTTTTTTTTTTTTTTTTTTGGAAATCATATTTAAATCAAACGCTCATTGCAAATCCCTCAGTTTAATTGGAGGCGGTGTTCTTACAAATGATCACAGA
>NC_140971.1:23564589-23732089 GCF_056783735.1 Eptatretus burgeri
GATACATTGAAACCAATAAGTTGTAGGCAGGGACGTCATACAAAAGATGATTAAGGATAGAGGTGCAGAGAAACTGACAAAGAAACAAACGGAAAGACAGACAGACAGACAGACGTGAAGGAAGCAATCATGGTTAATCAATACTAAAGCAAAATCACTCGCTGTACACACATTGCGAAAAAGAACAAGACTCAAACATGGGACTTGCACTTTCACAGCAATTTTCACGAGAAAATGAAATTGCAGTTGGAAACAAACAAGGAGCATAAAAGTCTACAAAACACTGCGAGGACACACGGCGATCAATCTGTCACGGGATGTTGTACAATTCTCTGGAGAGACAGACGGCGAGAGGCCAGCAGGCTGAGCAGTGACTGCAGAGTGCAATTTTTGAGACGGGAATCGAATGTGGAGCAGCTCTGGCATCCAGCACGCTGACAGATAAGACGGAATACAAGGTTTGTCGTGCGGAGACTCATGCCAGCAGTAGTTTTTCTGGGCACAAATGGCCAGTAAATATCGATCATGGCGTTAAAACACCGTTCCTTCCTGACCTTGCAACTCCACAAATATGTGTTTGTCAGCCTTGCTGCCGCTGCTTTTGCTATTAATGGCGATGGCAAGGATGCTGGATTTCTGCATTCTCCCTTGCAGTTTTGGAACCACGCTAAAAGTGACCTGCAAAGTGTGTTCAAACCCGGCATTGAAATGGTCCAAATGAAAAATGAAACGTAATAATTAATTTCATAATTACTCAATTCTGCTTCTTCCAAGTGTAAGTCGGCATCACCTATTTTCCCTTGAAGGTAGAGGGAAACAAACTGTCCGATTTTTTTTTATTTATTTGATTTGTTGTGTGAAACATGGTTTTCGTGTAATGTGGGAAAAGGTTGGCCAGTGTTTGGTATCTCACAACATACTGTGTGCCGTGGGAATATCGGACACTTTGTTTCACGATGAAATGTGCGTGTCTTTCGCCAACATTAAACACTGCGAAACATCTTGGACGATGGGTAAAGGTGCGGCCGGGGCTGAAGTTCAGCGTTGTGAGAATTAGGAGGGATGAGGGACGATGAGGGCAAATACGTCTTTGTGAAGTCTGCTACCGAGTTGCAGGCTGTATCGCATGAAGAACAAAAGTTGTACGCAACACTTACACACATACATGTATATGCACGGAAGAGTTTTAACTCAGGTTTTCAATAAGGTCTCCTTGATGTGAATGAATATACGAATAAATGTCAGTGTGTTTGTGTATGTGTGTGTTCATCATGTCTCGTAGTCATTGTATGCACTTTACTGTTCTTGATAACTGGACTAAGCATGCGGCTCTAAGATGTAAAAAAAAACAAAACACAAACACAAGAACGGCACTCGGTAGACGCATACCTCCACGACACAATGCCTGATCCACGAGAACATATCAGACCCAACAGATTTTTGAAACATGCTATATATATCGTTTTTGGTCCTATCTCTCAATGATGAAGAATCACTTAAAAAATTTAGTAGTCAGATCCACATCCAGATCTTCACCAAAATCTAATCAGTTCATCCTTGTCACACACCCAACCTGCCCACAACTTTTTGAGATATCTTGCACACAAACAGACAAACAAACAAACAAGAAAGACGTCATACATAACGCGATACTTGCGAAGTCCATAAAACAAATCTGACCTCAAAAATAATTGGTGGCTGAAATCAATGACCAAATAGGCAACTCCTCTTCAAATTTCAAGACAGTGAGATGAAAATTGAGGAATATAGAAATACCACCTTAGTTGTTGACCTTGGGCCTATGTTGACCTTTTGGTCCATGTTGACCTCAAAAACAATAGGCTTCTTCCTTATGACAAACTCTACTATGTGGTGAAGTTTCATGAAGATTGGTTTAAAATTATGACTTGCAGGCGACAAACAGACAGACCGACAGACAAACAGACAATGAACAAAATTGACTGACCCATTTAGTTGAAAAATCTTTGATTTTGCAAGTAACAAACAGACAAACAGACAGAAAGGGGTGAAAATATAACCTCCTTCACCTTCAGTGAGGAGGTCAAAAGGAAAGAAATGTAATGTATTGAAACAAAGTATTGCATTGAGGCCTTTTTTTTTTTTATCAGTACGCCACCATTCCACTCCTTCTGCAGGCCCCTCTCTCGCAGCTCCGCTCCCATTCCATAGGTAGCTCACCAGAGCGGAGTTGACGGATTCTACTGGAGGGAACCGACAGCTCGATGGGCAAGAAGTCCTTGTACCAGGCGATGTGAGGTTCTGGCTGTCCACTTGCTGCACACAACATGGTGGCCGTGTGTGTCCGCTCCACAACTTTCAGCTGAGGGGACATGTCTATACGTGGGAAGCCTGGCGGAGCATTTTCCACTGGGGGACGACAAAAACAATGGAGGGAAACACAGCAGATAAAACAGTTTGGGATTAGAGAGATTGTGCAGTCTGGGACGTGAATGGTATACTTAAAGAGTTTTGACTCAAATTTTCAACTTCAACAGAGTCAATTTGTTACTCGACTCGGGATACACGATATACGTCAACACAAGAAGAGATTATTTTCAGGCTGGTGCTGTATCAAATTCCCATTTTCGATTTACAAGATAATTACACTGAACTTAATTTATCCCATTAAGTGAATCAATACATTTAGTGTTACTTAACAGACAGAATGTAAGTGCATATGATCCCAATACGCTAAACACTCACATCCTATATAATTCATTGGCAGCATCTATGGTTCCATGCCAACTTCTGATGATGATATCATATAGGACCCAGAGGAGGATGTAGAATTTTGAAAAGGGGGAGTGGAGGGGCCTGATATCCAGAGTGGTGCCCAGAGTGGCCCAGGAAGTGATGGCACTTCCTCCGACCTCAGTGGCTGTGTTGGCCTCATCTAACAGTCCTGCGTTGTGTTGCGTATATCTGGCTGTATGTCTACACGTGTGAGGTGTGTGTGTGGGTGTGTGTGTACGCGCGCTACACTACGAGCCTTAGATGATGTAAAAAAAAAAAAAGAAAAAAAAAGAAAAGGACAGCTTGCTCCATAATGAAACGCCCAGTGGATCACAGTCTTATCCTTCTCATAGTCATCCTACGACTTGTGGTTTAGCAGGCCTAATTAAAATGACACAATCAGACGGACAGAAAGCTGTAATAAACTTGTACTTCGCAATTAAACAATGAGTCTGATACACAGAACACAGACAGATTAGGACATTACACAGAAATATCCACATGAGAAAATAAATGTCGCTGCGACCATAACATCAAGTCAACATTTCCAAACAACACCAAACATACGACGCAAGGATAACAAATTCATAGGATACACACTAGGCATGCAAACCCTTAGCTCTAATTAATAAATGCTAATTTTACCATGTTCAAATGACCTTTTATGTCCGCTCGTCTTTCCTAATGTAAAAATAATTCCGTGGTGATAAGCGTGGTTAACCCTTTGTGGAACAGTTCGACGTGGTTAACCCTTCGTGGAGCGTATTATTGAACATTTTTGTTTCTTCTCACTTTTAAGACCGAAGCGGAGATGACGAGACAATTGCTTAATTCGTGAGATTATGGTCACTCAATTTTTAAAGTTTGTCATACTCACGAGAAATCAACATCATGGCTTATCTATATAATACATACTAAAAATATGCACTCAAAAGTCCACCCTGTATGCTACCGCCACCACCCTCCCCACACAATATGCCCCTTCCACCCCTCGCTCTGATCCTTCCTTTTTTTGCCCTCCCTTCCCACACTTCTCAATCTCATTGTTCCTTTTCTCAATTATCTTTCATTACATTATCCCTGCCAACTTCTTACTTGAGTAAACTATCCAACCTCAATTGCAGATGTTACTGTCGTAAAAAATAAATAAATAAATAAATAAAATCTGGAAAAAATATAAAGAAGAACATCCTGGTCGAGTTGGGTTCACTCCTGCCAAACAACATGTCATAACAGATTTAGGGTCTGCGACTGCATGTGATGTCATAATGCAACTAGGATCATGTCCAAACATACCCAAATGGACTGAGGTTGGGCAAATGAGTGGCTAAACAATGAAGACAATGGTCTCTTTCACCTCAAAGCACTGGGGAAGATTGCCGCATAAATACTGTCATCCATTAGGATAGCACGGACAAAAGGGCGAACAAAACGATCCACAAGCTCTGTATTTCTGTCCACTCAAATTGCCACAACAAAATGCATGGAGGTTTGTGCAACTATTGCAAAAAAAAAATGTCACTGATCCTCCCCCCCCCTCCCCAAACCATGCTCAGTCTAACACACGAGTGTTCACATAACACAATGTTCTGTGAGTGTAGCCCTTCATAAGGTCTCGATACACATTGCAGGCCATCATGAAAACAGGGAACCTCGACTCACCCATAAGGACCACTGGTCTCCGGTCATAAATGAAATTGTGGACATGATCGTATGCCCAATCCAATCTCAGTCCATGGCACGCTCCGGTGAAGGGCGTACGCACTAGTGGTTTGTAATAGTGAACAGCAAGTTGATGAGATGGGTTTTTTGACACTCCAAGTGAACGCTCGTACACCAGTGGCCTTCTGAAGGCACCAGATGCAATCCTGTCCTGTTGAGTGCTGACCAACACTAGACCTTGATTGACCTGCATTGTACACCTTCTGGATGGAGTTTCACGGTGTTGTTATTGTTCCCATGCCCTTCCCATGACATTGGAACGCAAACCAATTGGTGGGCACTCCCACAGGCTTTGCTTCATCTAACAATTATTTTGCTAAGTTCCTGTTTATTTAAATGTCATTGCTGAGTCATTGTCAAGGGACAAAGGTCCAAAATGTGTAAAATTGTCAGAAAATGGGATTAATAATCTGAAAAAGCTCGATTGCCATAAAAAAAAACTGTAGATTTAGTGTCAGCAAGAGGTGTGGCATTTCAGAGCATGCTGTCCTGTAAATGCTTACGTAAACCTGGTTCTCCACCGTGTGTTAGATTGTGGGTACAAGAAAAAAAAAATCCCATGTGTTATCAACAGAAAAGTGTGGGACTATGTGTGTTGGTACTGCAGACAAGTTATATATTTGGAATTAGATGCAAAATTAGCACTTCGAGAATAGGTTGGAATTCATTGATACATGATGGGCCAAACGGCCTTCTGTAATTAAGCTTCCTTGTGTTTGCACAAGTGAAGGATTATTCATTTATTAATTTATTAATTAATGAACCATGCCACTAAAGAGTGTGTTGGTTCAGCCAAAACAGTTTATTTTGCTGGGGTTATAATCCTGGACAGGTCACGACTCCAACGTAGGATCCTCGACTGAAGGTGCAGGAAGTTGAAGTTTAGCCATGGTGCCGGCCTGAGATCTCCAAGTCTTTGCGATGGAGAACATGGGATGTATAACGTCCATTAACTAATGCCAGCAGATGGAACACCCAGTTTAATGTCCATCTGAGGGACAGATGATGAAACACCAAGGAAAGAGGTATATTGTTGTCTCCTTTTCAATTGAGGCAAGACGGCTCAGAGGCAAGTGTGCATATCTCGAGGGCCTTGGCGATCCTGCCAGCCCAATATTATTCACCACACGGAAAATCAATCAATGTTATCGAATATATATATGTTGTTCATCTTTCGGCTGCTCCCGTTAGGGGTCGCCACAGCGGATCATCCGTTATTATCCGCATACTGATTTGGCATATGTTTTACGCCGGATGCCCTTCCTGACGCAACCCTGGTCGCCTCTTACGACACAGGGATCAGGATTTGGGTTTCGCCATGATTACGGGCTGCTCTACACCCTGCCCAGTGCAGATCCCCCGTCCTCAAGTGATCCTCCAACCCAAGCCTCCGAGTCGCCGGATTACAGGCGCACGCCACTACACCCGGTCGTTATCGAATATATATATATATATATATATATATATATATATATATATATATATATATATATATATATATATATATATATATATATTCAACATATTGTTACGGTTGTGGAAATTTACAGAACACCATACAGGTCCTTATCTCAGTTATTCATGTAAGTATGTGTTCAGGTAGATTTCCCCACCGTCGTCGAGTGGGTTTTTATTCGTATGACCGGGCTGTGATCTTTGAGATAGTGTTTTTCTTTTGCTGTCTTTATTTTGGAACAACCACCTTGACCACAACGCCCACCGTCCCACCATTACAACATCCAACCTTCCCCACAATCACCTCCTCCAAAATCACGACTTCCACAAAACATTAACTACAACCACCACGACCACACCACCATTACTACCACCAACCACAACAACCACCTCAACCACCAACCGCATCACCACACCACCGTGTTTCCACCTCAGCAATGGTTGCCAGAAGCCTGGATTCGTCGAAGCAAGCAGGCAGACGGCCCTCCCCCTTCCCCCTTCAGATGGCATCTCCGCCGGCCAACACGGACGATTCCACCCTGCGAGGCGGGAAAGATGCCAGTGGTGAAGGCCACAAACACTGCAGCGGTGAGGGGACCCCGATTTTGGTGGGAAAACGCCTCCTTCGGGAAGTTTCTCGCACGCGCTGGAAGAAGGGGCAGGAGGCGAGAGGGAGGCGTGGCTCTGTGATAAGATGGAGGCGCTGGATCGACGGGACGAGAGAAAAGGTCTGAGGTGTGCATGTGAGCAGACGGAAAGACGGGGTCTCTCTCTGATCGCGCGCGCTCGCTGGATAGCGCTGACTGGGTCACCTCAGGATCGTGAGCGAGGTGGCTCACTGGATCGAAGGCACTCTGAGTGGGTCGGTGGTCGTGACGGAGTCACCTTGGATCGTATGCGGAGTCGGATCGTGGAGGACATGAGCTCGGGGAACTCACCACACGGTCACGTTTTCCTTTTATTTATTTTTGGGTTTTTGTGTGTGTTTGTGGTGCCAGTCCTAAGTAAACCTGTTTAAGTGACTGTGAATAGTAATTATAGAGAACGGCTGCAGGCTTCCTTTTACTCAAACCTTCTCCCCTTTCCCCCTTCCCCCATTGCTCCGTTGCATTGTTTACGTGCCATGTGTAAATAAATGTGCCTGTCTCAATGTTGACCTGTTCGTGCGTCTTTTTCTCATTTGAGTTGCCATCGCTGCGTACGGGATTTTAGCTGGCTTTTTAATAGCCGATAAATAATGGGATCTGGCGGGGCTTGGTGATATACAAATCGGCAAATCGCAAACGGAGCGTGCTGCTTAGCGGCTTGTTTCCTAGCAGGTCCCGTCGAGGTGTAAATCCCTGGCATTTCTGTCTGCGCGCATAATTAGGTAAATCGACAATTCGGCGATCAGACCCTGTCGCGTGTGGACAGAATAGCTGGCTGATTTTCGGTGCGATTAAAGATACACCCGTAGCTGGATTTCGGCGTTGATCCGAAAGCTGCGACGAGGTTTGCCCGTTCGGTGGGCGAGAGCGGCCGCCATTGGCTAGAAGCAGTCGCCCGCACGCCGACGGGCGGGAAACCACAACAATATTAAACTAAGGAAGTATGCTGACTCTATGACACGACGATGTCAACAAGTACATAAACTACACCAACAAATCACCTCCAAACTAGGAGGCATCCGGATGGTCCTCAAGCCTTTGGAGACTGAGATCAAAGCCTATGGTCGCAAATCGATGAAAGCAGACATGTCGATCTAGATTTCGCCCTTCTTGTGGGCTCATCAGGACAACATACTGCTGGTGGTTTATTTGTGACCATATTAGGCTCATTGATATGACTGAATCGAACCCCCTAACTTGATAAAGACAACAGGGAACAGATCGAGTCCCATCACAGGGCTTTCTGCACGAAATTAGTACAAGTTTAAATATTTGACCTCGAGCACCAGCACGTGACCGGAAATGAGAATCTAAATAAAAACCGGACACGTGCCGAGGCTCGGGGTTTATTGGTCTGAGGAAGCCGGCTGTGAAGCTGGTGGAACGTCACCTGAAATTGGGTGTGCTCTTGCTTATCGCTCAACTTAGCGGAGTAGATCTAGTTTACTTTTGATTGGAAGCCCCTTCTTCTTCTTTAAAATTGTATAATCACAACCGCCCCAATCTTATACAAATAAATACATATCTAATATATGAAGCTCTTTATAACCATTGACTGACTGCCTCACTGACTCACTCACTGACTCACTAACTGATATTAAAGATCGGTAACTTCCAGGTGACGTAGAAAGTTGAAATTTTGCGCGCCGATGGACATCGAAGCCGATACGCCAAGAAAAATCACAGAACTGTTGGAAAACATCCGTAAATGAAAATATAAATAAATGAAGAAAAACATGAAAATAAATAAATGAATAATCAAATGTTGGTCAGCGACCCGAGACAATTGGGAAACACGGTTCGTATGTTGACACAATGTGTAAGCAAACCCTGCTATAGTGTGTGTATATATATATATATATATATATATATATATATATATATATATATATATATATATATATATATATATATATATATATATATATATATATATATATATATATATATATATATATATATATATATATATATATATTGTCGGATCCTGACAATCGCAGTTCCACTGTTCGCGAACACCGCACATTCACGGTTCAATTTGCGGCACTGTGTTTCGTGTATTCACGTTTTTTTTTTTCACATATTCGCGGTTTTTCTGACCTGCTTCTACATTTGCGGCCCTGCGCTTCACGTATTCGCGGTTATTTGCGGCTTTTCGTAGTCTTTCACTGGATTTTTGATTTTCTTTTTTGAATCACGAACTGCTGGGAATCTGTCCCCCTTTTCCCATTGAAATAATGCCTCAACATTCACGGCATTTTTCAGGAACGTATCCCCTGCGAATGTCAGGGTCCAACAGTCCTGTATATGCATGTACAATTGTACATATGACGACAAGTTTGGCCGTCGTCTGTACATTGCTTACCTCACTTCATTGTGTGCAGCAAGTTATTGAAATACAGTGGTGAGAAAAAGGTTGTGAACCCTTTAGAATTTTCTGTATTTCTGCATAAATTTGACCTAAAATGTGATCAGATCTTCATCTAAGTCCTGATAACAGATAAAGAGAACCCGATTAAACAAGTAGCACACAAAAAATATCTACTTCTTTTTCATTTATTTATTGAGCAAACTGATCCAACATTCAATTTCTTTGACAGAAAAAAAGTATCTGAACCTCTTGGTTAATCAGCTCAATTAAGGGGATAATTGCAGTCAGGTGTTTCAATCAATGGGATGAGAATCAGGAGTGAGTTTTGGTGGCCCTGCCCTTTGTGAAGAAAAATTAACTTTATTCGTTACCATTAGAGTCTGGTCTTCACCATACAGGCTTGTGGAAGGGTGTCAAAGAGATTCCTGAGGACCTCAGAAAAAGAGTTGTCGATGCTCATTGGTCTGGAAAGGGTTTCAAAACAATTTCTAAAGATATTGGGCTCCACCAAAAAAATTCAACACCATTGTTTCTCTTTCCAGGAGCAGTGGTCCAATGAAGATCACTCCAAGCGGAAGACGTGTAATAATCCAGGAGATCACAACGAACCCCAAGGTAACGTTTTAGGATCTGCAGGCCTCTCTCGCACTGGCTGTCAGTGTTCATGCGACAACCCTCAGGAAAACACTGAACAAGAATGGTGTGCATGGGAGGAAAGCAAGGAGGAAACCACTGCTCTCCAAGAAGAATATTGCCGCCCAAGTTTGCCAAAGACCTCCTGAATGATCCAGAAGGCTATTGCAAGAATGTTCTTTGGACAGATGAGTCAAAAGTGGAACTTTTTGGCTTAAATGAGAAATGTTATGTTTGGTGAAAACCAAACTACATTCCAACATCAGAACCTCTTCCTAAACGTGAAGCATGGTGGTGGAAGTACCATGGTTTGGGGCTGCTTTACTGCATCAGGACCTGGACGGCTTGCCATCATTGACGGAACCATGAATTCTGGATTGTACCGGCAAATTTTACAGGAGAATGTCAGGGTATCCATTTGAGAGCTGAAGCTGAACAGAAAATGGGTTATGCAGCAAGACAACGATCCTAAACACACAAGTAAATCTACAACGGAATGGTTGAAACAGAAGAGATTTTGCATTTTGGAATGGCCAAGTCAAAGTCCAGACCTTAACGCAAATGAGATGTTGTGGCAGAACTTGAAGTGAGCAGTTCATGCAAGAAAGCCCACAGATATCTCTGAGTTGAAGCAGTTCTGTAAGGAGGAATAGGCCAAAATTGCTCCAAGCCGATGTGCAGGACTGATCAAGAGTTCCAGGAAACGTTTGGTTGAAGTTATTGCTGCTCAAGGGGGTGTCACCAGTTACTGAATGTAAACGTTCACTTACTTTTTCTGACAAAGGAATTGAATGTTGGATTATTTTGTGTGCTATTTGTTTAATCAGGTTCTCTTTATCTCTTATTAGGACTTGGTTGAAGATCTGATCACATTTTTAGGTCAAATTTATGCAAAAATACAGAAAATTCAAAAGGGTTCACAGACTTTTTCTCACCACTGCACTTACTTACACTGATGTTTTTCCATAATCAAGAAATTCTAATTTGGTTTAAACCGTGAAGTTCCCAAATAACTCTTTCCACAAGCTTCCGCGTTGTGGCGAGTGAGGAATCGTGAAATATTTTGTTGGTGGAGACCAACAAATGGTGTCCAGCATGCCAGAATGGCTCGCTTTGACTTGTCACAATCTTGTTCAAAAAATAATTAACACCCTCTCACTTGATTCCAAATTAAGTTCCAATAAGCGTTGATTTGTCCTTTATCAATAAATGTCGTTGTCCTGCATGTGTTTTTTACTCATAAAAAAACTACACAACAAAACTTTCGACACTTTTGCTTTCATAGTATGTTCAAAGTTCAAACATGTCCGTATTTTCCTTAACATTTACAACTACAGACACGCGTTCATGCTACAGACATGAAGTTATTCATTTTTTCCAACTTACTTATCACAAATCGCCAATTTGTTTTTTTGTTGGCAGTCACAACTCTGGACATGCTGCTTCTCCTCGCTAGCCAACAATGGATTGAGTATTAGAACCTCAAACAGGAAGCCATGGGCAGTCGGTCTCTCTGGATATAGCTTATTTGTTCAACACAGCTTGGCATCTTTTTTCGCTCATCAAACTTTCATCCCTTTATATCTAAGGCCAACTTGTTACCTGGACAATATAATTCCTTTCTATGTGAAAGCAGTGCATTGTTCTCCAGGGTGTCTTCTTTTCAAAGCTTGCATTCCCAGGGAAATGTTCTCGGCCCAATCCTTTTTCTGATTTCCATAAATTACTTTTGGAACTTCTTTGGATAAACCCCAGTTTGACTTTACTGATGACTACACCTTGTGGAATAAATCGTTTCTAATCTTTCCAACAGACAGGCTGTGGCTAGTGAGGGGAGGGGGATGGGGTGGGGTTTGAGGTAGGAAATCCCTCATTCTCTTTTGGGTAAACACGTTCAGAGATGTAGTCACTGGATCCTCCAAGCTATACCTTTCTGAGGGAAACCAAGTTTCAAGGTTGGTCAAGAGAGGCAGATGCCCCACAGTGAAATCATCCAGTCAGGTCATTCTTTATCAACCTCAGCCTCACACAGCAAAGGCATAAGGAGCTCCAAGGGGTTTATTTCCTTACTTCCAGTCAGAATCCTGGCATTATATCCAGCACTTCTTAATGCTGTAGCAGGTCAAAGCTCCGAGGATCAATATCTTGTCCAAAGTGGATACTGAGACTTGGTGCATATACTCCTCTGCCACTGACAGTTTATTTTGGACCTCTTTTTTTGACCTTTATTCTGGTCTTGTACCATCAGCACTTCCGATGATGTCTCACTAGAGCAAAACTTAACCAGAGAGTTCACAAAACATCTTATTCCATACAGTGCTTAAGTATAAAATTCAACTGAAATAAAATAATGATTTCAAAGGTCATCTTAGAAAAATTAATCGTGGTAGTTTACCACCATTGTTGCAGTGGCAATTACATCACCCTCTCTCACCATGTTACACGAGTTATTCATGCCTGTTGTTTGTATCCTTTATGACGTCCTTAAAAACAGTAAGTTTCCTGTTTGGAATGATTTTAAGTTTTGTTGACTGCCAGACAGGCAGACATAGTAAAAATATTATCTCACTCCTCTCTGCTCACGTGCGATCAGGACAAATTCAGAGTAAAGTACTGCGAAACGGCAGGCTAGTTTTCCGATTCATGTTCAAAATGTAACATTCAATTGAAATTAAGTTGTTCTTCGATCGTAAACTGACGCTTGTGGACCGTCGGATTAATAGAAGTCAACCAATTGCTTAACCCTGCATCTTGCTTCATGTGCACAGGGTAACAATCATCCAACCGATTCCTAATCGTCTCCATCAATCCAGGTTAACTTCATACTTATTTTCTCACCTCCATTCATTCCTCCTCATTTTCTACCATATGTGGAACAATCAATATTTTAGCTTGTTCAATCTGCTTCCTCTCTTTTGTCATTAAAGTTTCAGGTGACATTATCACTTTATATAAAGTCTTATCAAATCAATGTTGCCTTCTCAGTTTTATGACTCTTCCCAGTTTTTCTTTACCTCCAATGTCATTCCTTCTAGCTGCCCTTTTCAGTGTGAGAAGAATAACAACATATCTAGAGTTGAGTAACCAGGAGAGAGGTAGTCAGTGATCAGACCACTGGAGAAGAGAAGAATGTTAGCAATGAGCATGGAAGCTATTACTTAATTTATGACTCAAGAAATACAGCAACTATGCTTAATACAAAAAAAATCAATGCAAATAGAACAACAAGGTAGGTTGTTCCTTAAATCTGGTAGTTCATAAATAGAAATAAAATTATCAGGAAATGAGTCCATCGAATCCGATAAAATGCAACACTTGCTTCCGGTGACATTTCTATTCCAGCTGTAAAAGTATTTAAGAGTATTTCAACAACACAAAAAGAAGGGAAGAAAACAAATACGAACCACAAGACAGAAACAAATTAAATATGGAGGGAAATATATATATATATATATATATATATATATATATATATATATATATATATATATATATATATATATATATATATATATATATATATATATATATATATATATATATAACAGTAAACTAGGCGTAAGTCGTCACCATCGGGACCGAGAAAAAAGTGACGACTTAGAAATGTGACGACTTACGCTTATGCGAACATTCATGATGACTGTGGGGTGAAGGATGAAGTCGCGCGTGGCCTGGACACATATTATATGTGTGAGAGCCGGCTATTGTACCAAAAGGAAAACACAATCCTCGGGGCATAGGTGGGGGTGAGTTGGTGAGTTGGAAAGTGATCAAGCAAAGATGGAATTCATGAATCAGTTTATCAAAAGTAAAGATAATGAACAACTCTGTAAGACAACTCGAATACCATCGGTGATGGTATGGTGACAAATTACATGACACACAGTCATCGTGTTGATGATTACCACTCAATGCCTATGTGTAAGTGAGCGCGGTAATGTACAAAACAAGCCAAGATAAAACCATGATCGGACTTCAACACTAAGCTCGATCGATCCTTTACTTCTTCGTGAAGTAATCCGTTATGTTTGATTGCCTCAAACTCTTGGGCATCTGGTGCATGAGAAAGGATTCAAACCGGTCATTGTATTCCATAATGTTGGCTGGGCAATCCTCCACCGAAAGACAGTATCGGCTGAATATTTGGCCGAATCGGCCGAAACCGAATATTTGGCTGAGCCGACATTTGCCGAAACCAGATGATGAGCACGTCATCGACATCTTCAAAGGACACACATTTCACGCATTTCACACTTCGCACCGGCCTCACGATCTTCTCCACTTGTCCAAATATCTTGCCCTTATTCTTCAAGATATCGTTCAATGTCTGCCGTTTGATGTCCAACTTCTCAGCTATGTCTGTTTTCTTCATCAGTGGATTTGCCTCACAAAACTGGATAATGTCGTATTTTTCTTGGTAGGTTTTAGTTGTAAGCTTACGCTTAGTCGCCATTGTCCTGCCTGCAGTGCGATCAACGTGTGTACGCAGTTATAAATAGCCTATCACTGGCGGTGTACACCGATGAGCGAGCATCACCATTCCATGAAATCGGGCTTCTCACGAGGCAGCAGTTCCGTGTGACGAGTTAGGAGTGGTAATTTACTTGAGTTTCCATTACGTGGGAATGGACAACATCTGACGACTTAGACGAAGTGACGACTTACAGAGGGATGACCCTTTATTCATAGGGACTTAACATGAGATAAATTCGGGACTTTTTGACGCTGCCGACTTACACCTAGTCTACTGTATATATATATATATATATATATATATATATATATATATATATATATATATATATATATATATATATATATATATATATATATATATATATATATATATATATATATATATATATATATATATATATATATATATATATATATATATATATATATATATATATATAGGCAGGTTGCTTCATGCTAGCAAGTGCAATTGTAAACAAAGATCCAGAATCCGTATTGTTTTAACATTACATGGTGGTGGACTGCATCTTAAAAATAAGATAACAAGAAAGAACAATTAGAGGTTGCAGACAGTCACCGGGCCTTGTTTTGTGTGGTGTATTTTGTGTGGAAAATAAATAGAAGGATGTACTTAATGGAAGGTCGTTGATTGCAAATTAAAGATCTAAATGCTCCAGTTGTAAATGCATAAAGGTCAAAGGTCTGACAAGTTGTAAAGGTCAAATGGTCTGAAGGTCTTAAGGTCAAAAGGATTAAAGGTGGAAAGGTGTGAAAAGGTCGAAAGGACTGAAAATGTCTAAAGGTCGAAAGGTTGAAAGGTCAAAAGTTGTAAAGGTTGAAAGGTTGAAAAGACAAAAGGTCTGAAGGTTCATAAAAGGTCAAAGGGGTCTAAAGAGTGCAATTTAAGGTCTAAAGGGTTGTAATTGTCTGAAGGGATCTAAAGGGTCGAAAATGTCTAAAATGATCTCGAGGTCAAAGGGGTCTTAAAATAGGGTATTTAATAGAGGGTATTAAAGATTTGAAAGGTATGAAGGTCTAAAAGTCTAAAGGGTAGAAAGGAGTCTAAATGTCTTCGGGGTTATAAAGGGTCTAAGAGGATCTGAAGGGTCTTCGAGGTTTAAGGGTTCTAAAAGGTGCAAAAGGTCCAAAGGGTCTTAGGCGTCTTTTGGGTCCCCCAGGTCGTTTGAGTGTTTTGGGTCCTCTGGGTCTTCTGGGTTCTCAGGGTCTATTGGATCCTTGGGGTTTTGGGGTCTTAAAGGGTCGAAATGGTTTTAGGGATATTAAAGGGGCTTGGGGTTCTTAAAGATCTAATGTAATTCAGACACATACATACCTACATTCTGTGTGGACGAACAAACAGACAGACAAACAAACGGGCCTAAATGCAATACCCAATCCCTGTCGAGGGCAACTAGAACAGCACTTAGCCGTGCGCGTACTTCGGCCAAGCGAAACAGTTTACGTTTTGTAGCCCACTCATAATAATAGGTGGGCAGATCTGCATCCAGACCTTAACCAAAACCGAATCAACTTGTTATTGTCACACACCCAAGTTGTCAACAAAGTTTCGTCCAAATTCGTCTATAACTTTTTGAGATATCCTGCTCACAGGCAAGCAGATAGAAAAACAGAAAGAGCGGTGAAAACATAACTTCCATCCACCTTCGGTGGTGGAGGTAATAACACGAAAAGAGAAAGGTAAAGTTAAGATTGAGCACATTGAAATAAAAAAATGGGTGAGAACAGACAATTTAGATTTTGGAAAGCAAAGGGTTGGTCAGTTAAGCTGATTTAGTTGAGCTAAAAAGTGTTAAATAGCCTGAAAAATGAACGCAATACTAAAGGAGTAAAATATTGAAAGAACATGAATTGTCAGATTGAATAAATGCATGGTGCATGTAGATTACAGACATGCACAAAAATGTCTACAGTAAACAATAAAACATGCAGAACTGCCGATAGCTCGGCTGCAATATTCCCTTGTCACAAGTCGAAGCCCAGGGGGTCAGGTTTGGGACTAGGGCTTGCTCTGTTGGACAACCAGTGCCTTGAGACTGCTAATTGGAACGACATCGCCGGCTCTGGGGGAGATGCCAGCATCTGCAATTGCTCAATGCATCCAAATATAGATCCTGTAGAGATCCATAAGGGCCCAGCACAGGCAAATATAGATCACA
The DNA here is from genome assembly GCF_056783735.1 of Eptatretus burgeri. Lineage (NCBI taxonomy): Eukaryota > Metazoa > Chordata > Myxini > Myxiniformes > Myxinidae > Eptatretus > Eptatretus burgeri. The sequence continues at coordinate 23,580,825 of NC_140971.1, forward strand.
TAGAGGTGCAAGTAATCGTCTGGGGTAGAACCTGAGGTTGTGTTGTGTACAGTGGGAGTGTGTCCCAAGTGATTATATATATATATATATATATATATATATATATATATATATATATATATATATATATATATATATATATATATATATTCATTCCAGATTTTGTGCTTTTGAGTTTCAAAATTTTGTCATGGCAGTTTTTTTGTGAGAAACAATTGTTATAACAGCCAATTTAATGATTAAATAAGGCACAGTAGACACATAGTTTTGAAATGATTTGCATGCGCCTTGTGCTGTAACAATTATATTCTAATTGGTTATTATTAAATTTAATTGCAGCTGCTTTCCCAGTGATTAAAGGAAGATGTTTCCTTTAACAATCCACATAATTGTTTCAAATATGGGATTGAAGCAATAAAATTGTGGTTATGTCATCATTTGATTTGTCTGGAGTTTTCCTTTTGGGTTGTTATTATTCTGTTATGTACACATATACATATATTTATGTTTGTATAATTATAACCATGAATATTATTCTGTAAAAAATATCGTTAGAAATGCAATACGGTAATACAATTATTTATTTATTTACTTTGGTGATGTTCACAGCGACGTCTGCCACATTCAATCTTTCTACTACATCTGAGCAGAAATTCATGAAATAACTAAAATCAGAGGGTTGAAAGGACATCATAGTGATGGAGCCAAGAAGAGAACATTAGCTGAGCTCATAAGAGTAGAAGACACAGCAAACTAGAAGGGCACTCATCAGAGCACATACCTCCGCCACACAATTCCCGATTCACTTGAACATATCAGGCCCATTACATTTTTGAAATATCGTGCTATATATCATTTTTGACCCCATATCTCAATGGTGAAGAATCATCTAAAAAATTCTCGTTCTCGGATCCGGATCCAGATCGACAACAAAATCTAATCAGTTCATTCTTATCACACACCCAACCAGTCCACAAAATTTCATCCGAATTTGTTCCAATTCTTTTTGAGTTTTCCTGCACACAAACAAACAAACAAACAGACAAACAGGAGTGAAAACATAACCTCCTTCGACTTTCGGTGGCAGAGGTAATAAACATTTACAAGCCTTATACAACAAGGTTGGCGAAGGTCGGATGAACATCAGAACACTTAGCTCAAGGCGTTGGAAGCAAGAGTTAAAATCCCAGGTAGAATGTTAATTTATTCATCGTCTCCTAATATCCACGGTAAAACACAGCGATTTGTCCTCACGTCTGTGTCCTGTGTTTAATATCTCGAGAAGATCCTCAATGAGACTTAAACCACAATTAAATTGCAAAAACTGCGCTGTACAAGTGGGAGAACAGAACAACAAATCAACAGAGATAGGAAGACAGCTGAGTGGTGAGAAGAGGGTAGAGATATGTAGTAATGACGCCAGTGAGATCGTCTGCATGAAGGATAACGGACAGAGTTGTGCGTTGTCTTGAAGGAGCCGGAGGAAGGGATATCGATCGAACGAAAGTCAAATGGTAGTGAGACGTTGGTTGTGATCGTGCTCGGAGCAAATGATACAGGGAAAGTTTACTTGGCGATTTGAAAAACAAATACAGTTTATTTGGTGGCCGACTGAAAGCAAAGGATTGTGAGGGTAATGTCTTCTGGTATTCTTCCAAGAATAGGAAAGGGAATATAACTTATTCATTGAGAGATACCGTAGATGTCAACCTCTGGTTGGAAGAATGTTGTCGGCAGCAACTGTTTTGCGTTTAGGAAAAAAATGGGAATCATTTTTAGGGAGTGTTTCTATTTCAGCAGCAAAGGGGGCATTTCCAGAATTCATGTGAGAATTATAACTTTCTAGGCAAGAGGAGGGTAAAGAGGCTAAAAAAAAAGGAGGAATTGCAACTGAAAACATGATTGGTGAAGGATGGTAGGCAAGAAAGAATAATTAAAGTTAAAAAAATGTTCTTCACTAATGCCAGGAGACTAAGTAACAGGATGGAGGAGCTTAAAGCTAAAAGTACATCGCAAGAAATACAATGTAGTTGCAGTAAGTGACACTTAGTTTCATGAGAAAATTTGAGGAAGAGGATGAGAAGGCTACAATATGTACAGGTATGATAGGAAAGAGAAAATAAGAAGTGCAGCAATCGAGGTAAGACGGCATTGTGTCGAAAGAGAGGGGTGATACGAAAGGAGGGAATTAATGTCGAGGAATCTGTCGGGATAGAGATTAGAGCACAAAAGAACAGCAAGGTACTAATGTGATGCTTTTATAGGACTTCTGGTATGAGGGTAGGGCAGGGTAGAATGATTCACAAATAATTCAGAGAAACATGTAGTAAGGGAAGGGTATTGATAATAATGGGAGATTTTAATTTGCCAAGGATAAAAAGGGCATAGAAACAGGGACAGGGCAAAGCACATAAGGAATTTCTGGATATAGTTCAGGAATTATTTTTCAGGCAGTTTGTAGATGAGCCCATGAGGGTGAGTGCAGTGTTAGACTCTCTTTTTCAGTAATGATCCCAATACAGTGGAAGAAATTAAAGTAGGAGAGCAATTTAGGGACAAGTAATAAAAACAAATAACTATGACACTCGGTAGAGCGCATACCTCCGCCAGGCTGAACAGTTCACGTTTTGTTTCCCACTGAAAGGCGGGATCTGCATCCAGACCTGAACCAAAATCGAATCGGCTTCTTTTTGTCATCTAACCAATTCATCTACCTCGTTTAGAAGTAATCCGTCCACAACTTTTTGAGATATCCTGTGCACAGGAAGACAGACAAACAAACAGACAGACAGACAGAAAGGGGTGAAAACATAACCTCTGTCAACCTTCAGTGGCAGAGGTAATACTATGAGTTCCCTCACAAAGAATTTCAACACAGGAGGCAATTGGGATCTCGTTAAGCCGATAAAATAACTGCCAACCTATGGTTGTGTGTCTGTGCTCTATGGTTATTAAATGCTGAACATCAAGCAAGGAGGCAGCACATATCATTTTTCAAGTCTTTGGTATGATTTGGCAGGGGTTGGGTTTGAACTGCCGAGTGCAGACCTCCCAGACTCAGAGAAGATGTTCAAGCCATTACACTACCATGTCTGGTCTGCCTGTTGTGCCACTGGATATAGTGTGTGCAAGTATTCTGTTGAGAGTTAGAGTTCAGGATGGCAGAGTAAGACAGTTAGATTTCATGAAGACAAACTTTGAGAGTATGAGGCAAGATTACAGTGCCTTCAGAAAGTATTCACACCCATCAACTTTTGTCACATTTCATTGTGTTACAGCCTGAATTAAAAAATATATTGTTTAATTTTATGTCACCGATCTACACGAAATACCCCATAATGACAAAATGAAAAAATGTTTTTACAAATCTGTCAGGGGTGGGGTAATACACGCACAGTGGGGGTTTCCTTCCCTTTGGTGTACGAAAGCTGTTCGCGATGCCGAACCCAGAGCATTCTCTAACGACAACAACCCAGGGTCATGAACGAATGGATCTTTGTCAGTTGGTGTCTGTGACTTCCGAGTGATGTGACAGCGTAACGTTTTAAAAACTTGCATTTCAAATGAACAGATACAAAGTCAAATGAGAAAGTTCACCATTACATGCAATGTCCAACTCCGATTCCAGCATCAAGTTGTTTCTTCCGCCCAGTGTCCCAGTCTTGCCGGCACAACTCACGTGTGTTCACCTCATCCTCCATGGCTGTCGATTCTTCAATTTCCGGCATGGTGCACTCTCTCGTACGCTAGCCCATCCAGGTTGATTTCAAGAGCTCAAAGGAAGTCTTTCCCGGTACACAATCTGAATGAGCTTTTATCAACCTCATAATAATCAGCTCCATGCATTAACAACCGCTTTGGACATTAACACCTTGTTCATTCATCAGAGTTAAATAGAGTACGGGACAATCAAAACTCACTTCTTGTCTCATGTCTGTCTGTCTGTCTGTCTCTCTCTCTCTCTCTCTCTCGGGTTTATATAGTATCACAGAACAATCTTGTGCCTTCCAGCAAATGCGATTCTAGTCCGTACTGGAAGTTTCCTTTGGAAATGTTCCAGCATCTTCACGCATCTCACCAGGCATTCTACAGAACAATACTACCATCTACAGTTAACATTAGCTCATTACATCAAGCAGTTGATATTACAATTTACCAATGTGTGTTAAACTAAACTTATAACATATAACCATCATTTTTATAGTGCTGAGACATCGCGCTGTTATATAATTGGCTATTCTGTCCTGTGTCTTCTGTCACACTTATGGCCACGTACGTCCCTATGATCTGAGGGCTATAAATATAAATTTGTCCAACGTCACAATTCTTCCCATCATGCATGCTAATTCACCGCGTCTACATTTAAATTTTATAACTGCAAAATTGTTTCATCATTCTTAACCTCGACTTTTACTGCCCCCAGCCGCGCGATATCGAAGTATTCGCTTCTTGTTAATCGTTCATTTACCGGCATTTACTAACGTGTACAACATCTAGCTTACAACTGACAAAATTCATTAAAAATGAAAAGCTGAATTGTCTTGCTTCAATAAGTATTCAACCCCCTGAGTCAATACTTTGTAGAAGCGCCTTTGGCAGTGATTACAGCTTCAAGTCTTCTTGGGTATGTCTGTATCAGCCTTGTATGTCTCTGTGAGCTTTGCACATTTTGATTTGGGGATTTTCTCCCATTATTTCTTGCAGATTTGCTCAAGCTCCGTCAATGTGCATGAGGAGTGTCTGTGAACAGCAATATTCAGGTTTTTCCAAAGATTCTCAATGGGATTCAAGTCTGGGCTTTGGCTGGGCCACTCAAGGACTTTCACGTTCTTGTTCTGAAGCCATTCCAGTGCTACTTTGGCTTTATGCTTGGGGTCATTGTCCTGTTGGAATGTAAATATTCACCACAGTCTCAGGTCTTTTGTACTCTGAAACAGGTTCTCCTCAAGGATTTGCCTGTATTTTGGCTCCATTCATTGTTCCCTCTATCCTTACAAGTCTCCCAGTCCCTGCCGGTGAAAAGCATCCCCATAGCATGATGCTGCCACCACCATGCTTCTTGGTAGGGATGGTGTTAGATGGGTGATGAGCTGTGCTCGGTTTCTGCCAGACGTAGTGCTTTGCATTCAGGCCAAATAGTTCAATTTTCATCTCATCAGACCACAGAATATATCACCTCGTGCTTTCAGAGTCTTTCCCATGCCTTCTTGCAAACTCCAGGTGTGTTGTCATGTGCCTTTTTCTCAGAAGCGGCTTCCATCTGGCCACTCTCCGATAAAGCATAGCTTTGTGAAGTGCTGCAGAGACCGTTGTCCTTCCGGCAGAAACAGTTTGGAAAGGTAAGAGGATAATACGCATCTGAGAGTGCTGAACAAGCTTGGCAGAGCAGGTAAACCTGATTTAAACAATATTTTTTAACAGCTCATTGTGGGTAGCAGAGGTATTGGAGGATTGGAGGGGAGGAAATGTAACATTATCTAAGAACGGATCCTCAGAGAGGAGCTACAGACCATATGCTAGTTTTGAGAGACATTCATTCGAGATGAGATGGGGAATCATTTCGAAAAGTTGTAGCTAATTAAAGGCAGTCGGAATGAATTAAGTAAATGATGTCATGTTTAAGTTTATTGAAGTTCGGTGAAAAAGTTTCTGATTGGGTGAATGAGGGAAGTGCAATGCATGTAGTATATGATGAGACTTTTGGAAGGCATTTGATAAGGTACCACGTGCAAGGCCATTAGCTATGGTTAGGGTTTACGGAGCCTCGTGTTGGGTGGCTTGTGATCTTAGAGTCCTAAGTTTGAGCCCCGTTTGCCACTGAATTAACACCGGGTGGGGTTGACTCAGCCTGTCATCCTTCCGAGGTCAGCGAAATGAGTACCAGTGTGTACTGGTATAAGGACACAGCATCAGCAGCATCGTTGCGCCACAACAAAACAATAGCTACATGGCGGCCAAGCTGCCATATGCAAGAAATAGATGAAGAGCTTATGGAATGCTTGATAGAATACCTTACTGGATTGAAAACTGGCTTAATGTAATGAAAGAAAGAGTGGCTGTGAGTAAGAGGCTGTATGGCTTGTTGGATGCAAGTAATTGGGTACCTAAGGGATTGGTAGCGGGACCCTTATTATTCATAATTTAAAACAATGAGTTGGATAATGGGGTTAAGAGTCGAATTTCCAAATTTGCAGATGACATAAAACTCGGAGGTAAAATGGATAGCAGAGAGGGTGGTGATCAGATTCAAGAAAGTCTCGATACTTTATTAGATTGGATAAAGGATTGGCAGATGCAATTTAACAAAAAGAAATGTAAGGTTCTGCAGATGGGTAAGAATAATGAAAATAGGAACTACATGATGCAAAGGACAGATTTGGAGCGTGTCACCAACTATAATTATCTGGGGTCGGAGTAAATATGGGGTGGGGAATAGAGGGAAGGGGGGGTGGGGGTTAAGCAGACAGCATACTGTATATAATTGAATCCAATAAGGTTTTTGGTTATATTTGCCGGGTCGTCAATTATAAATTAAGACAGGTGGCATGAATACTACACAGGAAATTAGTGAGGCATCACCACAAATAATATGTAATGTTCTGATTGGTACATCAGAGAAAGCTGGGGTACAGCTGTCATCGTGGGGAGGGGTTCAGCATAGAGCTACTAAAATTGATTGATTAACTAGACCAAGCTATAACTTAAATGAAGGCTTCCTGTTTGCAAAGGTGAGCACACCAAACTCCAAAGGTAAACTGACCATCTCGGCCCGAGGGGTTTGTCGGTATTATCCTGATTATTGTAGAAAAAGGCTCGAGTTGAATGTGGCAATTTTTTTTTACTCTTATTTCACAGTAAATTCATCCAGTATTTTTGACATGGAGGACAAACTTAAAACCGTCACGGAGAACTGATTTTTTTTGCTGTTGCCCACAGAAAGGTAAGTTTTGCTGTTATCAAGATAACTTTATTGTGAAGTTCTTGTGTTGTATCAGTGACAGGAGGACCACTGAGGAATTTATTCAGCGTGGACATCAAATCCCTGTCGACTGATTTTTCTACAGATGAGGGTCTTCAGTGACTCAAACGATTTTTCGATCACTATACTACAATGGAACCAAGCACACAAACTCAATTTTCCCTCACCCAACTGGTTCTCACTTGACCTCAACTGCAGCTTGTCATTTGCTGGTGAATCTGACAAGCAGACCAATGGTGCAGCAATGAGTACCAAAATAGATCCCAGCTATGCAAATCCTTTTGCTCGTTTTACGGTATCTCATTTTTGACCAGATTGACAGGACAGTCCCACACCCTAAGTCTTTGGCCTCTACATACTGGACTACTGAATTGGTCATGGTTCTTGTCGCAGAGAGGATCTTGAACGGTTTGTCGACTTTGTCAATTCCTTCCACTCTGCCCTGATTTTACATCAGGTACCCTCTGTCAGCTTTCTCGACATTAATATATTAGTCAATATTAGTCAAAGGGAATAGATCGCCACTAATGTCCAGAACAAACCTACCGATTCACAAAGCTACCATCGATATTCATCCTCCCACCCCTTCCACATCCAAAGTTCAATTCCATATTTTCAATTCCTCGAGGATAAAACCATCTGTGGAGTGACAATTCTGACTTGAAATCCAAAGAGATGTGCAGGTTATTTGTCGAGCAAGCCTTTCCCACCTTTGATGTGGCCGGAGCACTGGAGCACCTGAGCAGTTCGATATGGTGAGGGATTATCATGGTGGAATTTTGATGCCCTGATTACACAAGTCAAGGACCTTTCTTCCATGTAGCTGACAGAAACTAGTTGTTTTTGAGACCTCATGGTAATTTGTTTAGTCTTTAGTGGTAACCGTTGTTTCCTTTGGAATGAAATGTGTTAGATGACCACCATAGTCTTCTCGGCTGATTCCTTGTCACAAAATTTCTCTGGTGGATGAAAGTCTGAATGCTACCGCTGTGCCAAATTAATGCCTTTTCGTTTCTGGATTGAAGAGGAGCATCCAGGTTTTGGTCCATAGTGATCACATTGCCGTTCCAAAAATGTCCCAAATGAGCTGCATTCCTGCTCACCATGATGTTGTTAGACAGGGAGGATAATCGTGAAGCCACCGATCACATCATCAAAAAAAAATCACACTTATTCAGCATGAGGAGTATTTGCCATGTAGCAAGTTTCACCTGTTTCCATGGTGTGGTTTCAGAGATACAGAGGTCCAAAGTTTTCCCCCCCCCCAACATTGCTGCCACACCACGTGACCTATGACGTCATAATTATCATGAATGCATTCTGCATGAGAGCCGCACCTATGGTGAAAGTTTTGTGTCAATCGGACCAGCGTTTGCAGAGAAAACGGAGAAAATTAGCATGGATGGACGTCCGGACGGACAGACAACCTAAAAACACAACTTCGTCAGCAGAGGCATAAAAGAAGGCTTTTTGTTGGCGGTTTGTGGTGGCACCCGGCATGCCAAAACCTTCGACATTTTAAGATCAGCGTGCAATATCATGTACTCATTGATATCACATGACATCATTATTTGATATATCTGTAGCCATGGTGATTTCTTCCATCCATATTCTGTGATTGCTCATCAAAAAAAAAATCTTCCACACACTGAATGTTATTAAGTGAACAGCTTGTCCTTGGTTTTCTGAAATGAGGCTCAGTTTTGCAGCTTTCACATCCTTCTTTAAACTTCTGCATCCAATTCTGAAATTTTTCCGAAGCCACGATCGGCTCTCTCCGCACTGGTGGTGATCAATTTCCGCAGGAGTATGCCCACTCAGATGTAAAACAACATTACGTCAACGCATTGCTCAAGCAAACTCTGAAAATGATCAAGTTTCAGTGTACGAGTACACAGCACAAATACAACACTGCCAATAACACAGCACGTGACGTACGCTGCTCCCCACGTTTTCATTGACGCGTAAAATGTTCTACAAACAATTTGTGCAATTGTTCAGTTCAGAGTCAGAAATTCGAGATTTATGAATGAGGAGATGTATATTCGAATGTACCTGTACAGCAAGTACCTCGTCGTGTATTTATTTATTTATCACCCATCTTCTAACCCCATTTTATGCTTCGACCTTGCTTGTTTGTTTCCCTGTTATTTCCCCTTTTTTCTCCCAGTCTCTGTCCCCTTCATTTAAAACTCCTGAACCCTGACCCTCCCTTTTCTGAGGTGTCAACACCAGTCATTCCCAGTCCATGTTCACCACGATTCCTGACGTATCTCTGACGCAGGCACCACTGATGCGCTCCCACCTCATATCATCACGGCCGAGGCCTTCCAAAGAATTAAAAAAAATGGTACGTGCAGCTTCCACACTTGACATTCAGCATTTATAAGGAAAAAAATATGTACAATCCTCATACGTTGGCATCCATGGAGAGGAGGAAATTCACTGTGGAACATCTTGCACCTGATGGAGCAGCAAGGATTACATATGGGCAGGGTTACCAGAGGATGGTGTCACTGAGCCAGAAGCTCGACCAATGAGCCGCGCTCTAAAGCGAAGGCAGCGCAGTGAACAACAAGCTGCGCCGGGACGCTGAACACGCCTCGGCCAAGGGCATTTTATGTCCGGGGAGCCCAGGCCTCAAGGTCGTATGCGTTCGCAGAACCAGAGAGCCAGAAGGAGTCATCTGGGAACAAGTCAAGTCACTGTGAGATGCTGCGCAAGTGGACTCTGTCGGAAGCGAGAAAGCTTGCCATGGAGTGAGTGCGAATGAGCCGCGGAACTCTTTCCCTGGATGTGCCAGTGATTACACACTGATTTAGTTGATTTTTTTAATGCTTTCCCTATTTCTAATCGTTCACCTGGTACACATAAAGAGCAATCAAAGATTTCCCCCTCGACCCATTCAGAGCAGGGGTACTGATACGCAATCATGATTTCCTCTTCACATTACAAAGCATTCACTGCATTTCTCTCTACACTGCTCCTTACACAATTACCCTCTCTTCTTTCCTTCCCCCCACCCCCTGTTTTCATGTTGGGTGTACACCACACAAGTGTACAGGCTTGCGTCGGGTGAGTGAGGGGTCATCAACAAGACCCGCATTCTTTATCTTTCTGTATATTGCTCTTGCATGTCTAATTTCCCGAAATGAATGAGGCGCATATGTTTGTCGTTTCATGATAAGGTGATTGTCTAAGCCCGAAGGGGCTTACATGCATAAGGGTAAGGCTTCCTTTTGTGACACTGCATTACTTGAAAATACATGCCTTTTGTTAATAAGACTATTCGTTTCCAACCTTCCCGAGTGTCTCTTTCTCAGTGGGTTCGACAGAGTATGTAAATAGTGGATGGGAGTTTTGCCCTGTAGTTTCACTGCAGTCATAGATTAGCCGACATCCTACTAAGGGTTTGCTCGGCTTATTTGAGGGATTAATTTGCCAGAAAGGTAACATGGGAATTGGATGCGAGGACCCTACCTAAATTAATTGTCTCAGATAGAATCCATGGTTGCTTAGGCCTAAGTCACATTTGCTCTACGGCGAGGATATGGCAGCCGTACGCCCTCTGAATTGACAGAAACGTGCGGCGGCCGCAGAGTTTCTGCGGTGGCCTCAGGGTAGCCCTACACCGTTTGGCTATCTTTTACAGGCCGTAGGGGTCGCCGTGGAATTATAACGTGGAGTTATAACTTTTTTCATTTCTACGTTTGCCGTAGCAATTCGACAAGCCGAAAAAAAAAAAACTGGTAAAAAATAAATAAATAAATAAATGAACCCACTCGTTACCGTCCGTCTGGCGGCACGTTCGCCTTAGGGCCCCCCTGCGGTCGCCTTGCGGGAACCTTGAGGCTACCTTGCGTCTGCTTTGAAAATTATATGGCTGCCGCAGGGCCCCCTTAAGGTCACCGTGTGACATCAAATCAAAGACCGTACAGCAACCCCACGTTTTCGGTTTCCACAATTACTAAATATCCCGTGCGGCTCCCCGAAAAATAAAAACATATGTGACTGCTACATTGTGTGACCGTGGAAATACTGCGGCCGCCGTATAATTGCTAGTGGCCGTAGATTTTGGAGACCCCACGGCCGCCGTGGCAAATGTGACTTAGGCCTTACCAATCCGTCGTGATGCGAAGTTATCTGCATCTCATCAGCTTCAGGGTCAAAGGTTGGGAAGCAGGTGTGAGAGACCACTTGTGACCCATAATACGATTTTCGATTTGGGAAGACGGGCATTTAGGTGATTTAAATTGATGATGTTTAATTTGCGAGGCTGAGGCCATTTATTCCTGATGCGTAAAACACCTTGCATCATATGCCTGGATAAAACAGACGTTTTAGAATGCCAGCTACATTTTCCAGCCAATCATGATGTAATTTTGTTTAAAAAAAAATCTCCATGGGTAAGCGCTCCTGTGTTGAAAGTCTTGTGTCAATCGCTCCAGTAGTTGCGGAGAAAACAGATTGAAAAGAGTACTGGAACAGCACTCGGTAGGGTGCATATCCCTGCCAGGCTGAACAGTTTACGTTTTGTATCCCACTGATAGGCTGAATCTGCTGACCTGAACTAAGCTCGAATCGGCATGTTCTTGTCACCTAACCAACTCATCCACCTTTTGTCATAACTCGTCCATAAGTTTCTGAAATGTCATGATATATATATATATATATATATATATATATATATATATATATATATATATATATATATATATATATATATATATATATATATATATATATATATATATATCGTTTTGGACACAAACTCTTAATGGTGGAAGAATCACTTTTAAAAAAAACATTAAAATTACAGTATCCGGATCCAGATCTTCACCAAAATCGATTCAGCTTGTCTGTCACACACCCAATCTGTCCACAAGTTTTTGAAATATCGTGTTATACAGTACAGTACACTTGTCACCAATCTTCGAACCCTTAACCAGGGTAAAGTATATCGTCTTTGACCCTACCTCTAAATGGTGAAGAATCACTTAAAAATTCTCGTATCAAACCCTGAACTCACCTGAACCAGGTATATAAAGTATATTGTCTTTAACCCTTTCTCGAAATGGTGAAGAATCACTTAAACTCAAATGAGCCAAGATCCTCGTCCGCTTAATGATGACGTCATAAAAACGAATATGATGTAATTGTGATGTATCCGGTTTGCGATAAATTATCTGTGTGAATGCCCGGCTTGATTTCCGCAAACAAAATTCAAACAGCTTGCCTAGTTTCAGAGATAATGGTACAGGCAATTTCCATTAGTGGCAATATTATGATGTCAAGTTTTTTTTCTAGGAAGAATTTCCAAAATCGGAGATGGTTACTGCCTGCGCGTGGGCTTTCTGCATATACATGGCAAGTTTCACGAAGATCCGATGAAAACTCTGGGTTGTGAAACAAAAAAAATGTCAAAAAATAGGAATGAAGTCATAAAAATTGATATGACGTCATAGTGATGCATCATATGTGCGGTAATTCATCTCTGCTAATGCCCTGTTCGATTCCCACAAACAGAATTCAAAAAGCTTGCCTTGTTTCAGAGACAATTTTTTAGGCGATTTCCATTGGCGGAGATATTTTGACGTAATTACTTTTTTTTCTTGGAGGAATTTTCAAAATCGGAGATGGTTACTGTCTGCGCAGGGTATTTTTACATATATATGCCAAGTTTCAGGAAGTTTCGATGAAAACTGTAGGCTGTGAAACAAAAAAGTCCACAAGAAGAAGATGAAAAACAACAACGTGAGTTAGACTCAGAGATCCTCCACGAGGATCTAAAAATTCTCGTATCGAGATCCGGATCCTCACGAAAATCTAATCAATTTGTCACTGTCACACAGCCAACCTGTCCACCAAGTATGATCTGAATCCATCCATAACTTTTTGATGTCCTGCTTACAAACAAACAAACAACCAGACAGACAGGGGTGAAAACATAACCTCAGCTCTCCTTCGGTGGTGGAGGTAATAAAGGTGAAAAAGTGAAGGTGGAAGTAAAAGAAACACGCGAGGGCTTTGATTGACTTTCCACAAAATGGTCAAGGATGGTTGTGGATGCCTATTACTCATCTAAGCAATACTTAGAGGTATATTTTGGAGGGAAGGAGGCAGAAAGAGCAAGACCTGAGAATATGCCGTTGAAAACTGAGAAACTTTCAATGATTTGTTTGTATAATGAGGTAGTTCTACACTTGCCACTGTGTTACTGTGAGAATTGCTTTTTCCAAAGATAATGCCCAAGGCCTTTCATGTCACAGTAATGTGTGGGACACTAAAGTAGCAGTCTGAATATACCTAGAAGTTACTCCATGGTGCTAGTAAACGGTCTAATTATAACTTACAAGGCCACGTGCGAGGAAAGAACTTGACATGAAGCATCTGGCTTTGACATGAAGCAAATTTGGGGTTGTCAATCCAAGAAAGATTGTAGCTGATTATTGTGCCCAAAACAGATGTCCCCATCTGAACCCCTGGCTCATGATGTCGGGTACCCAGGTTGAAATCCCATATCCCACATGAGTTTCTCCGTTGTGTGTGAATGTCCTTGAAATTGATGTGAAAGTACACAATGGTGTCCATTCATGTTTTGGTCCTGTGTGCGATTTCATTACAAGCTCCTCAATGAGCCTCAGATCAATGTAAAAATAAAATGAAATGAAAACTCGAAAGAACGGGTTACTGCTATTTGCTGTTCAGATATATGACTGATCGCAATGCACAAACTAAGGTACCGAGCTATTCTCGAGTCTTTATGGAAGGTGCAGGTATGCAGCTTCAACTTACGAAGGTACACAACCTTTGGTAGGAGTCCAAGTCCTTATCTTGATATCTGAGGTTTGCAGCCTGATCACAAGTTGGGTCCACAACGCAGTGAAATCATTAATGGAAGAAAAAGTTGGAGTTGAGGATTCCACAAGGCACCAAAAGGATTTGGGGAAAAATAGCTCAGAAAGTTTTCCTTTCACCTGAACCAGGTAACACCATCTTAATAGTTAATACAAACATCTGTCCTGAATTCCGGAAAATGAACTGTTCAAGATGCCCTTAAAGCAATCGACTTCAAAGTTCAAGTCAAATTTTGTGCATATTCATTTTTCAAAACTATTTAAGTTGAATTTTTTTCATAGCCAAACTGTACATCTTATAAACTGTCAAAATAAAAAAACAAAAAAAATCATTATGAATCATCTGCATATGACGTATGGAAGGGGCGGCAGTGTAACCTGAGAAAAGGACCAGCCTAATGGTGAGGAGCATCCACTCTGAGTCTGAGAGGTCAGCGGTTTATACCCCAGCCAAATTAAACCAAAGACCAACTGTAACGTCACTCTTCGACATCGTGACGTTGACACATATGCCTTGCCCACATTATTACATCATTATACATACTTGTACCAAGTTTGACTTTGATTCCTTCAGCTGTTCATAAGTTATTGCGGAAATGAAAAACCGATCACGGACTCTGACCTTTGACTTTTTGATGCCGACATCGAATCAGTTCATCTTTGCATCATAATATATACTTATACCAAGTTTGTTCAAAATCCCATCATTGGTTCACAAGTTAGTGCGGGAACCCAATTTTTACCGAACAGGATATCTGACCTTTGACCTCTTGCCCCCATAATCTAATCAATTCATCTTTTCATCATTATACACAGTTGTACCAAGTTTGACTTGGATCCCTTCAGCCGTTCTTAAGTTATCGCGGTAACGAAAACCTATCATGGATGGATGAACAGTAGCACAGACAGACAGACAGACAGATAGACATAGACGGACTGACGGATGCACAGACATAATGCCTCCGGTGACTTCGTTGGCAGGGGCGTAACAATAGTACGTGCTGCTTTTTTGCTTGACACAGCATTTAAAAAGGATAGAGCATGGGCAAACAACCATTGGTTGGAAGACTAGTGAAGGTTTTCATGGGCCTCATTGTCTGCTCCTGCATCAAAGTTACTTGGTGATGGATTATAATTATTATAAGGAAGGGAATGAGGGAGAATAGGGAATAAAGGAGAGGGTAGGGAGTTAAAGACCATGCCATATCTGCAACTGCAACTGCAGAGTCGATCTGCAATCATAGTCGATCTGCCATGATTCAACCAAGCATAAGTCACCTGAAGCTGACCCATGATATAATGATATCTCATTAAAGATTGGTCGACAGAAAAATATACTACCACTACCTTCTGGTCCAAGTCTTTCAGGAAATGGCTGGCTTGGCCCGATGTTCAACAGGATGTGATTTTAAGAGGAATTGGGAATTGCTTTATGGTGTCGGTGATAAATCATCTGTTTTTCGCAAAAGACGCCGTAGGATACAGTATTATGTCCACCAACAAACAACACTGAAAGACACATGGGTCTTCCACCAAACGTCCACCCATGGACTGCGCACGCACGCACACGCACACACACACAGATGCATCACATCACACTGCAAGTGAAATACCAGGATGACAGTTAATAACTGGGGTAACATTCAAAACCAGGATAGACAGCTGGGAGGTGAGTGTGCATACCTGCCAGTCATGGTAGTAGTCCACACAATAGTCTCCTCCTATTCGAGTATCCCATTTCTCATCACACTCATTCTCACTTTCCTCCCTCCTTCGTCCTTCCATTTCATTCATCATTGTTTTTTTTTCTAAAACGTTTTCCCAAGTTTATCCCCACATTTAGCATATGTAATATGAGGTACATTGTTACGATTGGATCCATCCTCAAAAGGTTTTCTTTTTTGATATCCTGCTTACAGACAAATAAACAACCAGACAGACAGACAGACAGACAGACAGACAGACAGAGGTGAAAACATAACCTCGGCCATCCTCACTATGATTTTCAGACTGAAATATGATTTCCATTTGAATGGCATCAGGAAAGATGCACTGCTTTGAAGAATGGGTGACACTAGCTATGGAGAAAAGGATGAGGTTTTGCTCGCACAAGACCATGCCATCATGTTTGGGGGGGAGTAAGGGTGGGGCGGGGGGGGAGCATTTTTACTCCGTCTCGAACACAAAAGGTGCCAAATATCAACAACTGGGCAGTGAGCCGGATAACCCACTTTGATGCCACACATTGCAGAGTTAAACGGCAAGCATAAACTCCAAGAGCAACATTGAAGGAATAATAAACCTTTATAAACACCGACCAACAAATTATGATATTTAAATTCGCAAAAAAATCTGATAGGTTTTTATATGTAGTCGATATATAAACAGCTGTTGCTAAGGAAGATCAGATGAACAAGTCTTGGGAGAAAAGGTTCAAGCTGGTACAAGTTAGACTCTGCACACTTATCCTTGCTACATCTGGTATAATTACAACCACAGCTGTACAAATATTAAAGTTTCATCAGAACAATGGGAGGAAAAGCCATGTTTATCCACACCCAAATCATAACCCGAGCAGCCCAGTTGGATTTCTTAGCTATATCTCTATATCTATAGCTATATCCAGCACAAGGCTGAAAAATCATTGGCTGAGGGCATGGCTGTGCTGCTGATGTCTCCTCTGTAGGTTAGGGCATGAATTTGGATTTTGTTAAGGATGCCAACGATAACTCACCTACTCTTCACAAAAGTCACTGTGCGATATTTAGAATCCACCTAGTGCTATCAGACAGGACAGTCAACTTGTTGTCCATTTGAGGGATGGGTCAATTTGTGACGCAACGCCCTACCTGCGAAGCACCAATCTGATCGCTTAGTCGGGCCGAAAATCAAACCAAAACCAGACAGCTCAAAGGTAAGTGTGCTCCCTCTGCATCATCCATTCAGATCATATCGTTAGTAGGTCACTATGCATTTACCATCAGTGTTTTGCACAATTGCATCATCCCATTTGCAGGGAATTTTTGCTGATCCTTGTACAATTGAAGAATCCTGCAGTCAGGCAAATCATGCAAAATAAATGGAGAGAAGATGGTGGCAGATGTACTATATCTTGGCGAAACATGTCAATATGGATCAGTATGTTTGTGGTCTAACAGAAGTTAAAATATTAAACGGGTGATTGTTCAAAGCAAAGGTTAATATTGTTCAAAAAGGCCTCTGTGGGAAAATTCATCCAAGATTCGAAAACTGGTTACTCCCTCTTACGGTATGACAGACCTGAGCCTCGTCCTGGTGGAGGTGTTGCTCTCTTCATCAAAGACTCTATTCCTCACTCTCCCTGCACTGCTCTCACTCCCCCACACCCCCAGGAATACCTCTGGCTTCGGCTTCCCCTCCACTCCCACCTCATGTTTATATGTGTACTGTACCGTCCACCGAACAGTGATGACTCCATCTACACCTCACTCTCCGAAAACATGGACCATCTTCTATCTTCTCATCCAAACTCTCTCTTCCTCTTATGTGGCGACTTCAATTGTCATCACGCCAGTTGGCTAGGTGTGGGTACCTCTCTCACCTGCCATGGGACATCAGCAAAAGCTTTCTGTGACTCATTGGGACTGACTCAATCGGTCAACTTCCCGACCCGGATCTCAACCAATGGTACTCCATCTCTTCTGGATCTGATTTTGACAAATTTCCCTGACAATATCTGCTGCTCTTCCTTCGCTCCAATTGGTTCTTCTGACCACGTCCTTATTAAAGTGGACATCTCTCTGGCTGTTATCAGAGAACCACCTCACCGCCGTCGAGTCTGGCATTTCACTCAAGCCGACTGGCAGGGTCTCCGAGCAGCCATCAAACTTACAGACTGGTCTCCTATCACTACTTTCTCAAACATCAACTCATCCTGGGAATTCTTTCAAAGAAACTT
Organism: Eptatretus burgeri; assembly: GCF_056783735.1. NCBI lineage: Eukaryota > Metazoa > Chordata > Myxini > Myxiniformes > Myxinidae > Eptatretus > Eptatretus burgeri. The sequence goes on from NC_140971.1 coordinate 23,598,598, forward strand.
GCTCTCCCTCATGCACAGATTTATCCCCTCTCGTGTTCAGTTGTCTTACCCTTCCTCCCGCCCTTGGTTTACTGAAGCTTGTGGCGAGGCAGTTGTCCTGAAACAACTTGCCTTTGCCTCATGGAAAGCAAACCCAACTGAGGGCAATCTCAGTTCTTTCCACAAAGCTCGGAACAAGTGTGTATCTACCCTCAGGAGAGCCAGAAATCAACATCTTTCTCATCTCAAGTCTGAACTCTCAAACCTCTTTCCCTCCTCAAAATCCTGGTGGCGTTTAATCAAATCTGTTTCTGGTGTATGTTCCCCCTCCATCCCCTCCCTTACCTCAAATGGCCGCACTGCTGATTCCACACGTGATAAAGCTGAATGTCTAAACTCGGTGTTTGCAGCTAAATCTTGTGTCCCAAACCCATCACTATCTCTACCCACTTTACCCAGTCGCACCCAACTGTCCCTGGACTTTGTATCCTTTTCTCCTGACAAGGTGGAGAGCTTGCTTTCAAACCTCAAGTCAGATTCTGCAACTGGTCCAGACGGCATCAGCCCACGTGTCCTCAAAGCCTGCTCTTCTGCTCTTGCTCACCCTCTCTCTGTTCTATTCACCCTCTCATTTTCCCAAGGTCATCTGCCATCTGCTTGGAAATCTGCTAACATCACTGCCCTGCATAAAAAAGGTGCAAAAACAGATCCCTGTAACTATAGACCAATCAGCCTTCTCCCAATCATCAGCAAGGTTATGGAATCCATCATCGCTTCAGACATGAAATCCTTCCTCTTCTCCAATGGCTTGATTTCCAATCATCAATTTGGTTTCAGACCAGGTCACTCTACCCTAGATATGCTGCTACTGCTCTCCCATCAATGGATGGAGGTCCTCCATGCCAGACAGGAAATCCGAGCCGTATCCCTGGACATATCACATGCTTTTGACACAGTCTGGCACCCTGCCCTACTCACCAAACTCTCTGCCCATGGTATTCAAGGCCATCTCCACTCATGGCTCGCAGACTTCCTCTCCTGTCGCAGTCAACGTGTGGCCCTAAATGGAGTTCTTTCATCCCCTCTTCCTGTGCAGGCTGGAGTTCCTCAAGGTAGCGTTCTGGGCCCTGTTCTTTTTCTGGTTTTCATCAATGATCTCTCGGACTCTCTGGAAAATCCTCTATTTCTCTTTGCCGATGACTCAACCCTCTGCCGTACCATCTGTCATCCCTCAGCCCGGCAAGCAGCAGCTTCTTCACTCACTGCAGATCTGGATAAAATCACAAACTGGTCCAACACGTGGAACATGTCTTTCAATCCAGACAAATCTCACACTCTCACTATGTCTCTTCGAAAGGACCGTTTACAAACCCTGCCCATCTGCTTTCTCACCAATCGTCTGGAAGAAGTCTTTTCTTTCAAGCTTCTGGGACTCACTATCTGCCATGACCTTTCCTGGGAAAGTCACATTTCCAACCTTGCCTCAAAAGCCAGTCGCCGACTGAGAATCCTCCGTCGTGCAAAGTCCTTCCTCGGCCCTCTTGAGCTCCTGACCACTTACAAAGCTTTTGTCCGTAGCCTGATGGAGTACTGCTCTCCCCTCTGGGCTGGTGCTCCTGCCTCCCACCTTTCTCGACTTCACGCTGTCGAAACCAGGGCTTTTAAGATCATTGGCATCTCCCGCAATGAAGCTGAGTCTTTGGGCCTCTCACTCAATCACCGCAGGTTGGTGGGTGGTCTTTCTGTCTTCTACCGACTCCTCTCAGCCTTGCCCCCCTGCTCTCTCTGCGATTTGTCCCAACCACATTTCCACAGGGCGCTCAAGGTCCGCCAACAACCCCCTTCTGGCAAAACTACCAAAATCACGAATCACTGCTCATCTTCACTCTTTCATTCCTCTTTTTTTCCCGCCTTTGGAATAAACTTCCTCCACTCTATTCTTTCCCATTCTTCCCTTCAGGCTTTCAAAACAGCTGTTCACCACCACCTCTTATCTTCCCCCATCCAAATCCTCGATCTTTTCTCCCGCCGATATTCCACCCAAGCCCACTTCCTTCAATTCTCCTGCTTTCCTTCCTGAAAGTCCCTTTAATGTTCATCTTCCCCTCGCCATGTTCCCCGTCCCATCCCCATCCCTCTCCCTTCCACAGTTCACCTGTGTCTGTTCCCCAATGTTTTGTCCCTTCCACTCCCGCCCCTCTTGTCTCATGCCTCCTTGCTGTGAGTTGTGTGTTAGCTCTCATACGAGCCTCGACCAAGGTATACAAAAAAAAAAAAAAAAAAAAAAAAAAGGTATGCACAAAAACACCACTTTCATCAACGTCAGTCACTTCTGGTAAGTTAATGGTTTCTGTCTGGCAGATCATAAAGTCACATCCAAAATAAAAATACATTTCACAAAAAATGATTGTATATTAAGTCGGACCATTGACATAGTTTAAACAAGACAACCTTCATCGACAGAATAACAACATTTTTTGAAGTACATGGTAAAATGGTTCTGTGTCACATTTCTATGATGAAAGAAAATGAGGTGTCACCACACTTTATATGCTTCAGAGACAGGTAAAGAATTGTTCTTTTGGTATCCATCACCATCATGATTCATCGTGGCCAAACACCAGGGTTTCAATTGATAGGGTTTCGATATATATATATATATATATATATATATATATATATATATATATATATATATATATATATATATATATATATATATATCTTTATCTATATATATATATATATATATATATATATGTATATATATATATATATATATATATTTATATATCTATATCTATATCTATATATATATATATATATATATATATATATATATATATATATATATATTGTTGCGAATTCGCACCCCGCCGGCGTGCGAACGACCGCTTTCAACCAATAGCGGCCGCTTCGCCCACCGAACGTGCAATTCAGTCATGACCCTCTCGGAACAACGCCGGGAGCTAGTCACAGGTGGGAGTTTAACCTCACCACAACTCAGTCCGCATTCTACCCGCGCGAAATAGGGTCCGATCGCCGAATGGTCGATTTACCTAAGTACCCACGCGGATAGCGTACCGAGGAATTGTACCACGCCACAGGTCGACTCCGGACACAAACTGCTTAAGCGGCTCGTTCCGTGCTTCAGGGATAACCGAGCGGAGTTATCGTCGACCTTGACGGTTCAGATTATTTACCGGGCGTTTTAAACCCACTATTAATCCCTTACGTGATGCAAGATGGAGATTCACACAAAGGAAAGGACACAGCGAAACGGGGAACAATTGGACCAGCACATTTATTCCGCGCCACACGGCAGCACGGAAGGCACGTATATCACAGTCAAGCAAGAAAACACAATAAAAGCAAGCGAAGAGACACACGCAGATCTACCACCGAATAATGCAATTCACACGGCAACACTTATAACAGTTTTACTTCACCAGACTGGCACCAGACACACACCACGTTTTCACAGAACCCAAAAGAAATGGAAGTCGCGACTTCCCTTAGCGCGCCGTCCAGCCCTTGGCGACCGTAACTCCGAGTCCCTCCGGCGTGGTCCACTCGGCTCTTCCCCCGCGCCTGCACGTGTCGTCCGCCCAACAGGAACGAACGAACAGAACCTCCGACCAGGAACAATCACCACAACTCTCGACAATCGACCAAACGAACCAAGAGCAAGGACTCTCCAACAATTCCCTTCAGGGACAAGAGAACAGGGACAAGGGAACGACGTTTTCGTCGACCTTCATGCCCATGCCTTTTGTAGGGTGGGGCTCCGCCCTTCGTCCCGCCCCGTTTCTGGCTCCACCTCCCTTCTGGAAGCTTCCCAAAAGGGGCGTGCCCTCCTGTTGCCCCCCTCCCCGCACTGTGCGGGGGACGAGGAAAATCACTTTTGGCTCAGGGCCAGGGAATTATTCCCCCAAAATCAGGCCCCCACCTTTTTCACCTTTGACCTCTGGCTCAAATCGCACCTCCCCCATGCCAAAGCGTGGGAAAAGCAGGAGGGAAAATCCGGCGGGAGATATTTAAGCGGGAGTTTTGGGCGGGAGATGCCCCTTCGCACCCCGGGTTGCTGTTGCCACTCCGCTCCATTCATCCGTCCCGCGGAGATCGTGACCACACGGTGCTCGTTGAATGGCAAGTGGCAAAGATGTGGTAGCGTAGTTGTGGATGGTGGCGTCGTGGTGTGAATGGCGTGATTGTTGGCGTCGTGTAGTGAATGGCGTGATCGTTGAGATGTTGGTTGTGGCGATGTTCGTTGTTGTTCTTGCACCAAAATAACAACAGCAAAAGAAAAACGGCCAACTGAAGAATCGCAGCCCGAATGGATCACATATTATATTCCCTCTAAACAACGGGTTTTGGCTAACTACACATGGACTTACCGATATATCTCACCTGAGGACCCTTTATGGTGTAATGCGAATTTCCACAGCTGTAACAATATATATTGCTGTTCCTGAACCCAAGGACTTTCTTATCCTGTTTTATTAAATAAGGCAAGTATGTATGTATGTATGTCCGAAAATCAAAGAAAAAAGCAGGGCTGGCCCAATCTCCACCAAATTTTGCAAACATGTTGGAAGTAGCTGGCGTCAAGTCATGGACACACAATAAAAATAAAAATCCCTCTCCGCCCACCCCTTGCAAGGGGGGGGGAGATTTTCACCTGTACATGTGCCACAGTGCAAGTGGTTTACTGACCCCTGCTGTAGGCAAGGGGGATTATTAGCCATGCCACAAAATATATTTGCCCCACCTCCTCCCCCCCCCCCACCTCCAGGCTGTTCATGAAGGGAGTGGGTGTCTCTCGTTACATCAAAGGAAGAATTATATCTCACTCATTTGAATGGCTAATTCTGGATATCAATATGAACACAAGAGAATAACTATAAAGTATGTCAAAATGTATAGCCACTCTGCATCTGCTTTGTACTCAAACTCAACTTGATGAAAACAACTAAAAAAAAAAAAAGTCAATTTTTTTATGAATTAGTGTTTTACACACTCTCATTGTATAAGTTTGTTGAAAATTTGATGACAAATGCTCCAATGGTAAAAAGGTTATGCCCTGGACAGACACACTGAATCTCAAATGGTAAATAAATAAAGAAACACGGAAAAGATTGCAAAAACCAGCCTATCTCAGGTTGACATGTGGCAGACAGGCGAATTAGGACTTTTTCTACTTACTGTGACTTTGCTCTTTGACATTTTGACCCAATTATTAAAGTGTTCTCCATATAATAAGGGTTTTGTTGAAAATTTGATGACAAGAGCTTAAATGGTAAAAAAAAAAGTGCCCTGGACACACACACACACACACACACACACACACACACACACACACACACACACACACACACACACACACACACACACACACACACACACACACACACGGAGGACAGCTCAACTGGAATGGAGAGCGAATCATTAGAAATGCCCAAGCCCAGTGACACTACATGGATAGCTTCAAGAAAATGGTAGGACTGAGCCAATTGCGCAGGTGTAGGTAGAAACAGAAAGCACAAGTCACCTCCTATTGGGATTAAAAAAACTCATGTCAGAACAGTTGTCTACAGAAAGCCACAACAAGGGATGGAGAGTCATCCACTGGCACATCAGAAAAAGATTCAAGATCCCAGTTTCGGAAAGCTCATGGAAACACGAACCAAAAGCAATTATTAAAAACAAGGAAATCATGCTCACACACGACTTGATCCCATCCAGCATGAACATAGAAAACAAAGCAATGCGAGTTCTCAGATTAAAAAAAAAAACCTCGAAAAAAACGGCATTGCTAATTGAGGCATCAGCACCCAGTGATTTTTATCTAAATAACAGAAATAAAGCAAATGTCCAATTACCGAGATCTCAAGAATGAAGTGAAAAGATCTTTGAAGCTGAAGAACACCGAACTTGTACCAGTGATAATTGGAGCAACGGGAATGATGAAGAAGAATGTTCAAAAGATCTTAAAAACCATCCCTGGGATTATTAATACAAACAAACTGCAGTTAGAGACTGTCTGGGACTCAGTGATGATCCTCAAAAGAAAATTTTGTGAACAACAAAACGTCACAGCTTGGTCAATGAATTGTGACTCCCACTGACTGAATCGGAGGTGGATACTTTGAGACCAGTGAGGATCCGGACTCCATTCCCCCTTCTGAAACCCGTGTATGGAGATAACAAGCAACAACAACAACACACACACACACACACACACACACACACACACACACACACACACACACACACACACACACACACACACACACACACACACACACACACACACACACACACACACACACACACACACCCATCTCCTGCTGCATGCACGGACAGGCTAATAAGCAAAGCTGCAAGTTTGCAACCTGAGGATTTATCTAAATGCTGATTATTAATTGAAATTTTGGCCCGTTTCACATTCAGTCTGAGAACGTGGCTTGTGATTCTTGGACTTAAGGTTAAAATGCCACCCAGTCTACAAATGACCTCGTAATTTGTGTAAAGGTAAACGATTACTAAATTCCTGCATGTGAGCTCATGGGGCTTGTCCATGAGCTTCCAATACTGTAAGAAAAACACTAAAAAAAAAGAAAGATAGAAGAAATACGCAACATAGTACATACCAGTATCGTGACCCAGAAATGCAAAGCTCAGGTCTGACATTTCAACTACCAAGTTGTCGGTATCTTCATTTAACAAAGATCAGGACTAATGGAAGAGCTGGTCTTCATCCATGACTGTGCAAGTGAAACCATGATGTGCCAAGTGTATTGCATCTTCCAAGGAGGGAGTATGGAGACATAATGTGACGACAACATGAAGATGGCATGGACAAGCATAGTTTTCATAATCGTGCAAAAGGCACAACACCTGCACAGTCCAAGGTAAAGGCCACTCGGTAGTCAAAATATCTCACCTGAACCTTGCCTTTCTGCGTAGCTATATGAATTGTCGGTGGTAGTGGAGATCCAATAACAAGTGTGTAGTTCGTTGGAGCTGTCGTTGTGATATTTCGACAGACAAACAGACCTGGTGGTGCAGCCGCCTTTCCTCTCAAGGCCATGTCTCATGAGCAACAATGATAATCAAACCCACAACAGTGAGGGAAATGCAATGCTTCAACTCACTCCACCATCGAGCTGCTCATCATTGGTGGTTCCTTCATTTTTGAGAATGGATCTTCCGAACTGCAAACAATCTGTTTTGAAAAGACTAAAAAGATATCAATTTTGTCATTTATTACAGGTCCTTGGACATTGAGAATGTATATTTTTTCACAGCAGTCACGAAATAAAGCAAAATATCAGCAGCTTTTGTGGTACTGATCCTCACGTGAGATTATTGTAACATCAGCCCTTCGTGGTTTTCAAGCAAAGCATTGTAGAAGAAGCAATAATATAATATATTTCACCCTACCTACCTTTTATTTGAACGAGGTAATAATCCCTTAATTTACTGCTGAAAAAATATAATCATCGCTTTCAATGTGCTTTTACACTCAAGATAAAGATGCTGCATCTTGCGGACATCCTCGGGCACACATGCATTAACCTGCACAGATGAGTTGTGATATGGGTTTTTGGCATATGCATGTGGGGTGGTTCACTTTCAAGTGCCAAATAAATTTATGACATGCAAGAGATACAGAATATTGGGTCTCGTTTCCACACAAATGCACCCTTATAAACCTTCTCACTGCATTTAAATGTCAGGTGATAAATGAACTGCATTAACTGAGTCACCTACTATATCCAGCACTGGCAGGAGTGACAACTAAACACAGAAAAGGAAGTTCCCAACAAAGAATAGAAATTCATGCAATCTTTGGAGTCGGGTTACACATGACGATATCCCAACGTATCTTACAGCTATTATTAATTTCATTGTGCACCGGTGCAGTGAGTGCAACGGTGAGCATCAAATGAAACTTCTTGGTGAGGTTACGGTAGAAAGACGAATTGGTAGGGTTCTTGTGATTGAGTTCACTAATCTGGTTTTAATCCTCCATAAAGTCAGACTCACCTGGTGTGTGCCCCGGTTAGAATAGGCACACTGTATCCCTGTGTGTCGTAAGAGGCGACTAAAAGGGTTGGCGTCAGGACGGGCATCCGGCCATAAAAAAACGTCGCCTCAAAAGGAAACCATGATGAGTACAACTTATGGGCAGGGTAGAGTCCGAAGTACCCCGTCGGGGTCCTCACCCCCTCTCATTAAAACTCAAGGTGGGGAACCCGATCGAAGCAAGGGAGGAAATCTTTCCATTCATGATGACCAATCGTCTGATGCCCCACGTGGAGATCGGTTTATGAGGTTTGGGACATGGAATGTAGGGCCAATGACAGGAAGATCAGGAGAAGTAGTTGAAACATTGGTCAGAAGAAGAGTGGACATATGTTGTGTGCAGGAGATATGATGGAATGGAAGTGGTGCGAGAATGGTGAAGGGTAGGCAGGGGCAGAAGTACAAGTTTATGTGGCAAGAGTGCCTGGAAGGCGTGCAGCCGTGCATGGTGTTGGTGTCATGTTTTCTGAGGAGTTTGTAGGTATTGTTGTGAGTGTGACTGGAGTGAGTGAAAGGTTGATGATGGTGAGAATCGTGATCGGAAAGCTGTTAGTGAACGTCATCTCGGGATATGCCCCGCAGGTCGGTCGAAGCGATGAAGAGAAGAACGTGTTCTGGTGTGCGATGGAGAAGTTGATGGAGAATGTGAAAGATGAGGAAGTGGTTGTGGTAGGAGGAGACTTGAATGGACATGTGGGAAGGAGTCCAGATGGTTTTGAGGGAGTCCATGGGGGTTTATGGATATGGTGTGAGAAATGGAGAAGGTGAAAGGATCTTGGAGTTTGCTGATGGAGCTGATTTGTTGATTTGTAATACTCAATTCCAGAAAGCGGATAATAAGCTTATTACATTCACGTCAGGTGGGTCGACGACAACCATTGACTACCTGATGGTGCGTCGGCGAGATAGGGGAAACCTCCGGAACACAAAGGTGATCCCAGGGGAGGAGACTGTTTCACAGCACCACCTGGTTGTCTGCGATATAAGGGTGAAAGGTGCGCGGAGAATTCAGTGGGTGAAGTACCAACCGAGGATGAAGGTGTGGAGGTTGAAAGAGGCGACAGTGAAGGAAGAATTAAGAGAGAGGCTAAGTATGGTAGAAGATGATGTGGTTGAGCATGAAAGTGGTTGGATGTCAATGAAAGATAGTCTACTGGGAGCCGTTGGTGAGGTATGCGGATGGACAAAAGGACCACCGAGGCACTCGGAAACATGGTGGTGGGGTGATGAAGTTGGAAAGACGATTGAAGAGAAGAGGAAGAAGTTCAAGCAATGGCAAAAGGCGAAGGGTACGGTGGTAGAAGAAGCAGCGCATGAAAGTTAAAAGGTAGCCAAGAAGGTTGCAAAGAAAGAAGGAGCAAAGGCACAGGAGGGCTATAGGAAAATGTTCGGAGAACGTTTGGATTCAGAAGAGGGTCAGAGAATGGTATTCAGGATTGCAAAGCAGATAGCGAGACAGAGGTTTGATGTGATAGGGGTGAGTTGCTTGAAGGATGAAGTGGGACAAATCGTTGTGGACTCAGATGGAATTAAAGGAAGATGGAAGAGATATATGGAAAGGCTGTTGAATGCAGAAAATGAATGGGATAGAAACATCGAGAGTAACCCAGTTTTAGGACCAGCAGAGAAGATAACTGAGAAGGAAGTCGAGGAAGCTATAAGAGCAATGAAGAGCAGAAAGTCAGGAGGTAGAAGTCCACTTGTATTTGTAGTAGAAAAGCAGGAGGAGCAGGAAGGAGGAGTAACCTGAGGATTTATCGAAATGGTGATTATTAATATAAACTTTGGCCCATTTCACATTCACGTCTGAGAACGTGGCTTGTGATTCTTCGATTCAAGGTTAAAATACCACCCAGTCTACAAATGACCTCGTAATTTGTGTAAAGGTAAACGATTACGAAATTCCTGCATGTGATATAGGAGCTTGTCCATGAGCTTCCAATACTGCAAGAAAAACACTAAAAAAAGGAAAGAAAGAAGAAATACGCAACATAGTACATAGCAGTATAGTGACCCAGAAATGCAAAGCTCAGGTCTGACATTTCAACCACCAAGTTGTCGGTATCTTCATTTAACAAAGATCAGGACTAATGGAAGAGCTGGTCTTCATCCATGACTGTGCAAGTGAAAGCATGATGTGCCAAGTGTTATGCAGGAGCCAAGTGAAAAGCAGGATGAGCAGGAAAAGCAGGAGTAAAAAAGCAGGAGGAAGTAGTCGAAGTCCACTTCTATTTGTAGTTGTGATGGAGGTGCTGGCTCGGAGGGTAAAGGAGGGTTTACCGTGGGAGCTGCTGTATGCAGATGATCTGGTGTTGATTGCAGAGAGTATGGATGGACTGAAGGAGAAGATGAACAAGTGGAAGGAATGTATGGAGGCAAAAGGTTTGAAGGTGAATATCGGAAAGACGAAGGTGATGGCAAGTGGTAAAGCATGTGGTGAGGGGGAAGGGACTGGGAAGTGGCCTTGTGCTGTGTGCAGGAAGGGTGTCGGAGTGAACTCCATTCAGTGTACAATGTGTGCTGAATGGGTTCATCGAAAATGTAGTGGTGTGAGAGGATCATTAACCAGTGTGGCAGCCACATTCAAGTGTAAGGTGTGTGTAGAGGGAGCTGCAGATGAAGGAATTGTTGAGTTGGATCTTGGAGATGGCGTGAAGCTGGAAGGTGTGAAAACATTTTGCTATCTCGGACACATGGTGAATGGAGAAGGTGGATCAGACTCTTTGACGGTTGCTAGAGTGAGATGTGCGTGGAAGAAGTTTCGGGAACTGAGTGGCGTGCTGACAAAGAGGGGAGTGTCGTTGAAGCTGAAGGGAAAGGTGTATGGTACATGTGTGAGGAGTACAATGATTTATAGGAGTGACGTGAGTACTGAACATAGAGCAGCAACAAAGGTTGGAAAGGGTCGAAATACGAATGGTTCGGTGGATGTGCGGAGTATCGTTGAGAGAGAGAGGAAGACAAATGATGATTTGTGGAAGATGATGGGAATAGTCTGTGATGGATGTTGTGAAGAGAAACAGGTTGAGATGGTTGGGTCATGTGTTGAGGAAGGATGAAAGTGACTGGGTGAGAGGAGTGTTGGAAATGAGTGTAGTAGGGAGTAGAGGACGGGGAAGACCGAGAAAAACTTGGCGAAAGGTGGTGGAAGAAGAAATGTGGGCAAGGGGATTAAGAAGGGGAGATGCAGAAAATATGGCAAAGTGGAGAAGATTGTCATGGGGCCCGCAAGGCGAAACCCCCGCTCTAGCAGGGAAAATGACCTTTAAATGCTTGTTACTTACGAAATCGAAAGATTTCGTAAGTATATTGATGACTTCCGTCCTCTGTTTGTTTGTTTGTTTGTGTGTGTGTGTTTGTGTGTTTGTTTGTAGGCACGATAACTGGAGAACGGAAGAAGCTACCAATGTCAAACTACACCACGTGATTCAGGAGGGTGATAGCTAGCGCTGATTAAATTTTGGTCAAAATCAGTCAAAGGTCAAGGTCACAGTGAGGTCAAACATAATTCCATAAATTCATTTGGAGAAATGAAGTATTTTTGCTTCGGTCGACGTTACGAGTTCGTTTTAACTTCGATTTTAATTTTGTCTTTGGTTTTTGCGATCGCTTAGGACGCTTAACACTCGGTTGTCGAAATTCTGGTAAAAATCGGATGTTTTGGAGATGTTTTAAGATTGTATAAAAAATATTTCACTCGCCGCGTCAGGGCTCATCACGTGGTGCAGCGCGCTCGAGCAGAGGTGTCCTTGAGTCACGTAAAGGTTTTCCGTGTGCGCGCTGACGGTGTTTTCGATAAAGATGGTGTTTAAAAGTCATTTTTTTTATCCCAATAAAGGTTATCATCGCATGCCTGACTCGCTAAGCCGTCGGATTATGTAAAGATTGTTGGTGGATGGCCGAATATTACGGTTTTGTGACTTTAATAAAATAATATTAAATAATTGCGTGGAGAAATGGAGATTTTTGCATCGGTCGACGTTACGATTTTTGATGGTTTGGTACAGAATCATCGTAGAAACTTCTAGTTTGCGTCGCTACCTTCTCCAGAGACAGCTTTTATTAGACAAGGTCAGAGGTCAAGTTGACGATTTCGTAAGTACCGGTCTATCACTGCTTGTTTGTGTGTTTGTCAAGTCAGACTCCGATAAAAACTACCCCACCATTTTGGTGCTGCCTGCAGAGCCTGACTATAGACTCAACAGGAGAGAATTTACAGTGTCCTTTAAAAGCCATTGGCCATTGCTGGGACTGTTCAAAATTCCTGCATGAGGTTAGCTGTATAATAAGTATCAGTTTCAGTAGATTGGAGTGGAGTGATAAGGATAACTATGACACATGCATGATGGATGAAATGGCTTTTACCTGTCCCGAAAATTGTAATACCTTAATCTCACCTGCATTGTAGTTGTTATGTTTTATAGTGTCGCAGCAGCTGAAATGATTGCTGATCGAGCATACATGCCTTTGAGCCATCTCATCTGGATTTGGTACCCAGGCCACGGAAAAACGGTTACCCTGGCACCTTGGAGGCAGTTGGTTACATCAATGAGTTGTGCCGTCTTTCAAATGGATGATACAACAGGTGTCACATCTGCGAGTATTGGCTAAATATCCCACGGTGTCTTTCGCAAAAGACATAGGCCATTGTAAATTCCAAATTATTGCAGTAATTAACATAAGCGAAGGCAATGGCAAACCACCCGTTATATTCCTTCTCACAGACTGCTTCGGCATTTCAAATCCTCTGGAAAGAGTATACCCATTGGTTTGATTTTCATGTTGTCACAGCAACATCTCACCTTTGGAGTTTGGGTCAAAGAACTTCGTTTCCAAGCTGTCCATTCTCACTTTGTGAAGGGTTAAGGTCTTATTTGTTTGCAGATGTTAATGTCTTATTAGTCCCCCACAAGTTTCGCCAGAGGGGATGATAGGTTTGCTCTCTGTCTGTCTGTCCATCCATTTGTCTGTCTCGCCTGTGGTTTTTCTGAATTTTTCCCCAAACCCTTTAACATTTTCAACTGAAACTTGGTGCATGGCTTTGTGAGAATAAGTTACAGAACAAGCTCGAGTTTCATGGCATTTCATCCATTTTTCACACAGTTATACATGGGTCATTGTGTCAGTGTTCAGCTGCCCTGATTCCACCCCACTACTTTACACCCACTGGCTGCACAGCTGGCATGACTCCACCCCAATAATATCATCTGCCACCATTGAATGAAGCAGCACAGATCAGCAGGCCTCAGGCCGTCGGCCTGGGTGTAGTCCATGGCCTAGTGTAATTGGCATGATCCCAGGTATACTAGTACGATGCATTACATCTGCACATAAGTTGCGGCATTGTTTTTGTTTCATGTATGTACATCCGGTGATTTAAAATATCACATCGGTTGGGAACATGTATTGCAAAGCAATTCCCTCTTGTTTGTTTGGAGATGCCAATGACATATTCGTTTGGAGTTTCAGGTGCAACCTTCAATTGTTTTTATTTTCCCCTTCTCACCAATTATGTTTCTGATTAACTGCATTGTGGTATACCAACAGAAAATCCACAAGCTGCTCCAAATGAGTGGTTGATTCAAGCATGGTATTATCCCTGTTGATGGGTCATTATCTCAGCAATATATGTGAAACTTGTCTTTAATTTTTTTTCAATACATCTGCGTCATCACCAATGAAGACAGTAAAGCTTATTATGAGGTACGCTTTCAAGCACAGCACTTGGAAGACAGCTTCTATAACGTCAACACATTCACTTTGGGGTTAAATTGCATTGAGAAGTAAATAATGCAGAAGAGATTACAAAAGCAGTAATTAATTAATTATATTAGTATTGTATATGTGTGGGATGAGCAGAATAGCTCAGCGATAGGATACTCACCTTTGAGCTGTCTAGTCTGGGTTTGATTCCTTGCACAGGGGATTCTAAGCCAGCCGCACCTTCTAGTAGCATTCAATTGTGGTCATTAAACCTTCCATGATACCTTCAGACTATAAAATATTATTTGACGGGGATCAGTTAATGGATATGCTTCTGCCCTCGTTAGATGTCATCCCACTGTTACGTGTGATCTCATTTAAAGGTCACATGAAAAATGAAACACCGAGAGAGAGAGAGAAAAAGAGAAAGAGAAAGAGAAAGAGAAAGAGAAAGAGAAAGAGAAAGAGAAAGAGAAAGAGAAAGAGAAAGAGAGAGAGAAAAGAGACATAAGTACAAGAGAGATATCAAATGCTTTTCTAACTCGAGTTAGTCTGCAAAAAAGATTTTCAAAGGGCACGTGACCGGATACATTGTGTTTTTCTATTGTATTTTCATCCCTGTGTTACTGTCTGTGTTTTCGTCCAATTTCCTGTGTTGAACCGTACCTTGTGCTGTATTCTTGAATTTGATTTTGTGTTGTTCAACAGTTCAAGGCATTCGACTCCGATAGCAGCCATGAAAAATCTGTCTCTTTTGATGCGTTTCTCGTTCAACTTCTTCCCAAATATCAATCTTTCTACCTCCTCAACATTATCTTATTTCCCCTCCTCATGTCAATAAATAAATAAATAATTTTCACTCCAAAATGATCTCATTCTGCCACAATTTCCTTCTGCCTGCACCTCATTCTTTATTTCTCCCTTTTCTCAATACCTCTAAACTGAATCTCTATCGAATGGAAATGCTTCTTCCTTTCAAAACATTTCAAAACATATTAAAATGCTTCACTTTCCATACTCCTCCAACAAAAGCAATCCACAAGTTAATCTTCTTCACCACCCCCCATTCCTCTTTTCTTCTTCACAAAGATTATTATCCAAAACTATCTGTCAGCTAAGCGCTTGGTGCATCAACACTGCTCCCGCACCTACAACACCACCTTTCTCCTTGCCTTCAACAAAAGTTCTTACAACCCATCCCATGTTTATCTCCATATGTCCAAACTGAGGATCTTAAGAAGTCCAGTTTGCAGAGGATGTCTGCTCACGACAATTAAATCCTCTTCAAGTCCTTTAACGGTGTCAGTACCTGCCCCCACCTCTCCAACAAGGCAGCGTCCTTTCATCCCCACCTCTTCTATGTGTCCCCTTTCTCAGCATCCCTCCACTTCATGTTCCCTCTTTCTGCATCCCCCATCACAGCTTGATATCCTCTCTTTGTGCATCCGTCCTCACCCCTCACTCTCAAAGATTCCCCCTCACCCCATCCCCCTTGATCCTGCACCCTCCCAACGCCCCCTCCCCTGTCCCCAACTGTATGGACTTCAAACATCTGAGATCTCTGCTCCAAGCTGACAGATCTCTCAATCCCAGGGTGGTGCTGATAAACCGGACATCAACTGTATGTTTAACATAAACGCTTCTCCCACAGGACATCCCTCATTGTCCCTCCCTGGGTATTGTTTTCCTCCGATTTGAAAGGCCTGAACCCAGCCCAAGCAGTGGAGTTGCATTTTACATCAATAACTCAATTTGTCACTGTCCTTGTACTGATCTTACACCTCCCAACCCCAAGGAGTACCTTAAGCTGCGACTTCCCTTCCGCTCCTACCTTTTGTATTGTCTGTGCATTGTATCACCCTGCGAACAGTGATAACTATGTCTCTGTCTCTGTCTCTGTCTCTGTCTCTGTCTCTGTCTCTGTCTCTGTCTCTGTCTCTGTCTCTGTCTCTGTCTCTGTCTCTGTCTCTGTCTCTGTCTCTGTCTCTGTCTCTGTCTCTGTCTCTGTCTCTGTCTCTGTCACTGTCTCTGTCTCTGTCACTGTCTCTGTCACTGTCTCTGTCACTGTCTCTGTCACTGTCTCTGTCTCTGTCTCTGTCACTGTCTCTGTCACTGTCTCTGTCTCTGTCTCTGTCTCTGTCTCTGTCTCTGTCTCTGTCTCTCTCTCTCTCTCTCTCTCTCTCTCTCTCTCTCTCTCTCTCTCTCTCTCTCTCTCTCTCTCTCTCTCTCTCTCTCTCTCTCTCTCTCTCTCTCTCTCACACACACACACACAACATGGATCAACTTTTAACCACTCATCCTTATTCTCTCTTCCTCATATGTGGTGATTTCAATTGGCACCTTACAACTTGGCTGGGTATTGGTACCTCTCTCAACAGCCATGGCACTTCAGCAAAGGACTTCTGTGATTCGATATGGGACTGGCTCAATCTGTGAACCTTCCCACCCAGATTTCTTCCAATGGCAAATCCTCCCTTCTGGGCTTGGTGATGACTAACTTCCCGGCAAATGTCTCTTGCTCTTAATCTGCTCCAATTTGTCCAACAGATCATATACTTGTGAAAGTCAACATCTATCTGGCTATTCTTAGAGAGCTACCTCAGTGCCAGCGAGTCTGGCAATTCACTCAGGCAGATTTGAAGAGACTGCCTGCAAGCAACCAACTCACTTCAGGACTGGTCTCCCAAATCGACAGCCACTGATATCAACTCAGTCTGGGAATTCTTACAAAGAAAGCTACTCTCTCTTTTGCACCAATTCATCCCATCTCAGATTTTTTTTTGTACACCTTGTCGAGGCTCGTGTGAGAGCAAACACACAATGCACAGCAAAGGGGGGGGGGGCATGAGACAAGAGGGTGGGAGTGGGAAGGACAAAACAGTGGGGAACAGAGACATTAGGAGATCTGTGGAAGGGAGAGGGATGGGGCAGGGAACATGGAAAATACAAGATGGACATTACAGGGACTTTCAGGAAGGAAAAAAGGGAATTTGAAGGAGGTGGGCTTGAGTGGATTATCGGGGGAAGAAAAGATCGAGGATTTGGATGGGGGATGATAAGAGGTGGTGGTGAACAGCTGTTTTGAAGGCCTGGAGGGAAGAATGGGATTGAATAGAGTGAGGGAGTTTATTCCAAAGGCGGGAAAAAGAGGAATGAAAGAGTGAAGGTGAGCAGTGATTGGTGATTTTGGTAGTTTTACCAGAAGGGGGTTGTTGGCGGACTGTGAGCGCCCTGCGGAAATGTGGTGGGGACAAATCGCAGAGAGAGTAGGGGGGGTGAGGCTGGAGAGGAGACGGTAGAAGACAGAAAGACCACCGACCAACCTGCGGTGAGGGAGTGAGAGGCCCAAAGACAGCCTCATTGCGGGAGATGCCAATGATCCGAAATGCCTTGGTTTCCACAGCATGAAGCCGAGAAAGGTGGGAGGCAGGAGCACCAGCCCAGAGGGGAGAGCAGTACTCCATCAGGCTGCAGACGAAATCTTTTTAAGTGGTCAGGAGCTCAGGTGGGCTGAGGAAGGACGTTGCACGATGTTGGATTCCCAGTCGGCGACTGGCTTTGGAGGCGAGGTTTGAAATGTGGCTTTCCCAGGAAAGGTCACGGCAGATAGTGAGACCCAGAAACTTGAAAGAAAGGACTTCTTCCAGAGGATTGTTGAGAAAGTGGATGGGGGGGGGGGTTCTAAACGGTCCTTTCGGAGAGACATAGTGAGAGTGTGAGATTTGTCCACATTGAAAGACATTTCCATGTGTTGGACCAGTTTGTGATTTTATCCAGATCTTCAGTGAGCGAAGAAGCTGCTGCTTGCCGGTCTGAGGGATGACAGATGGTACGGCAGAGGGTGGAGTCATCAGCAAAGAGATAAAGAGGATTTTTCAGAGTCGGACAGATCATTGATGAAAACCAGAAAAAGAACAGGGCCCAGAACGCTACCTTGAGGAACTCCCACCTGTACAGGCAGAGGGGATGAAAGAACTCCATTTAGGGCCACACGTTGACTGCGACAGGAGAGGAAGGCTGCGAGTCATGAGTGGAGATGGCCTTGGATACCATAGGAAGAGAGTTTGGTGAGCAGGGCAGGGTGCCAGACCGTGTCAAAAGGACGCGATATGTCTCGGGATACGGCTCGGGTTTCATGTCTGGCATTGAGGACCTCCATCCATTGTTGGGAGAGCAGAAGCAGCATTTCCAGGGTAGAGTAACCTGGTCTGAAACCAAATTGATGATCGGAAATCAAGCCATTGGAGAAGAGGAAGGATTCAATGTCTGAAGCGATGATGGATTCCATAACCTTGCTAATGATTGGGAGAAGGCTGATTAGTCTGTAGTTGTAGGGATCTGTTTTGCACCTTTTTATGCAGGTCAGTAATGTTTGCTGATTTCCAAGCAGATGGCAGATGACCTTGAGCAAATGAGAGCGTGAATAGAACAGAGAGAGGGTGAGCAAGAGCAGAGGAGCAGGTTTTTAGAACACGTGGGCTGATGCCGTCTGGACCGGTTGCAGAATCTGAGTCGAGGTTTGACAGAAAGCTCTCCACCTTGTCAGGAGAAAAGGACACAGAGTCCAGGGATAGTTAGGTGCGATTGGGTAAGGTGGGTAGAGAAAGCGATGGGTTTTGGACACAAGATTTAGCTGCAAACACTGGGTTTAAGCATTCAGCCTTTTCACGTGCGGTATCAGCAGTGCGGCCATTTGAGGTAAGGGAGGGATGGAGAGGGAACATACACCAGAAACAGATTTGATTAGATGCTACCAGGATTTGGAGGAGGGAGAGAGGTTTGAAAGTTCAGACTTGAGCTTCGAAAGATGTTGTTTTCTGGCTCTCCTGAGGGTAGATACACACTTGTTCTGAGCTTTATGGAAGGAACTGAGATTGCCCTCAGTTGGGTTTGCTTTCCATGAGGCAAAGGCAAGTTGTTTCAGGACAACTACCTCGCCACAAGCTTCAGTGAACCAAGGGCGGGAGGAAGGGTAGGACAACTGAAGACGAGAGGGGATAAATCTGTGCATGAGGGAGAGCAAGTTTCTTTGAAAGAATTCCCAGGATTAGTTGATGTTGGAGAAAGTAGCGATAGGAGACCAGTCTGTAAGGTTGATGGCTGCTTGGAGACCCTACTATTCGGCTTGAGTGAAATGCCAGACTTGACGGCGGTGAGGTGGTTCTCTGATAATAGCCAGAGAGATGTCCACTTTGACAAGAACATGGTCATAAGAACCGATTGAAGCGGAGGAAGAGCAGCAGATATTGTCAGGGAAATTTGTCAAAATAAGATCCAGAAGAGATGGAGTACCATTGGTTGAGATCCGGATCGGGAAGTTGATCGATTGAGTCAGTCCCAATGAGTCGCAGAAAGCTGTTGCTGAAGTGCCATGACAGGTGAGAGAGGTACCCACACCTCGCCAACTGGCATGATGACAATTGAAGTTGCCACACATGAGGAAGAGAGAGTTTGGATGAGAAGATAGAAGATGGTCCATGTTTTCGGATAGTGAGGCGTAAATGGAGTCATCACTGTTTGGTGGACGGTACAGTACACATATAAACATGAGCTGGGAGTGGAGGGGAAGCCGTAGCCAGAAGTATTCCTGGGGGTGTGGGGGAGTGAGGGCAGTGCATGGAGAGTGAGGAATAGAGTCTTTGATGAAGAGAGCAACTCCTCCACCAGGACGAGGCTCAGGTCTGTCATACCGGAGGAGGGAGTAACCAGGGAGAGATACTTGGGAGTCAGACACGTCTTGGGGGAGGAAAGTTTTTGTTAGGCAGATTATGTCTGGTTTGTCAGTGGCAACCTGTATGGAAAGATCTGAAAGGTTTGAGCGAAGGCCCCGGATATTTGAGGTCCACACTGTTAATGAAGAGGGAGGGGAGGAGGCTTTGGGTGCAGGAGGTGGGAGGGTAGGGGGAGGGTAGGACAAGGGACGAGGGGGGGGGGGAGTAAAAAGGCTGCTGGTAAGGAGGGTTGTTGAAAGAGTGTGGGGGTTTTCAGAATAGCTTGGGGAGCGGGGGTGGATGAGGAGGAGAAAAGGCTCTGTGGTGCTGGGGGAGAGGGGGACAAGAGAGGGGGAAGAAGCCAGTTGAGGATTTGAAGAGGTGGAGTGTAGAGATGGGGGTGAGAGGGCAGTGGAAGGAGGCAGGTTTGTGGATGAGAAGGGGGCAACTTTGAGAAGGATGAGTGAGGGGGGTGAATGGTGGGAGAAAGGTGAGGGGGGAGTTTTTGAGAGAGGTGAGAAGGAGTCTTGGAGGGAGAAGAGTGTGATGGTTGCTTTGAGAGTGAGGGGTGAGAGGAGTGAGTTGGCACTGAAATTGGAGAAAAAAAGAATGGTTGATGGAAAGCGAGCATTCATAGCAAACTGGGGTTTAAAAAAGTTTTGGTCAGAGATGCGATTTAACACGTTTCTTGATGGATGCAATAAAGGCGAATTCAGAGAATGGAGAGAAGAAACGCTGTAACAGTTGGATTTTTTAGCTCGCCTGTTCGAGGAACAGAGAGCTATCGCGATACCCCCGGCGTGAGCGTGAAAATGTTAAAGTTTTTGGTGCAAGTTATTTCCCTTCTAATGTTTTTATCTCCCACACTATTTTTTACTGATTACAATGTACAAATACATATATTGCTTTAAAATTATTTGGATCAGACTTCACTGCAATGCTTTATAAAAAATATTATTGGACTCGTCCTTTAAAAACGATAAATGTATCGACAGGCGAGCATTGGGTGGCTTTGACACCAACTCTCTGGATATAATTATTATTGCTTGAGAGCGTTTTCATCAGATTAGGTCATGGAAGTGTTGTAGAAAAAATTGTGAGGTGTATGGTGAAATTGGATCGATAAACGCAGGGGGTCTAAACAGATCACGTGGCTATGGGAGAAGTACTTGGCTCTGGGAGGTGTACAGTCAAAAGTGAAATTATTTATTTTAAATAATGATTGCGTAACATTTGGAAAAGGGAAGGTTGAAGTAAGATCGTGGAAGTGTATGGTGAATTTGGATGGTAAACGCAGTGTGAAGCTGCTGGGTCGATGAAAAATACCAGGAAGAGTAGAGAGAGACACGTGGTTACAGGAAGTGTAGAGATCGAAAGGATACAAGGAAAATTGTTATTTTTTGATGTATTTTTGAAGAACAGATAAGATTCGGGAATGGAAGGTTGTAGATCGGAAGAAATTGTGAAGGTAATGGCGAAAGGGGGTCAGCTCAGTAGAATAAAGATGGTGTGCCAGCAGGAGGAAGAAGAAGAGGAGATGAAGAAGAAGAAGAAGAAGAAGAAGAAGAAGAAGAAGAAGAAGAAGAATCGAGACTTGTGAGTGTGCAAGGAGAAAGGTAGTTTTTAAATTTTTTTATTTTGATTTAAGACAAGAAATAGAGTATTAAGTTGGGAGGGATGGGGGACATGGGAAAGTGTGGAAGATAGAAATTGAAGGTAATGGGGAGAAAATACAAATAAACATGATCGTACACCAAGGGGAACAAAGGGTAGGCCTCAAGCACTCGGTAAGACAAGGTCGACGAAAACTCACAAAATAGCACGATTTTTGAAACAAAACCGAACGAGGAACACACAGTAACATGCAGGTGAGAAAATAAACAGTTAAAATGGGACAGACATTGACCGGAAACTTAACTTTGAGATCGTCAGCAGAGAGCCCTGAAAGAGACCTGCCAATGCTCCAAACCCAGAACCGGAAGTCCAGCTATCTTACCCATCCTACTGCCAATGGTACACTGATTCCTGTGGTGAGGCAGTTGCCTTGAAACAACTTCCCTTCTCTTCCTGGAAAGCAAACCCGACCGAAGGCAATCTCGGATCATTTCTCAAAGCCCACAACAAGTGTGTCCACTCTCAGGAGAGCCAGAAAACAACATTTTTCCAACCTCGAGATTGAACTTTCAAACTTGTCTTCCTCCTCTAAAAACTTGTGGTACCTTGTTAAGTCTTCCTCTGGAGTATGCTCCCCTTCTATCCCTTCCCTCTCTTCAAATGGCACCACAGCCAACTCTGCTCGTGAGAAGGCTGAGTGCCTCAATTCTGTGTTTGCTTTCAAATCTTGTGTCCCCAACCCCTCATTCTCTGCACCCACCCTTCTATTTCATACACAACTGCTCTTGAACTCTGTCTTTTGCACCTGAGAAGGTGGAGAAGTTTCTGGCAATCCTCGACTCTGACTCTGCAACTGGACTGGATGGCAACAGTTCGCATGTCCTAAAAAACCTGCACTGTAGCTGATCTTGCACATCCTCTTTCTGCTCTTCTCACCCTATCATTTGCCCTTGGTTATCTTTCATCTGCTTTGAAGTCAGCCAACATTACTACATTCCATTAAAAAGTTGCAAAACCCGATCCCCTCAACTATAGACCTACGTTTGAGCTTACTTCCATTCATCAGCAAGGTAATGGAATCAATCATCAGAGTTGATGTGAAATCCTTCCTTTTCTCGAATGGCCTCATTTCACATCACCAATTTGGAATCAGAACAGGTCACTCACTCCACCTTGGAATTGCTGCTTCTGCTCTCCCATTAATGGATGGAGGCCTTCAATGTCAGTCAGAAGATCAGGGCCGTCTCTCTCGACACATCTTGTGCTTTCGATATTGTCTGGTATCCTGCACTCCTCACCAAACTCTCTTCCTATGGTATCCAATGAAATCTCCACTCATGGCTCACAGACTTCCTCTCCTGTTGCAGTCAACTTATGGCTCTCACCTGAATCCTTTCATCTTATCTTCCTGTTGAGGCTGGAGCCCCCCCCCCCCCAGGCAGTGTTGTGAGCCCAGTCCTATTTCTTATCTTCATCAGTGATCTCTCGAACTCTCTGGAAAATCCTCTTTATCTATTTGCTGGATGACTCCACCCTCTGCCATGACATTCCCATCCTTCAGACAGGCAGGCTATGGCCTCTTCTCTCTTGTCAGACCTTCTTGACAAAATCAATAGCTGGTCAAACACTTGGAATATGTCTCTGTCTCTGTCTCTCTCTGTCTCTCTCTGTCTCTGTCTCTGTCTCTGTCTCTGTCTCTGTCTCTGTCTCTGTCTCTGTCTCTGTCTCTCTCTCTCTCTCTCTGAAATGACTTCATTGCAAACTCTCCTGTCTACTTTCTGAACGATCCTCTTGAGGAAGTTCAATCAATAAAACTCCTGGGTCTCACCATCAGCCATGATCTTTCTTTGGCAAGCCACATTTTAAGATTGGTCTCCAAATCCAGTCGCAGACTGGACATCCTTCATCATGCAAAGTCCTTCCTTGGGATACCTGAATTCCTGTCCATCTACAAGGCCTTATCCACAGGTTGGTGGAGTACTACTCTCCCCTTTGAACTGGCGCCGCTGCCTCACACCTTGTTCAGCTTGACACCATGGAAAGCAAGGCCTTCAAGATCATTTGAATATCCCGCACTGAAGCTGAGTCAATGGGCCGATCGCCTTCCCATTGCAGACATGTCGGTGGTCTCTTTGTCTTCTACCGCCTCCTTTCTGTTCTTGCACCCTCTGCTCCTTGCTTTGTCCCACACCCCCCATGTTTCTGCAGGGTCCCTACAGTCCACCATCAACCCTCTTCTGGGGAAACTCCCAAAATCCTGAATCACTGCTCAACTCCATTGATTTGTTTTTCTTTTTTCCCCACCTGTGGAACCTACCTCCATATTCTCTTAAATCTCCTTCTTCCCTCCACATCTTAAAGACAGCTGTTCACCACCATTTCAGATCACCCCCTTCCAAAACCATGATGTTTCTACCCCTGATAACCCCCCACCCTCCACTCCAAGCCCACATCTTTCCAAATTTCCAGTTTTTCCCTCCGAAGAGTTTGCTTCAAGTCCATCCCAAGCATCCATATTGTCCACCCATGCATCCTCCCTCACCCCTCATTCCTCCCCATGAGCATTGTTTGTCCAAGTCTCCCTTTATTTGGTCCTTCAAATCTGCTGTTGGTGCCTCCCCCTCCCCCCATCTATCTATCTCCACTGTTCCTTTTGTTCAATTGCATCCTGATTCATTCTATGTTCCAGCTCTTCCACCAGCCTTGACCTTAAATACAAAAACTACCTTGAAACTAAGATTTCTCAATTATAAAGGGCACATGATCTTAGACCTTTGACCTTTGAAACCCAAAATATAATCGGTTTATCTTTGTATTACAGTCCAATACTTAGGCTGACAGGATGGCCTTGAGGTACGCACACTCAACTCTAAACCGTCTAGCCTGGGTTTGAATCTCGGCCCACCTAAAATCTGTTGTCCCGGTGTTTCTCAGGCAGGGTGATTCATCAATGTTTGTGCCGTTCCTCGGATGGATGTTGAACTGGTGCCCCATCTACCAGCATTCATTGCTGGACATTAAAGATCCCGTGGTGTCCTTCATGAAGAATAGGTGAGCTATCGCCAATACCATGGCCAAATTACAAATTCCTGCCCTAACCACAGAGGGCATTGTATCGTTGGCAAAGCTGTACCCTCAGCAAATTATGCTACCTTGCAGCGTTGTGCTGCATATAAATAACGAAGAAGATTTCATACTTGTGCCAAGTTTGGTTGTAATCCCTTCAGTGACTTACAAGTTATCATGGTAACAATAAAACAATAATGGATGGACATATGGACAGTCAATCCAAAAAGAGTCTCTGGTCTTGGCTGAGGACACATAAAAAGTCGACCATTGTGTGTCACTACACCAGCCAAATTCCAAGTTGCTTCAGTCAAGGAAAGCTGCTTCAGCAGACCATTGTAATCGAGTTAGTGACCTATCCAGGGAATGTGCTCAGCTAATTAAAAAAAATTTAAAAGGTTCATGACCTCATCAATGGCACCAGCTCATTGCTCTCCACATGGGGTGTGGTAGCAATTGTTATTTATTATTGGAGGCAGATCCTACATCGTACATGCATTCCAGTGTTATTGCTCGGATGTTTACCAAGTGTCGCCTTTTTCCCAAATAAACGTTCAAAATATTTATCTGCAAAAACAAGATGGATGCATTGCATCTATCGTAAGCTTCAAGTGGTCCCACGGATGGAATCAACAGCGCATTGATCGAGGTATGCTAACCGCAGTAGGAAGGAAGGATAAGCTGACGTTTCTGGCGTTGACCCTTCGTCGGAGAAAAACAAAGTTTGTCGATTCCATCCAATGTCCTACCTGTCTTCCGACACAGATTGACCCATCCATCCATCCATTCATTGGGACCATAGTCTGTGCAGAGCGTTGGTGCTGCCTCAGCAGTCTCCTGGGCTATTGGACACAATCCTGGACGTGTCGCCACTCCGACACAGGATACCAGCATGCTGGCACTCATTTTGCCCACCTCGGAAGGATGACAGGCAGAGTTAACCCCACCTGGTATTAATTCAACAGCCAAGTGGGATGTGAACTCAGGATCCTCAGATCCTAAACCCACCAGCCAAACCATTAAGCCAACATCAGGCATAGATTGACCCTGGCCCTCTACAAGTCGTCTATTTTTCCATTTTAATGTAACTGATGATGCTTCTTACCTCATTACTGAAATCACAAATAACCTTGATAAAAGAGACACAGAGTCTGCTAATCGCCAAACAGACAAGGGGAAAAACAAAATTCTCTCATGTGATGTCACTTGGAACTAACTTACCCTTTGGAAATTGTCTTTCGTTTTGTATTCATGCAAGTTGACCAATTTTAAAGCAACAACACACAGAAATCGCTAATTGGCAAAAGGTTCACGCCTCTATTAAATACCACTCGCCTAATCTCGTGATGAAACGTCTTGGCTACATCTTACTCGTTGCGATTCAAAAAAAAAAACATCCTTCCGCTGAAAGCAGGAATGCCAAGTACAATTTAAATTTATTCCATAAATTCACTCTTTAAAATGAAACAAACCGTACATGAGACGCCACGCGTGTGTTACACAGCCAATGGTGGACAAGACATGGTCGCCTTCACAGAAGTTGCGAGGATATTCAATGAAAGCTGCATTTGCTGCTTGTTGGTGCAATTATTATTTTTTTGACGAGGAAGTGAAGTGAAAAAAAAAATCTGATAATTATGAGATGTGATAACATTTTGTAAAAATTATCATTCTTCATCATGCTCTTTCTTTCTTTTTTTGTGCAAGTGAACGTCCCACTTATTTTATCTTTTTTGACGAGATTGATGCTCATTGAACAATGAGGGCAGGAAAGGCAATGCGATGGTGGCAATAAAAAAAAAAGCAATGGTGGGGCAAGTGGAGCAGCAAGCAAGGGAAGTAAGGACGAAGAAAAGAGGAGGAAGAGGAAACAGCAACAGACCCGAAAGAGTCCCTCAAGAACACATGGCCCATTCAAGGACTCATGGACCCAAGACAAAAACACACGCGAAGGGGCACAATCAGATGCACAAATAAATTGCATAAACAAATTGACATAAACACTGACAATTAGCAAAAAATTGTCCAACATAGAATTCCAGAACAGGTGTCCTCAAGCTTCAGAAGACAGTCTTTCAGAGCAGAGAAGACTGTGCCTGGCTGCGAAGGAACCTGCAACCGGATTCAAACCAGATTTCCAAGCCAACTCAGCAAGTTACTCACGGTTGTAAAAGCCATTAAAGTAGAACCATAATGCATGTTGTCAGAACATTACAGAACTCGGTGATGAGATGTTTGCTCAGTTCAGTTCAACAAATCCACAAGTGAGCGAGTCACCCATGTCATCGTCTGCGATGCAAATCTCTCACTCTCCACTTACATACTCGACTCGTCCTGCTATTTTTTTTACCTCTGCCACCGAAGGTGGATGGAGGTAACATTTTTACCCTTGCCTATCTGTCTGCCTCTGTCGGTCTGTCTGTTTGTTTGTGAACAAAATATTTCAAAAAGTTCTGGACAGATTCAGATGAAATGATTAGATTTTGGTGAAGATCTGATTCTAGATCTCGGTCCGAGAATTTTTAAAGTGATTCTTCATCATTAAGTGACAGGGCTAAAATGATATCCAACACGATATTTTAATAAGTTATGGACGAATTCGGACAAAACTTGGTGGGTGAGTTGGTTAGTTGACAAGAACAAGCCCAACTCCAGATTTGTAAATTTTAGTTCAGGTCCAAATCCAGATCCAGCCTATCAGTGGGGTACAGAACATAGACTGATCAACCTGGTGGAGGTGTGCTCTCTCCTGAGTGCCCTTCTTGTATTAATTCTGTGCTATTCTGCTCTGAGGTCTTCCGCTCTTCATCCATCTCTAGTCCATTCATTCCATACAAATCAGCTTCTCTATTCCGCTTCATGTCTTCTCCTTTCTCCAAAGGGGCCAATTGTACTGCGTGAAAGCTCGCAGTGCCAAGGGAGTGCTGCCAAATCACTAATTACCCATTATCCATGGCACAGAAATGACTTTTGCAAACAAACACCTTTTCTATGATATTTAGTACTGGCTTACATTGAAAATCAATTCTATGTTAAACCCCCCACGGAACCACCCCCAGCCTGTTTCAGCAACCAATCAGCCTCTGTGCAGCACATTTCGGACCCTCTAATGATCGTAATACACCGAGCTAACGACATCCATTAATTGAATTAGCTCTGAACACTTGCTTGGAATGGGCACGCTAATTGCTTTTAGTTCTGTGGTGGATTCCACAGTCGTGGTTGGAGTGTGTTGCGGTGCTCTGCCAGAAATTTTAGACACAGAATGCCATAAACCCAGGTGCCAGCACCTGACATGTCAGAATCTCTTATACGGTAGGGTGCTGGCTCATTGATGCCGAAAGAGCCACAGAAACAGGGATGATGAAACCTGCGTACCCAATTTGCACACACGACGACAACGGGAAAAAAAATAAAGACTGGGGGAAGTCATTAAACAAATACAATTATCAGGTGACGAAAGTGGTACACATAATCTCCAATGGGCAGCGGTGCCGACACCAAAGGCGATGACATTTACCTTTTTCCAATGAAAGAAAAGTAAAAAATTGAAAAAGCTTTCATACTCAGCAGTTTCCATAGAAAGTCAATCACCGCAAATTTCTGTCTCTACATCACAGTCGCATCTCCGACAACCTCAAGGCAAACAATAATGCTAATCACATCACTGATGAAAACACAACATAATCTTGTTCCAAGTCGCAAAGAGCAGCCAAGTGCATCTGACGATGACAGCACATAGTCCAATTGAGGAGGTACACCATTGAGTGAAAATAACGACGACGATGAAAAACGTTATTCTCACTCTTCCACGACTCCTCCTTCGTCCCTTTGAAGGAAACAGTTTACGCGTGTGCTTAAAGTGTGCCTGAGCGGTGATGGCATGCACACGTGTGCACAGGTTAAGAATAAAATGCCTTTTTCTGTTTTATTTCGCTGCTGTCAAGCTGTGAAGTGAGATAAGAAAGGCCTGCTGGTTAGTAAACCAAACACCCCTCTTGCTTGTCTTTGCCAGTCTCCTTTAGCACTGCCTTACTCTGGCTTAGCATTCCACAATCCTGCTTCAAGTTGCTGGCACATCAAATATCTGTCTCTATGTGCCTGGTTCATTGACTTTGACGTCAAATTACACATGCACATTGCCCTGTTGGCGAGCCAGGAAAATAGTTGCCTTACCGAACGGAAGAGGCGCTATAATAAATCAACTTTTGCATTTCCACCAGATTAAAGAAGTTTACAGCAAAATGACCTGAAATGACAAATGAAATGTGATGATTGACTACAAAGGACAGCTACCACTACTTAACGGCCTCAATTATTCCAACCTTCTTGTGGAGGTTTATCACCCAAGTTATTCACGAATTGGCGGGTGAGGACTGACATCCGATTGAAGGTGAAAGATATAAGGAAATTGGGAAGGGTGTCAGCCATAACGGGTCTACTTTTCACGAAACGCACTGCATGGGATATTTAACCTCCACCAAGTCGTGCCAGCAGATGAGATCCAGCTTAACATCCGAGCGATAGGGCACCTTGCGATGCAATGTAGAGTCTGCAAAGAACCGATCCGACAGGTTACGGTTGAGCCAAGAATCTAACCCAGACTATACAGGTAGGAGTCAAATGCACGTGCTGTTTCTGTATCACCCTGCCGGACACTGGCTGGAAAAAATAACTCGGGAAAAACGAGGAGGCCGTTTCACCGAGCAACCCAATATAAAAGGAATTCCTGAAGTGTTGAAAAGAGGCCAGCACATTGATCTGTACACTCCATAAACAAGCATGATGTTTGTGGAAACCCAAAAATGAGGTTGTTTTGTGAAAACACGACTGAAACTAGTGGCAAAAGTTCTGCAAATGATCCCAAACTTGTTTACATTGACAGAAATGGTTTTACTAACATCTACGACCATCATTTCTCTCCATCACAAGCTTGGATACACATCATCATGTCACGTAGCAAGTCGGATGATCCTGCTCTCGCTGTGGAATGTTGCACCATTCTTCGACCGAGGCTCCTTCCAGTTGCTCAAGAGACTCTGGGCCGCCATGTTGACCAGAAAGACACATCCAAAATTATATACAATTTACACAAGTTGGGAGATTGTGCAGGCTGGTCAATGCGAGTGACGTAGTCTCAAAATGCAGCGTTGACAATATGTGCACAGTGTTGATGAGTGTTGTCATCCACAAAGATGAAGTTGGGACCTTGCTGTATGGCCATAAGGATGAAAGGCATAATTATCTCATCCTTGTATCCAACACCACTCATTGCACCCCTCCGAATGCTAACAAGATCAACTGAAAGCCAGCCCATACCATCAGGCTGCCCCCACCAACTGATCATGCTGCCTCATTGTACAATTAGCAAATCACACTGTACCTCTTCTCCAGACTTTATTGCATCCATCGTTTAAGACTTAAGTCTATGCGGAATCCAGACATGTCGGTGAAAAGAATGTGGCACCAACAGTTCACCCTCCAGTATTTATCATTGCTGTTAATGACACCATGTTTGAGAGATGTGGAGCAGTGGTTTTCTGGAACACATACCACTGGGAGAAAGCCTATTCTGAACTATCACTATCTGGGGTGAAATTTGATTGTTGACTGTTCTTTGCAGGAACTATTCTGGAGAGATTGCGCTGTTGAAAAGTTGTTCCTTCTGGCAAGTGCAATAACCCAACGATCCTCAAGAGCAATTATAACACTCAGGTGACTTAAAAGATGTCTATTTGTGAATTGTCCAGACCTGATGATACCTCGTCAGTGCACAAGACATGACAATGCGATGGAAATTGCGCGACAAAGCAACGGCATTCCGAGTAATCACCTCTTAAACCACCCTGATGGCGTGAGCAAACTCATTTGGCGTTAAATGATGCCAAGCCATTGCTAAACTGGATTACGCCCCATGGGTGGCCAATTTATAGAATGTATTGGCACGGGTTGCGTGCCAACATGAATGCAGATTCAGTGGAGATGCGATTTGAACATGAAGTTCCAGTAACGCCCAGTTCAGATGACGATATAATTGTAACATTTCATGGTGCACGTCCAATTAATTTCTCTTTGTGTTTCTTCCCTCAATAGCCATGTTTTGCGTGCAGATGGGGAGGAAATATCCGAACTGTAAATCGATAGTATATTTTACAGTTTAAAAGGCAGTGCTTCGATATTTCAAAGCACAATGATGCATCAGATATGAACCTTGTTCCCAAAATCCTGAGCTATTAGTTCGGATCGGGAAAGTTAAACAGGCCACCAGTATATATGTAGTGTTTCAAAAATCCATTTTGTCACCCCGTGTTGGATTGAAACTCTAACACATCGAGACTCATCAGATTGAAGTAAGAGTGAACGAGGAAACAAACACGGGGCACGTTGGTTTACCGAGCGACCCAATATCATATCGATGTTATGCTTTGTGTTTGATTTGTTTTGTATTTTTACATCATCACCTCATTTACAACTACTTCATGGTCATGCTCCCTTGTTACTTTATTTATGTTACATATACTTGAGGTGAAAGCACCCCCACCTCCACCAATAGTCTAAGTAAGCAGCTGTCATACAATACAACATAATCAAACCTCCCAAGATGGTTCTTATTGTGAAAGAGGCAAACAATTAAATTTCTTAGTGTCTATAAAGGGAGTCAAACAAGTCAGTTTGCATCCAGTAGTGGTTGTCATGGATTTCCACAGCTTGATTGTTTATTCCATATAAAGGGCAGATATGATACTGCGACTACAACTACTACAACCACAACAACTATGACTACTACTATGACAATTAATCACATCTTGTGAGGTCGGCCATGACTTCACTGACAGCTTTCATGAACTTGCAACTGCAGCTGCTTAAGGCAGGAGTTTGGTAATTTGTTCAGAGTGCCGGCAATAACTTACCTGCACATCAAGAAAGACAACAGTAGGATTGTTTATGTCCACCAATTAATGCTGGTAGACAAATCCCCAGATTATCGTCCATCCGAGGGATGGCACACTCCATGATGCAACGTCTTGCCTGCGAAGCACCAATGCAACAGTTTTATAGTTGGGCCGAAATTCTAATGCAGACCACACAGTTCAAAGGGACAGTAAGTGCACTACCTAGCTGCAGCATCTCATCAGACCTACGCATGATATCCATCCATCCAATGGGACCATACTCTGTGTAGAGTGTTGGTGCTGCCTAAGCAGTTTCATTGGGCACAATCCTGGATGGGTCGCCACTCCAACACAGGATACCAGCAAGCTGGCACTCATTTTGCCGACCTTGAAGGATGAAAGGCTGAGTCAACCCCACCTCGTATTAATTCAGCAGCTAACGGGGCTCAAACTCAGGAGCTTAAGATCCTAAGCCAGCCACCCTAACCACGAAGCCAACGCCAGGCTGTTGGAGGATAGATCAAATGAATTTCAATCACCCAAGGCAGGCGCACGGGAACGTATTCTGAGTGGGGGTGCTGAGGTGCTGTCTATTTTAGCGATGGTGTTCGAGTCGTCGTGAACCTCAACCCCGTAGCAAGATCTCCAAGTCTGTGATCATTAAAAACTAACAAACACATTTTTTAACTTATATTTTCTTCCCCAAAGCAAAATTATTTATAAAATCGTTTTAATATATATATTTAAAATTTAAAAATGACTTGTTTATTTTGCAGGCAAGAGGTGCTGTGCTCCTCCTGCCCGCAGCTAGGGGGTGCTGTAGCGCCCTCAGCACCCCCTTCCCGCACGCCTGACCCGAGGTGTGGTTTGGCTCCAATGACAGGATAGCCATGTTAGCAGAAAGCTTCCTCTTTTACAGATGTTTCATAAGCACTTCTTGATGTAGTTCAAGTAATATTTAAAAAACAATTAATCCAATCAATATATTCCCCTTTAATATTCTATATTTGTTTTCCAGCTCCTGAATTTAATTGCAGTACAGTCAACGTGCACTCTCTTTCAGACAATCATGCACTCTATTTTTCTTCCATTCTGTAGCTCATGAAAAATAAACTTTGAAAATAAGTGTGAACGTGGTTGAGCTTTTCACAGAATGTGACGTTCAAACAATGAGCCTTTACAATTGCTTTTTGTTTTTATTACTTAATCGAAGGGCATACCCGAGGACATATCTCATGGTACATCTTTCACACTTTCACCTGGTGTAAAAATGAAACAAAAAGGGGACACTGAACAACATTGCAAGATGACACGAGCCACAAAAAGATCATGGTAAAGGCAGCAAGAGAAGAGGATATATTACGACAAATGAGAGTGGGGGGGGGGGGGGAGTGATGTAGAGGAGACGTTAAACAAGGAGTACAGATGAGATGAACAACAGAGGAAGAAGACACAAACAACCAGATAGAACTTGAAGAATAACAACGATATGAGGACATCGAAGATAGCCGAAACAATCTCCTTGTCGATAGAGCTAAAATGAAGTAAGAGAATAAACATTGGTCAACATCAGGCAGACTCTCTGAACTCACATAGGACAAAGTCTTGTTTTAAACTTAATTTCGAAACTTTGTAATTCCTTTTTTTTTAATTTCCTTGGTCCACATCTTCTTTAATCTCCAGAACTGCAAACTTGAACCTGTCCAGTAATCTTCAATTTAAGATGGTCATGCTCTATCTCTATCATATCATGCTGCCCCTCATGATCTATTCTATTATCGTTAATCTTTTAGGAAGTCCATCAAGCGCGCGCGCGCACGCACGCACGCACGCACGCACGCACGCACGCACGCACGCACGCACGCACGCACGCACACACACACACACACACACACACACACACACACACACACACACACACACACACACACCAATACCCCCTTCCCCAAACCTGTATGGTTCATAAATAATTTTTGCAAAAAGCTTTCTTCCACATTTATCTGCTTATCTTGTCTGTTTTGTCCCTATCTGTCTACTTCACCCTTATCTGTCCATCCTCAGTTATCCACTTGTTTTTCTCTGCCCCATTGGTTGCCCAGGCAAAAATAGCAAAAATAGCAAAAATAGTAATTCTCTGCAGACAACTGTAGTATGACTTGTTACCAACTATAGTATATGAGAGTACTACTCTCATACTCATACGATAGTTCTAACTGTAGCATTTTTGCCTGGGTGTGATTTGATGATTCCATCATCCAGCTTTTCCAAGAGTCTTAGAAGTCTTCAAACCTTGGATGCGGTTGCACTTTTGGTGGAATTTTCTTCCTCACATTATCATTTGATATTGGCATTCCTCAATGTAATGTTCAGAAACGCGAATGTGTTGGGCAGCAGGCAATGTGCCTATCAAATGCCATGCCATGGAGGCAAGGGTGTGCCAAGACTGGAACCTGCATGGAGGAGTTTTGTGTGTGCCATCCACAGGAGTCTCCACACCTGGCAGCCATCTGAATGAGTTTGGAGTCAGAGCAGAGAAAGGAGTTTGGAGTCAAGGATGCGGAACTGGAGCTTGGAGCGGAACGGTCCAACGGAGAGATGAGGAGATCGCCGAAGAATGAACTCCAGGGCATGGGCACCACACACCAACTGACATTCTTCCAAGCTGCATCTCGCTCGCTCCTTCGAAACTCCAGGGCATCAGTAAAGTTCGCCATTGGTCCTTTTCAGGACCCCAATCATACCTCCGCACCTCAAACTCTCGCATCACATCTCGCTGAATCACTCAGAGCACCAGAGAATCAAAGAGTCACCAACGTTTCTTTTCAGAACCCACATGACACTTTCACACCTGACACGCTGCACCTCCCACACCGCACATCTCCGTAAACCCATATCACTCAGCCAGTTGGAAACCATGTGAGGTACCCGCTCACATTCGAGTCAGGTGGAGTTGCACCCATGCCCCTCCTCTGGCACTCTTACTCTTCTATCAACCTTACTCTTCTCCATATTTTGCTGGAATGAGTGTGGCACCTAAGTTATTTGTGATAAGTGATTGTTCACTGGGGCTTCTGTGCATAGATAAGACTTTCTCAGGTGTGTCTCTGTTTGAGTTGTGAATACGTGCCTTGTTGGATTATAATCCCGAACAAACTGTCCGGTTGTTTGTTTCCATTGATTAGACATAGT
Source organism: Eptatretus burgeri (assembly GCF_056783735.1). Taxonomy (NCBI): domain Eukaryota; kingdom Metazoa; phylum Chordata; class Myxini; order Myxiniformes; family Myxinidae; genus Eptatretus; species Eptatretus burgeri. The sequence continues at coordinate 23,632,844 of NC_140971.1, forward strand.
CTGCTGCATCAGGGAGTCCATCCGAGCCAATTCGTTACAAGTAGTCAGAAGCCAACACGTAATCTGCGGTAACGCTCAGCTGTATTCTAGAATTGGATGCGCTTTGGTAAGCACAGCACAGCACCCTATCTGGGGGGGGGGGGGGGTTAATTTGCCGGGAAGGTAAAGTGGGATTTGTATGTTGGACCCCGACCTAAATGAAGCATCTTTGACGGTGTCTGTGGTTGTTGAACAAGTTGTCACACTGCGGAGATATCTGTAGAGCCAGCAGCTTCACGATCATCACCGGGGAAATAGATTTGAGAATGCCCCTCATAATCCACCCTGAAGCGAATCCGTAACAATATCAACAGACAGGTGACCACTAAGTTCTCTACAAGCTTTCAGCTAGCTATGTATTATCAGACTCGGTGGCTTAATGGTTAAAGTGTCTGCTCTCACCCTGGTAGGTTGGAGGTTCGAACACCAGCCAAGTCATTCCAAGGACCAAAGGTATGCGCTGCTCCCTTGCTTGATGCTCAGCATTGAAAAAGATAGAGCATGGACAAACAACCATAAGTTGGCAGTACCAGCACAGGCTTTGATGGGCCTTAGGACTTCCTCCTGTGCTGAAGTTCCTTGCAAGAGAAAATATATTATATTGTAACAGTGAGCTGAGAGGACACGGGAAAATCTCCCACCCATACGGTGACCAATCTAATGACGGTAGCTATGGATTTACTCATTCTGTGGACATTTGTTCCAAATTCTGGACCCCACAGCAAACCAGTACTTGAGGGTGTAAAACAGGGTTTATTAAAGAGAGAAGGGGAAAGAGGACAAGGAAGCTATGTTGCAATTAAGGAAATTCCATACGGACTCTAACCCCCGTGCCCACGAATGATCCCGTCGTCTTATGCAATATCTTAAGGCACACACTCTCACAATTGGGAGGACAGATAGAGGAGGACAATACTGAAAGAAACCTGTTTACGCGCTATGTTTGCTCATGGTAGTTGCATTTGCAGTGGGAGTGCTGAACTTCTTGTGGGTGAGATGTGCCACATCCTGGTCCTGGCTTCAGCTCGGCCTGTGTCAGGTCGTGCTGTGTCCTTTCTGACACTGTCTTGGGGATGCGGAGCTGGTCAGGTTTTTCCCTGAGTGATGATGCTTGAGAATCGCTCACCGCAACCATAACTTATCTCGACTAGGTCACCTCACTTGAGGCCCGAAGCAGCTCTCACTCTCATGAGAAGAAGGGTCTCAACTCTCTCCTCTCTCCGAAGCTGTGCTGTGCTCTCTCTTTTTTAACGTCAGCGAGCAGGCATAGCTCAGAAACGGTTCTTATCAGTGTGTGGGGTGACTTTCGCCACACCCCTTGGCCTTTCGCCTGCACTTGTCCGTGCTCGAGAGGACGAGAAGATTAAAGCACACATAGACAGATTCCAAACGGGAACGATTTAGAGAATTAAGGTGCGGGGATGGTAGGAGCTTTGACACATACATAATGGTGTGAGCATGTTGGATTCTGCCAACGCACTCTGATACGTGACCTACCATTTCACACAGAAACCAACATGCACTTATGCGATACATTTTTTAATGAAATAACTATTCTATCTTACTTCCAATCATTGTTACAGCCATCCACACAACATTATTACATTATATTATTTTATACTATATTATACGTTATTATATGTTATACAAGGAAGAGTACCCGTCCTCAGTGATGGGAAAAGTTTAAGTTAATGTATCAATTTCAATAATATTTCTTGGACTTTAAAAAAGGTTAATTGTGTTGCACTCTTGGTTTCACTCAGAGCCAAATCTCTGAGCTACTGATAGCGCCCACTGCAAAATGGTGGTCCAACATCAGGTGGCGGAGGTTCATTTTGGCCAAAAAGAGAACAAAATATCCTGATTGCAAAATAAAATTTTGCATCAACATTACACATACCTGTTCTCCCATCATTTCAAAAGTGAATGTTGAGTTTTTCAGACGAAGCGCGGGAAGCGGTTGCTGTGAACTGGAGACAGACAAACCCACGGTCAGACACCATGGTTCACAATATATAATAGATGACTTTCCTTCCAAAGACTTTCAAAACAGAAAGAGACCATTTGGTGTGTCTGTGTGTCTGTGTCTGTGTCTGTGTCTGTGTCTGTGTCTGTGTCTGTGTCTGTGTCTGTGTCTGTGTCTGTGTCTGTGTCTGTGTCTGTGTCTGTGTCTGTGTCTGTGTCTGTGTCTGTGTCTGTGTCTGTGTCTCTCTCTCTCTCTCTCTCTCTGTCTCTCTCTCTCTCTCTCTCTCTCTCTCTCTCTCTCTCTCTCTCTCTCTCTCTCTCTCTCTCTCTCTCTCTCTCTCTCTCTCTCTCTCTGTCTGTCGCAGCCTATGGCTGCTGGTTGCATCATTGGTTGGGACACGGCTATGCCGCTGATGCAGTGTCCCGCTTCCCAGTACACTGGTGCTCATTTTGCTGACCTCGGAAGGATGACAGGCTGAGTCAACCTCCTGGTGTATTAAATCAGCAGCCAACGGGGCTTGAACTCAGGACCCGAGGATCCCAAGCCGCCACCCTAACCACAAAGCCAACACCAGGCTATTTGGCCCATCAAGCCTGCACAATGGTTGCCAACCTATGGCAGTTTTTTGTATCCAGAGTCAAGGCTCGTGGATGAGATAGAACACTGAATATATCATAATGCAACAGGACAAAAACTACAGCAGAGAAAGGCTTGGGGGGGGGGGGGATGGAATAGGAGACTTGGACAAGCAATGGGGTGGGAAGGAATGGGGTGGACAAGATGGATACAGAAAGAAACTTCTCCCCACTCCCCTCCTCTCTATCCCCATCCACTCTCCCTCACCATCTCCTCCCTCTCCTCCCTCTCCTTTCTCCCCCCTACTCTCTCTTTATGTCTGTGCTCTATCCATTTTCAACGTCTGAGTGTCAAGCAAGGAAGCAACACGCAGCATGTTTAAAATCTTTCATACAACTCATTACTTTACTTGGCTGGAGTTTGAAATGCCAAACTCCTCAACTCTTAAAAAACAACAACATTGCAACATCGAGTCCACCAATAATTAAATTTAAGCTTATTTTGGAGCAATTGTTCAGGCAGGAGCTTGTAACTTGTTCAGGCTGCTGACAATAACTCACCTTCTCTTCCCACAGGACACCAGGAGGGGATCTTTAACTTCCACCTTCTAATGTCGGTCGACAGGATGCCTCGTTTAACGTCCATCGGGGGACAGCACACACACATCGATGAATCACCCTGCCTGTTTTATTCATTTATTCAGATGCAGTCTGTGGCTGCTTGGCTGTATCATTTTCTGGGGGCGCAGCTGTACCACTGATGCAATGAATTTTGAGCCATTCCACAACCATCGATCTCGTTTAGCAATACCCCCGTTACCAGGTAGCTGGTACTCATTTTGCTGACCATGGAAAGACGATAAGCTGAGTCAACCCTACCTGGTGTTATTTCAACGGGACAACGGGGGCTTGAACTCAAGACCATAGGATGTTAAGCCAGCCACCTTAACCGTCAAGCCAACACCAGGCTACTCTGCCAGTGATACACCGGGATGACAGTTTGTAACCCAGGCTAGATGGCTTCGAAGCGAGTGTGCGTACCTTGATGCCACTCTGTCAGCTGAGGTCATATCTTAACGCACTGTAAATAAACAAACCACGACGCATGATGTATTTATACATTGAAAATCTACCTCGTTTTGTATCATGCATTTCTTTTGGTCGAATGGAAAGCTTTGCCTGCGTGTGGAGCTTTTCAAAAGCAGCGACGGAAACGGCCGCTAGAAATGGGAGACAGCCGGATGCACAAACATACGTACAAACACCACACTTCACATTATAAATTATATTACACGAGTGCGTGCCCGTACATGCAAAAAAAAAATAGATAAAAAAGGAGAATTGTGACGTCAATTGTGATGTCATAGCACCGTGTCCTGTCATTGGTTTGGTAAATAAATGGCAATAACTTGGGAACCACTTGTCCGATTAATATCAAACCTTGAAATGGCACATCCTCAGGTCCCCAGCAATATACCTGGCAAGTTTCAATTATATCGGACCAGTGGTTGTCGAGAAACAGCGGTCACGGACACACAGACACACAGACACACACAGAGATTACTGGAATTATAGATAGATTATATTATATTATAGTTTTACTATTTTTGCCATTCACCTCTCTCATCTCCAAAACCACAAACTTGTGCATGGCTTCACCGAGCTGTCCCTTGCTCTCAGCGTTCCCCGTTACGATAGCACATCTTGTACGTCACACTTTTTTTTTGTAATATTCTGTCCGTTCCACAACCATGTTTGACCGTTTTCCCAGCACGAGAATCTCTTGCAATTCCATATTAATTGGGTTGCGCCTCTTTCACCATTTTAAGAGTTTGTAGCAATCCCATTCTGTAGTTTTACTTTTAATGAGCTTGCAAAACGAACATAAAAATAACCAAAGGGGAGTTGTTGATCTGGTAGGAGGAGGACAGATGACAAAACCAGAGCAAGAAGAAAGCAAAAGGAAATGGACAACAGGAAAATAAAGATAATAACTCAATCATGCCCCCCCCACCTCCCCAATGCGTTCATGCACTCAGGAGGAACTCCATGGACATTCAAAGTACGTTTCTCCTTCAGCCTAATTTGCTGCTTGCTTTTTGAAAATTTTGGAGTTCTGATGCCAAAGGGTGAAAAATTCTGCCACTCTCAGGGTTAAAAACAGCACGCATGCTCGGCAGGCCTGTCTTTGCAGCACCGTAACAGAGCTTGAAATTTTTTGACAGTTTCTGCTTTGCCCTGCCTCACTGCCTCCCCATCTTGTGGACGTCAAATCATTTCTCACCCACCCACCTTCCTCCCTCATTTCCACACTGTAGATGTTAAGATATCTGGACAGAGACCAGAAGGTTGCTGGTTTGAATCTGTGCATTTGCTTCCAGAGCTGTAACAACATACAGTAGCTCACCGACTCAATAAGGCCCGCGGAACCTCAGGTCCATTTTACAAGCAATGTAATACAAGACAAACATGAGATGGCTGCATGTAAGCTAATTAGCCAAAGGACCGACTTGCACACACATCTCTTCAAAGAAGGGTGTCAAATCAGGCCCACAAATGGCGCGGTGCTTTCCACCAGAGTTCAGCTGATACTGAGCGTACAAAGATGACCTGTCAAAAAGAATAAGCAACGATTGGGACATATTATTGCCTCATTTCAAGTACTATACTCGCAAAAGGCTGATTATGTATCAATCTACATCTTCTTTTTGTTTCCTGTCATATTAAATTAGAGCGTCACATTGAGTCTCCGAAATGCTTTCTGCGTCGGCAGTACAACTGTGAAAGCACAAGTGAAGTGAACACCTAACCGAGGGTCAAGCTGATGTGAACAAAGAGAAAATCAATTCAAAACACATCACTTTCCTCCGTTGTAGAGCTTGAGCTCAACCTCCGAAAGATGTCCAAGCTTGTATTTGTGCCAGTGTTTCCAGAAGCAGTAAATAAGCAAAAGGTAGTGGAAGCCGAACTAGCAACACCGTGAGAAGATGCTACTCGTACTTCTGTAAAATTACTGTGGGTCACATTTGAAATCGAGGAACATGAATGAAATCTGGAATGCAGCATTCGCAGATTAACTACAGACTAATGCACACCCTCCCTTGTCAATCCTCCAGACAAAAATACAAAAAATAATAAGTGACAAGATCAGGTGGGAAAGACAGAGCAAGACAGGAGAAGATGAACAAAGATTGTATCAATAACTTTATAAAGCTCACAGAAGATGGACAAAAGGAGGTGACGTGCAAAGTGTATCAACTTAACAAGGCAAGGTCAATCGTAAGAATGCATGAGGGCTTCTCCAAGCATCAAAACCAGGAGCTGACAGTGGTGGCTTGAAAACACCAACATATCAAATTGATGAGGGGGTCATCTAAGCACTACGATGACAACTACTATTGCTGCTACTACCACTAATATGATCCTAATTATTCCCACCTTCGTATGAAATCGCCCGAGGAATGCTTTTGGCCCAAGGCTTTCATGAACAGGCAGCTCAGGCCTGAAGCTCAACTGAAAGTTATTTGGGCAGAAATTAGTAATTTCTTCAGGATACTGGTGATAACCCACGTACTCTTCATGAAGGATATACCGCAGCATCTTTAAAGGAACACCAGGATCGATGTTCTTCATAGGGATGGCACACTCTGTGTGTGATGCAATACCCTGCCCTTGAAGAATCATTCCTACAGATATATTGTTTGAATGTGTATATATATATATATATATATATATATATATATATATATATATATATATATATATATATATATATATGTGTATGTATATATGTTGTTGTGGAAATGACTTATAGGGGCTAATATAACATAGAATAGTATTGTTATTTCCCATAGCGAACATGATAGAATAAGTGTGAATAATGCAGTCGTGATATTAGATTTGCGTCGTTTTATGCAAAGAAAAAGCCTGGTGTTGGCTTAGCAGCTAGAGTTGTTAGTTGGTTTAGGATCCCAGAATCCTGAGTTCAAGTCAAGCCCTGTTGGCTGCTGAATGAACACCAGGTGTGGTTGACTCACCCTGTCATCAAGCTTTTCAGCACAAGTTTGGGTGGGGAAACCCAAGATAGCCATGCCAATGACCCTCAGCCCTGTTATGCGATGTTAGGGAAGGGTTTTCCACACCCGTGGACTCGGCCACCGCAAGGCCTCCACAAGGCCAATAGTTGCTGAAAGGGGAGCAGCGAAGTACTTCACAGCAGGGGGTGGGGGCGAATATTGTAAAAATGTGTGAAGACAGGGGCATAGAGCAGATTCTCAGAACAGATTCCTGGAGAAGCCTTGTGGAGCTTGTGTGAGCCAACGCGCTGCACCAGACCTCACCCAAGCATCTATGCCCATTCTCCTCCTCTCACACCAGGATGCGGCATGGAGACCGCCTTTTCCTGCAGCAAGGATGTAACTCGGTTACTGCTCATCCAGGTCCAGCCGTGTCCCGCCGGGCACAGCCAGGGTATTTTATTGTCTCGGCCGAATTTGATCTGTCTATCACACGTGCTATGACTGGGCCTTGTGCAAGATGACAGTGCTACATTGTGGAGCACACATGTGCATGGGTTGGCAGAGTATAGTTCGGATTGAATCGGCTGGCAGAGTATACTCGTATAGCTCGGATTTGCTCTTTTCGTGTTGATTGTGCATGTTTCATGACCCCAGAAAGCCTTGTAGACAATGGGGGGTGTAAGATAAGTTGGGGGAAGGGACGAATCGGCTGTGAGCCCAACAAAAAAGAGGGTGGAAGTGAGTAAGTTGCACTGTATCCCCAAAAAACATATGCGGAAAGGTGGGGGAACCGGGACTGTTTGAGAGGGGTCACATGATGACTTCATGGGGAGAGCACAGAGGACCACACAGAGCACGCAGGAGGCCGTGCTGGTGCACAGTGCATGGCCAAAGTGGGCATGGTGACCGCGGATGCTGCACCTCTGAGAGGGATCTCATGGAGATCCCGCAGAGGTCCTGTGGCACGAGTGAACGAGGCTGCGGTTCGCTTGGGGGAACCTGTGGTGGCCCAGAGGGGGTAATTAAGAGGGTAGAGAGGAATAGGCAAGCTGATAGATGGTGTGTGTGTGTGTGTGTGTGTGTGTGTGTGTGTGTGTGTGTGTGTGTGTGTGTGTGTGTGTGTGTTTTTGATACCATTATATGTTTGATATGCTATACCTCAGTACACCGTATAAAAACCTCCAATGTTTCATTGTCGTCATGAGACCAAAATACGGAGTCATTTTAAAAGTTTTATAAACAGTCATTAATCGTACTCATCGAGATGATCATCCACCCTACAGCTTTGTGTATTTCGCATGCTCACACATTAACAAAAAGGGTACCAAATTCTGCCTCTGGATTATTATTCTCTCATGATGACGTGACATGCACCAACGCACAGACCTGTGATGGGAAAAAGCCACTGCTGCTCCATCCACCGCACATCGCTCCCTCTGCCATTACCCCCCATCCACTCCCCATTACTAACACCAGTGGCACAAATGTATGTGCGAATTAAAGTTAAATGTGAGCAATTTAAGTTCATTCCTTTTGAACGGTCATTCAACCACACCACCTAAACTGAAAGTCAAATATGCTCTTATATAATTTAAGTGTATTTGTTCTTGCAGCGAATATATCTGTATAAAATTGACCTTTCTCATTGGTCCGAGTGACCAGTTCCAAGAACCATGCGGCAGATGCAGTCAGCAAGAGGTGTGAGTCAGATCATAGTCATCAGATGTAAAGATTTACTTTCTCCTTACTTAAAGCGACCCCATGAGTCTTTAGGCATGTGTATGGGAGAGGGTAATATGAAACTGGTGAGCTTTATAATCCAAGTTGAACTCGAAAACCCAAACTCTCCAAAAGAGATGTTAAGCATCCATCTCGGTTTGTGTTTGTTCAAATATGGATGATGGTTGACGATGTATGTCGCTGTGAAATGCAAGTGTGAATATCTTGAAAGCATGAGCCGCATGAGCATGAAATGGTGTCGGTGAATGTGTGACTGCTCAAAAAGTGCTGTTGCGAACTGGTAACCAAGCTAACAGGTCGAAATGAGCAATCAAACAGAAATAATGAGTCGAGCAAAGCTGGAAAGTTGCATTATTTACCGATTAATCAAAGTTCGAATCAGCCAGGGATTCATCGTCCAGTAACATTCGGAAGCTGAAACGCTATCTTGTGCTGAAAGTGCTGAAACATATTTTGACGGAAGCAAATGGAAGCAATGTACTGAAACGCTATCTTGACAGAATAAAAATAAAAATAAAAACACTCACAATCATGGCTTGGCCTGCACCGAGTCCAGGTATGCACACTACTCAGGCTAACGGCCTTATATCTATCTATATATTACTAAAACTCTCATCTTTTATGTATGTATGTATGTATATATGTATGTATGGATGTATGTATGTATATATGTATGTATGTTCCTGAAATGCAGCCAAAACGGTACATGATAGCACAAAAATTTTAGTGCCACCTTACTCACCATTCTCCTGCGGTGTGCAGTATCAAGTTTCGTTCAAATCAGGCAACAAAAAAATAATTTAAAAAATCAATTCCCGATTCAGTCAAGTACTCTTCGGGAGAATTTGATCAATGCAAACAACCTCAGCGGTATAGTTCGCTGGAGCTATCTTTTTTTATTAATATCTTGAAATGTTTTTTTTTTTTTGTTTCATCAACAGCTGTCACAACGGGAACCCAACGGGTTCACGGGTCGTCCAGTAGAAACTGAAGTCAAATAATGAAGGGAAATTGTTGAGGGACATGATGCAGTAATGCAGGACATTTGGAGCAATATTCCATAATTAAACATCGATAAACGCTGTTGTGGCATGAAAACTATGTGTGATGCTCAATGTAAAGCAAATGGCTCAAAAACAAATTAATAGTGGAGTTAAAAAAAATAAAAATGTCAAGACTGATTGGAGGAGCATTGTACAACTCATTTGCCAGGTTTGCTGTGATAATTTGTACCAAAAATATTGTTGCGGATTCGCGCCCGCCGGCGTGCGAACGGCCCCGTAACTCGAATCGCGGCACGTCGCCCACCGGACGGACCATCCCGTCATGACCCTCTCGGACTAACGCCGGGAACTAGTCACGGGTGGACCTTTCGGCCTCACCACGATCGTGCCAATCGGCCCCCCGCGTGGGATAGGGTTGCTCGCCAAATTCGACCTACCTAAGTACCCACACGGAGGGTAGACCGGGTGATCGCACCTCGCCGCAGGTCGACTTCGGACACGGGCCACTTTAAGCGACCCATTCCGTACTATCGGGATAACCGAGCGGTGTTATCGTCGGCCTCGACGGTCCGATTAATTATCGGGCGTTTTAGCCCACGACCAACCCTTTACGTGAAGTAAGATGGAGATTCAATAAAGAAAAAGACGAAGCGAAACGGGAAAACAGTTCAACATAAAGCACATTTATTTCGCGATGAACGGAAAGCACACATATACAATTACACCAAAAGCAAATGTAAAAGAAGAAGAAACACACAATAATGCACAAAAAGCAAATGTAAAAGCAAAAGACAATGCAGAGCTAACCGACTACCGAGCACACGGCAACACTTATACAGTTTTACTTCACAGACGGCGCCGACAACACATATACTCAAAGCAAAAGAAAAAGGGACCACCCTCCACTATGAGGGGGCAGACGGCCTGGGGCCGAGACCACGTCGAGCCTACCCGTCTGGTGATGAGCCGCAAAATGGCGCTGGCGCCCCGACTCCGCGGGCCTCGCTGGGACTGCCTGGTATGGGGTGGGAACGGGGCCCCCTTCTCGCACTATCTCAGCGCGGGGGGAAACAAGAGGGGGTTGTTGATGCTCAGGGGAAGGAGGATATCTCCCTGTCTCGGGTCCCGCGACGAGCGTCTCCACCACGACCTCGGTCGCGTTGCCGGCCTCTCCCCTCCGCAGCTCCCCGACTCTGACACGAGCACCCCCTCGATCGCCTTCGCCGCCGCCACCTCTCCAACTCTCCACAGCTCCGTCCAACTGCCTTCTCCGACTCCTCTCTTGACTGGCTCTTCCCAACTCCACCGACTGCGAACTGCCTTGACTGACTCCTACTACTTCTTTTCCCAACTCCACCGACTGCGTTTTCGGCGAGCGAACGCAGCCCTTTATAGCCCCCGGGGCCTCGCTCCTTCGCCTTCGACCCTTTACCTTCGACCCTTCACCTCTGGCTGGCTCCCCATTGGACCGAGGAAAAGTGGGCGTGAATGCTTTTTGATCCATGAATTTGCATATAGCGACCGCACTCCAACGCCCTGGAGGCGGGGCCAAATCGCCCCACGCTCACCGATAGGACGGAACAGAAGTGGGCGTGAGTCGTTTTTGATCCGTTTTCTTCGGAAAGGCTGTGATGTTTCTGCACACGCTGCTCGGTGCGCGCCCTGCACGAGTCCAGTATCGGTGCCCACAAGCGGCGCGGAAATGGCGGTGATGCGATGGTTGCGAGAGCGAGATGTGACGGTAAAGGTCGTGGCTGTTGGCGTTGTTGTTGTTGTGAAGCGGCGTTGCGGCTGGTGGTTGTTGTGTGATGGCTGTTGAGACGTGGTTGGTGGTGGTAGTAATGGCGGCTGGTCCAAAATAAAGATAGTAAAAGAAAAACGGCTATCTAGAAGGGTCGCAGCCCGAATGAATGACATTTATTCCCTCGAAACAACGGGTTTGGGCCTAACTACACATATACTTACAGAGATATCTCACCTAAGGGACCTGAATGGTGGTTTGCGAATTTCGTCAACCACAACAATATATTCACTGTGTCGTCATCTGCAATTACTTGTTTTGTGACTCTGGTATGACGATCTCTTGTGTGATTACAAACTTATTTCCAGGTGTGTGTGTGCGTGCGTGTACTGGAGGAAGTGGGGGCAAAGGGGTTTCGGTGCCGTATATCGGTTGCTGGAATGCTCATCATTGAGCTGTTAAAACAAATGAGGTTTGGCTGGAATTAAAAACAAACTGCTGTTCTTGTGCCACAGTATCAGGGCAACCTCACTTTGTTTGTTCAAAAAAAAACTGACTGTCCCATCTACATTCAAATTGTGGACATTAAAATATTCCAGGGTACCTTTATGTAAAAGTAGGATATTATTGTGTGCCCTTACCCTTTGGCATATTCCCTGCTTGGGGTTAGCTGGATAACCTGTATTACCTGCAGCACAGAGGAGCATAGGGACATGGCTGTGACAATGGCAAGATGAGCCAAATGGCCTTGAAGCATTCGTAAATTACCATGTGATCATTTTATATTTTTATGAAATGTTATAAACTTGTTTGCATCTTAGTGAGATTTCAAAATAACTCCTTGAAACCATGTGAATGAGATTTTGGGACTGAAATCTTCATGCATCCTCTCAGTCAGGACAGGCCAGATCAGATTGTCAGGTCAGGCCACATAAGATATGTGACTATCTACAGGTACTATGTAAACCTGAACCAACCTGTTTCATGGTCGGCTTGGCGGTGACAAAACAATCTCCCCCACCAGGATTCTTGGTGAGGAGGGTATGTGGAAATGGACACCGAACAGGATTAAAAACAAAACCTGCCAAAGAGTGGAGGAGCTCTTTGCAAGCCAACGGCCATTCATATCTGGTGCCCAACTGTGTCTGTGGACGTCCTCCTGCAGTTGAGTTACCTTTTTCTCGGAGGTTGGTGACAGTATTTGCACTTCGGGCACCGTAAAACATTTCATTCCTCAAAATACATTAAAAAAAACCCAAAGAAAACTGAAAACCCACTCCGTGGGAGTACCTCCTGTGCAGCTGCCCTTCGCAGGGCACCTCACTGGATGTTTGGATTGGAGCAAAGCCTTCGGGAGCCCCATTCTTTGATAATTGGAGGAAAAGCATGGAGTAACGTTCCTGGGTCGGATTGCAGTGGTGTGTATTGGGGTAGTGCTGAGGTGTTGTCCACCAGACGGCGATCTTCTCGAGTTAATCTGAGATTGTCCCTTCAAGTGGGTGCTTGGAATGTCCTCTCCCTAACAGAGGATGATCACCTGACTCTGCTGTAATCTGAGCTCCAGCATTTGGAGATCAGTATTGCAGCACCCTCTGAGGTTCGGAGACCACATAGTGGCAAGATCATGGCGGGTGGTTACACGTACGACTGGTCTGGTCACTCTGATGGTTACCATGTCCATGAAGTTGCTGTAGCTGTGTCCAATAAGTTGCCTCCCATGATAATTGAGGTAACACCGGTCACCGAGCGTATTCCGAGAGGAAGGATTCATCACTCCTTGAGTGTCATGTTACTGGTCTCTGCATATTCTACGACTCATGCGAGTGATCTCATGGTGAAGGATGCATTCTATGCCATGCTTGAGCCTGTGGTTGATCAGTGTCCCAGGCAAGATACTGTTCTCGTCTTGGGGGATTTCAATGCATCGACTGGCACTGACAGGGACGGCTATGAGACATGTGTTGGTCCCCGCATGGATCTGGAACTGTGAACCAGAATAGCACTAAGTTCCATGACCTTGTAAGATGTCGTGGACTTCAGGTGGCTGGTTCATTGTTTCAGTACCCACAGGCTCATCGCTGGACTTGGTATTCCAATGGAGGTGGTGTGGAAGGAGCGTGATCAAATGTTCTTTGATGGTCACTGGAGGATGATTCAGAATTGCAGGATCTACCAGAGTACTCAGTTCCTCAATACCAACTACACGCTCATTGGAGCAACTCTGAAGTTGCAACTTATACACAGGAGAATGGTACCGTCCCAGCCGAGGCTGGATGTTGACAAGCCAAAGAATGAGAGGGTAGCTGAGGAGTTTGTGAATGGGCTGAGTGGGGATCTGGGTGTTTTGAGGAATCCTGGAAAGTTGTGAAGTGCCTTCAAGACTACCATCCTTGATGTTGTTGGTGGATGTCTCAGAACCCACCATCAGGCAAAAAAGAACTTTGTCTCCAAAGGGACACTGGATACCATTGACCAGAGTCGCAAGGCGAGGCTTTAAAGCAGAGCTGAGCTGTTCAGGGGGTTTAGGCGTACAACTGTACGCGTGCTGAGGGTGGACAAGGAGGCCTATGCGCGAGGAATCTGAGGGGGTCAAGTGACTCTCATCCTGCTTAAAGAGGAATTTGTGCATTGTGTTCATCCAAGCCCATCCCTCGGTGTACTGCAGTTAGAGCAGAGGGTGGTGGGTTCTGGACAGAGGAGTCCAAAGTGAAGGCCCTTCAGGCCAGTTACTTTGAGTGTTTGTACAAGGCTGACTCACCAGTTGTTGAGTTAGACATCAGGGGTGTATCTATCCATATTGCTGACCCTCCAATGAACTGTGATCTTCGTTAGTGGAAACACAGGCTGCGGTGAACCAGCTGAAAGGGAGTAAAGCTCCTTGGATCAGTGGCATCCATGCTGAACTTCTCAAGGATGTGGAAATGCTGAACTCAAATCATTGCACACAGTTCTGTGCTCTGCCTGTAACACAGCCATTATCTCAACTGACTGGAAGAGGGGCCTTGTTGTCCCTCTCTGGAAAGGGAAGGGTGATCGCCAGGACTGCAACATCTACTGAGGGGTGACACTGCTCTCAATGCCGGGCAAGGTCTTTGCTCAGATAATTCTTGATCAGGTTCACCACCGTCTACTTGTGCACCGGTGCCCAGAGCAGTCAGGCTTTACACCAAAGAGGTCAACGATTGACCATATCTTTGCTCTTTGGGTCCTCACCGAACGCAGACAAGAGTTTCGACAGGGACTACTTGCAACCTGTGTTGATTTCCGCAAAGCGTTCGAATAATTGAATCAGGATGCCTTCTGGAGGATTCTTGCTCTTTGTGGGGTGCCACGAAAACTGATCAATCTGATGTCTGAACTATACTCTGGTACTGAGAGTGCTGTGAGATGGGTCTATACCATCTTCAACTTATTTCTTTGTTACTGGAGTTCACCAGGGGTGTGTACTAGCCCCCACACTTTTCAGCACTTGTGTGGACTGGATTCTAGGGAGGATATCGGAGAGATCAAGTTGTGGTGCATCATTTGGGAATGTCAAGATCTCTGACCTTGATTTCACAGATGCAGTGATTTTTGCAGAGATGATGGATATCATTGCGGGGGCCCTTGAGGTGCTGAATGAGTCATCGGAGCCGCTGGGATTATGGGTTTCCCAGGTCAAAACTAAGATCCAGGCTTCGAATGGCATCTTGGATGTTGCTATCATGTCTGTATCTGTTTGTGGAGAGGATGTTGAGGTCACGGAGAGATTCACTTACCTTGGCAGTGATATTCATGTCTCCGCATGGTGTGAGCCAGAGGTCAATAGATGTCTGCATCGGGCCTGGGGAGTCATGGATTCACTGGATCATGGGGTGTGGCACTGTCAGTTGCTTTGCAGGAGGACGAAATACCGAGTCTTTAAGTCATTGATGCTTCCAATCTTGCTTGACGGGTGTGAGACTTGGACTCTGACCAGGGATCTGAGATGGAGACTTTACTCCTTCGGTACCACGTCTCTTCAGAGAATCCTTGGCTATCGCTGGTCAGACTTTGTGTCCAATTAGCGATTGCTGAGTGAGACTCAGATAAGATTTGTTACCTGTATTGTCCGTGAACATCAGCTGCAGCTGTGTGGACATGTTGTTTGTTTTCCTGATGCTAATCCTGCTCACCAGATTCTCTCATTTCGGAAGCCTCCTGAGTAGAGTAGGCCAACAGGTCGACCACATACCTCGTGGTTGCAGCAGGTTGATCGGCATCTCAAGGAGATGGGGATTGGCCAGGTATCTGTCTGGGGGGTGGTCAGTGATTAATCCTCTGTCCATGGTACATAACCACTGTATCTCGCAGAGGGATGGGGTTACTGTATGACGCTCCTGGAGTACCGACGTAAAGTGGACGCAGCGATGCGCTGTTCAGGCGCATGCTCCCATACGTGACCTGACCTTCCTCTCTGGTAGATCAAGTTCCTCTCAGGTTACAAGAGTGAGAATTGCTTTGCAGTTCATGGCCCCTCCCAATGGGATATTTTTTACATCGAAAAAGGGTATAACTTTGTGAAAAATTGACTAAACGCCCTGACACGCGAACTTGTTCTGTAACAAATAAAAAGCCAGGTACCCAGTTGCAGTTGAATATGTTTAAGGGCATGAGAAAAAAGTCTGAAAAACGCACAGGTGGGACAGACGGAGAACAAACGTATAATCCCCTCCAGTGAAACCGGTAGGTGACTAATAATAAATCCTGTGCCAATGAGACACAGGGGTGAGTGACAAGTTTGCTCCTGGTTTTTAACTTTCAGAGTTCCTTGTATCGATCGAGAGCTACAAATATGTACGAATGCTGTATTTGTAACTCAACAAAGAATTTTCTGTTTCACAGGCATGAAGATTGGGAAAAACAATTATTTATTCGGGGTTTTTTGTTTTTAGTTCCTTACAGGTGTGAGGATCATGGAAGATCAAGGTAGATCTGACAATGGGACAAACATCAAGATAATGGACAAATAGGAAAAGACGAAAGGCAGAGGGGAGGAAGCACTGAAACTAGAAAGTAGGACAGTTGGGTTCGGAAAGGTTAATGTGGGCAATAAAAATAATGGGTCGGATTGGGGATGACAAAAGATGGCAGTGCACTGCTGGCTTGAAGCGCTGGAGGAAGCAGTGAGACAGAACAGCGTCCGTAAAGGCAGTTCCAGTGGATGACCAAGGAAATAGATAGGTGTGTTAGTTTGACGTTCATTCTGGACCGATACAGTTGAGACTGAGATTTTCCAGGATTGAAGGACATGTTCCATTTATCAGACCAATGTCTCATCATTTGCAGATCAAGAGAGAGAGAGAGAGAGAGAGAGAGAGAGAGAGAGAGAGAGAGAGAGAGAGAGAGAGAGAGAGAGAGAGAGAGAGAGAGAGAGAGAGAGAGAGAGAGAGATACAGCTGCTGTGTCGAGCAGAGGAATGGTGGTACTGTATGATGCAATGTGGAGCTGTCTGCAAAAGAGAAGAGAGGGTTTTCCAGAACACCAGAGAGGTAAAGTATAGAGATTATTCAGAACCATTTGTCCTCAAAATCAAAACACGACACATATAATCACTACTTTGATGACCGAATAATAGCAAACATTCTTTGATGCATCACCACCAAAAATGATAGATAAAATTATTTAGAAAATTTACGCTGTTAATAAATACAAGTCTGTAGACGACGATGGTTCACGAGCGGAATTTGACGATGTAGATCGTTTCAGAAGTCAAGAATGAGAGAATGTGATAATGTTTGTCCAAGTTATAAAAATGATCAACATGATGTGGTACGAGTGACAGGTTATGAGCTGCAAAATGTCGAAAACCCGGTTTCGTTGAACAACTTTCAAAATTTGACCTTTGCATTACCTTTAAAGGTCACAAAACAATGTTGTGGACATTAAAATAAGGAAACAGGATACGTGCTATAGCTTATAGGAGTTAGTTCGTCGAAGAAGGTCAAAAACCCGGTTCGATTCCCACAACTTTGAAAATTTGACCTTTGTGAACTTTAAAGGTCAAAGGTCAAGGATTATGACCTTTGGTGCAAAACTTCCTCTGGAACATTCCAGAAACAATATAACGTCATATAGGCTATATGGCATTTCACACTCCTCGGATTATCCATATTTTGATGAAATCAGCGTAAAAACAAACTTGAAGGGGGCGCCACGGGCAAGGTGTCCAAGATAGAGCAAAATAGTTTGAAGACTTTAGGTGGGGAATGACCTCAAGATTATGCATAAAAAATATTGTCATCCAAGCTCTCAAAGTTTGGGGAGTCATATGATTTTTATGTAAAAATTCGCAATTTTCTAAGTTCGTGACCTTGTGACCTTGGGATGAAAATGAAAAATCGAGCTCCGTGGGGCTATGCAGGTGCCATTGGGCTAACCAAATACCGAAACCCTGCCAGATTCGACAAACCCCCTTGGAGAAGATGCAAATTGAAATTGGCTACTCCCTAAAAACACATGTTTTTGGGCGTGGCTCCGCCCATAATGGGCGCACCATGCCCATTCTCAGGAAAACACAACTAGATCATGATATAAACCTCCCACCAAAATTTTATCAGGATCGGATCAAAACCCACGGAGCTATGCTCGGGACAGACAGACAGACAGACAGGCACCAATAGCGAATATAGTGGTCACTTACTGACTCGTGAACTTTGACTCGTCAACCAAAAACCAATGCTATTGTGAAAGCAGTCCTGAGAAATGCATCACCCGTGCAGAAACCGCTTCGTACTTCAGATTGGACCTGCACAAGGAGGCCTGCCCACTATTTCACTTGAAGATATAAAAGATCCTGTGGTATAAATCCCAAGACAAAGTCCTTTGAACTTGTAAGACATTGAAATGGATTGGAGTTAAAAGCAAGGTTTATGTGGTGTGGCAAATTAAGTTTAAACAATCATGGCAGAAGTAAATATACTGAAACGCAAAAGAAACTTACCACCTTATAAACCTTCAAATATCAACAATAACACTGCGTGTAGTAAATGTGTGAACTTATTTGTGGACAATAGTGTCCTCAATGTCAGATAAAACGGTCAAGGATGGTCACTTGAACCTTCAATGGTCACTTCATAGCACAGCTGTTGAACAGCCGTTTTGACTGTCAGTGATTAGCCAAGGGGTGCAGGATGATTTTAATGAGCTGCACGTGATGTCTTGATATTGGCTTTAAAAAGGCCAGTACAAAATGGGCATTTCAATCAACATGCCACGATTGTCAAGGGATCAACGGCAGTGTGCCTTGGGCATACTGAAAGGCGGATTGAGCTACCGTGAGGTGGCACGTCGCCTTGGCTGTTCACACTAGATGATATCGGCCCTGGTGGACAGAGACACCCTCCACAACTCTGCAGATGACAGACCTCGATCAGGGAGGCCAAGAGTCACCACTGCAAGGCAGGACAGGCAGATGGTCCTAAGTGAGATGGCTTCAGACAATGAGGACTGAGTGGGACAGAATCCAGCAGCAATCCATCCAAAGACTGGTAGGCAGTATGTGCCGACGATGCACTGCCTGTATCCAAAACAATGGTGGCCACACACGCTATTGAAAGGGGACTGACATTGCACCCTGCGCTGTTCTGTACTGTAGAACAAACTTATGAGATGGTGTATCTTGGTCAAAAACTTGACATGTCATCAATAAAATGCCAATGTTTCAATTAGCAATTGTTGGTTTGTTTTATTTTGAACTGTTACAATTTTATTACATTTCAAACAAGTGGTAAGTTTCTTTTGCGTTTCAGTATATATATGTATATATATATATATATATATATATATATATATATATATATATATATATATATATATATATATATATATATATATATATATATATATATATATATATATATATATACTGAACAAAAATATAAACGCACCAACCTAAATATCTAAGTCAAGATTGCCATTATGGGAAAATGGTCAAACCGATGATATGTTTGAGCAATGGTTCCTTTGTTTTGCTCAAGACAGATGTTCCCATTGAAATTGACCACTCTGAGTGTGTGGACTCACACGTTGAGTAATCCTTCCCATGAGCACCATGGGGCTTGACAGAGTGATCATCAGTGAACGTGACCAGGACACAAACACTCCCCATAAGCTTGCCCTATAAAAGGCCTCCCCAAAATGTGGACTGGTGCCAAATGTCAACATGCCACAGATGTCACAAATCTTGAGGGAGCATGCCATTGGCATGCTGAATGCTGGGACGTCAGTACGGGCCGTTGCAGCACACTTCAATGTCCACCACTCCACCATTAGCCGCCTGAGAACGCGCCTCAGAGAGACTGGAAGCACCGTGAACCGCCCACATGCCCGGTGACCACGTGTGACCACTGCCGGTCAGGATCGTCACATGAGGCTGCAACATCTCCGGGATCGACTCCGACCGGCCACGAGGACTGCCGATGAGACTGTCGGGCTGCAAAACAGGCGCATTTCAGCCCAGACGGTGCGTAATCACTTGAGGGAGGCCAACCTCCGAGCCCGCCGACCACACCGGGGACTCGACCTCACTGCAGTCCGGCGTCAGACCCGACTGAACTGGGCCAATGTTCACTTGCGCTGGAACCTCGCACGATGGAGGAGAGTGCTGTTCACCGATGAGTCGTGGTTCCAGCTGTATCGGGCTGATGGCGGACTCCGCGTCTGGCGTCGGGCTGGGGAGCGCTACACTGACGCCAATGTCCTTCATCGGGTGTCACACGGTAGTGCCAGTGTTATGGTGTGGGCAGGCATATGCCATGGAGAGTGCACTCGGCTTCATTTCATTGAAGGCAACTTGAACGGGCAGCGGTACAGGGACGAGATACTCAGACCCATCGTCGTGCCGTTTGTGCGCCTTCACCATGTGACGTTTCAGCACGACAATGCTCGCCCCCATGTTGCCAGGATCTGCATGGACTTCCTCGGTGAGGAGGACATTGATGTCCTCGACTGGCCTCCATATTCTCCCGACATGTCGCCCTTCGAGCACCTTTGGGACGTTCTTGATTGACGCATACGACAACTTTACGCAGTCCCAGAGAACGTCCGCCAGCTCCGTGTGGCTCTCCAGGAGGAATGGGAAAACATCCCTCAGGCCACCATCGATAATCTGGTGATGTCCATGCGCCGGAGATGCACCGCTCTGCGCGACGCCAACGGTGGACACACCCGCGACTGACTGTGTGAACTCTGACAGTGATACCTCGGTTGTGTCGGCTGTTGTAGCGCAAAGACTGTCGCCAGAATTCTCAAGGAACTCTTTGAAATTTAATGCTCAATTGTGATGGATTCTTAAACCAAATTGTTGTGAAGATTTAGTATTAATGAGTTCGAGGTAAAATAGTAACAATCACTTGGTGCGTTTATATTTTTGTTCAGTATATATATATATATATATATATATATATATATATATATATATATATATATATATATATATATATATATATATATATATATATACATATACATATACATATAGAAAGAAAGCAGGATATTGATGTGATGTGAACTTTAAGAACTGGATAACTTATTTTCCCGTCTAAGTGTTAAGTGTTCTTGCACAGGTTATGCTTGTATCAGCACTCATGCCCCTTTGAGAATGTTTGTTGACTGTTGACGTATTACTCACGTAGAAAATGACAGTTTTTGATTGCCTTCCACCACACCCTACTCTTCTTCATGTGCCTCATTCATTCTCCATCCCTGCCTTCCTTTCACTCCTTTCCCATCGCAACATTTTCCCCTCTGTCTCTCTTCTCTCTCTCCTCCCCGTCTTCCCGCATCTCCATGTGTATTACATACTCTAATGTATTCCCCCCACCTTTCCATAATGTAACCTCATTTTAACACCCACCCCTAATGTGTGCGAAATAAGTCCCTGGTACATAACCACTGATTTTATTTTTTTCCAAGCACAATTACTCACTATAAATGGTTTTTAATGCTCTTGAAGGTTTTCAATTCAAAATAAAGATTTGCTTCAAAAAAAGAAAAAAAAAGAAAAAGCTGTTGGTAATTTTGTTCATCACAAAAATTTGTTCTTTTATTTATTATATTTAATCATTTATTATTTTTATTCTTCTTCTTATTATTATTATTAGAAATCACCAGTGATCTTTCTTGACAAGTGCACGCACACACATCTAAAAATCATCCACTTTTGCACGAGTGCCATAATCGAAACCATTCAACATGAGTGCCTAAATCGGAACATCGAGTGCAAACGCAGTGTTCTGAAGAACGCCATTGCAAAACGGATGGTTAGACCAAAGAGCACACTGGAGGAAAGTGCTGTTAAAGTGGTTTTAAAAAGTGTGACCAAGAAATTGTGAGAAATTGGCCTTACTCAAAACCCAACCCTGCATGTACCTTTTAACTATGTCCATAAACGAGTAAGAGGTCAAAGAGGTCGAGTTTATAGAGTGCGTGTGCACATCAATTGTGTGAGAGCCGGTCAAAAATAAACTTCCAAAATAAACTTCCATGAAACATGATGTTGCTAAAATGTTTCAAATCAGAAAATATATGACGTGAATGGTCATAACAAATAAAAATTTAAAATAATATTGGATGCCATTTAAAAATACAACAACAAAAAATATACCCATCAGAGATGGGGAATCCCCACCATTGAACCAGTCGGCCATCTTGGAGCCGGCCACGCCCAAAATCAATAGGGTTCTTCCTTTTCAGGTGGTACGTGTGTGACCCAAATTTCAAATCGATATGGCGAACAGTTTATGAGTTATCGCACTCACAGCTATAAATGTTGACGCCCAGCCAGCCGGCCGGACGGACGGACAGACAGACGACCTGGGTGACAACAATATCCCCCTTCTGCCACGCGGCGGGGGATAAAAAAAAATTTGAACATCCCAGCCAAAATGTCATTTAATAGTGTCAAGCCTTTCCTATGCCTGATGTTGGCCTAATGGTTCAGGTGGTGGGCTTGGGATCCTAGGATCCTGAGTCCAAATCCCGCTTTCCGTTGAATTAATACCAGGTGGGGATGACTGCCTGTCATCCTTCTGAGGTCAGCAAAATGAGTACCAGCTTGCTGGTATCCTGTGTCGGAGCGGCGACCCGTCCAGGATTGTGCACAATAGCCTAGGAGACTGCTTAAGCAGCACCAACGCTCTGCACAGAGTATGGTCCCAATGGATGGATGGATGGAAGCCTTTCCTCCTCTTCTAGTTATCTTTCCAACAAATCACATTTTAGTCGATGAGAAGAATAAGGGTCATCCATCTATTTTTAACTGCCACTTTCAACATTTGCCCACCACAAGATCCCACCCACCCCCCCCCCCCCACAACAATTACTTAAAGCTTTAGAAAACACCCTCACCCCTGAGGATGGCCAGTAATGTCAGGCCACTCACCCTCCCCACTGTGGGTTAGTTAATGTAAGCCCCGAAACAGAGATGGTCAGTGGCCTATCATGTCTGTGCAGTATGGTCAGCGGCGCAACAGGCCACTGACCAGAGGGGATGACATGATAGGTCACGGACAAGAGGGAAGGGCAGCATGTCTGTGCAGTATCCACACCTCATTAACTTCATCAATCATTTAATTTATTTTCCATATAGCTACCAACAGTATTCTTACCATCAAATTAACCCGACATCCACATTCGCTCTTGTAATCAACCAACTCGAAGCAAGGAATTTAGTTTGGATAGCAGCATATAATAATCTACTCTTAAAAAGATATCTTCAGATCTTTACAATCTCCATCCCAAGGTTGATGGAACTCTCATCATTTGAAAGACTGTCTCCGGAAGTCACAATACCCGAACAACAGTTTCAGTAACAGTCGACTCCATGGAGGAACAAATCAAGGACCACACAGATCAGAGATGAGCACGCTGCCAAATGAGCGATCCAGGCATGTCATGTGATCTGCTGGAAAATTATACATCGTGTAATACATGTGCATGGATGTTTAAATGATTAGAATTCATGCAATTGGTATTTGATATTCAAATACAACACAAAGCACCAATTATGGGGTTCAGTTATTCTACATCATTAGTCTGACAGGATGGTACAGAAGTAACGTACTTATACCTTTGAGCTGTCTCGGTTGGGTTTGTTTCTCAGCCTGACCACAAACTGTAGGATTGGTGCTTTACAGGTAGGGCGTTGCATCATAAAATTCACAGTTCCCAGGATGGGGGTTAAGCAAGGTGTTTGATGGTGGACGTCAAACATCCCACAGAATCTTTCAAGAAGTGGAGGTGAGTTATCATCGGTACCCTGAACAAACTATAAATTCCTGCCCAAATCACCTTCATTTCAACATTGTTAAAATATTATTAGGCGTTATCCTTCAGCATGAGTCCTGGCAAACCATAGTATACTGTAACTAACAATCTCATCAATCGCTCATGTATTAATTCCAAGAAAGATATGTACTGCTCCATGAAAGTTCAATCCAGGAAAATTCAGGAGAGAGAGCGAGAGAGAGAGAGAGTGAAAGATTAGCTGGAGGGTAAATGAGTGGAGAGGTCATTACGGGTGCAGTTGTTCCATGAGACGAGAATGTCGATAATACATTCAATCAGGAAAGCCCGGGATTTTTTGCATACTGAGCCCAGGATCTTGGAAGAGCTAGAATCACTGCAAACGGTTCAGGATGCAACAGAACGAAGAACAGCAGAATGAGGAGGGGGAAATTCCAACAGCAGGACCGAGGGACAGAATAGATGGAGACGGACAACGAGGGACGCAGGTAAGGATGACGGGTAGGGGAGAATGCTGGGGGTGGATGAATGAGGGCATATAACATTGTGGTTTGGGATGGAGGATCATCTGAGATGGTGGTGAACAACTCTCTTGAAGACCTGGAGGGAAGATTGAGATCAAAGAGAAGATAGAAGTTGGTTCCACAAGTGGAAAAAAAAGAGGAAGGAATAAGTGGAGGTGAGCGGTGATTCTGGATTTTGGGCGTTTCACCAGAGGGGGTTTTTGCTGGTGGACCGCGTGCACCCTGCAGAAACCGAGGGGGACAAATCACTGAGAGGACAAAATGTGTCAGACAAGATAGGAGGCGGTACAACTCAAAGAGACCACCAACCTATCTGCGATGGCAAAGTGATAGTCCCATCGACTCAGCTTTATCATGAGAGATTCCAATGATCTTGAAGACCTTGGTTTCCAAGGCATCAAGCTGCAGATGAAGGCCTTGTTCGTGGATAAGACTTCTTCGGGTGTACCAAGGAGCACGATGTAGGATGTCAGCGACCGGCTTTGGAGGCCAAATTAGAAATGTGGTTTGCTCAAGTAAGATCATGGCTTGTAGTGGCAGTTTGGGAAGAGAGTACAGTTCAGTGCTCGTTATGTGGAAGGTAAGGTATAATAATGCCTACACAGCATCTCGCACAATGCTTTCTGTCCTATCACATTCACAGAAAACTCCGAAGAAGTCTTCTTATTTAACACACTAGATTATAAATGATTCTGAATAATCTGAGCAGATCGCATGAACTATCCTGACTTGCCTAATTGATGTACTATGTTTGTGGGGTGCAATCCTTCACCATGTTGTACATCATGTTCAACCTTACGGTCTCAAAAATGGAAATATGAAGCGGACTTTGGCATGAATGAGAAGGATCACAGATGCTACTGTGACGCACAGAAGTAAGTCGTCTGATTTACAATATGCATACAACTACCAGAGAAAACGGATTAGTGCTCAACTGATGACATTTTTTTTGCAAAGAGTGAGGAGGTGGGGGAGGATGGGAGAACAAATCCTGAAATTTGAGGAACATGGAATGAAATCTAAAGGTATTTCTTAATTGGAGTCTTGAATGCAGTTGTACCTTTCAAAATGTGGTATAATTAAACAAGAGGCCGACGTTATATTTTAGGTGTTGGTGGTGGGTTTGGAGTGGGAGGTGAGTTCGGTGGGGGGGGGGGGCTAAAGCAAAAGAAGTGACATCACATTGACAATATCATATTAATTATTGTCAGCAGAATGAAGGAACATATGTTGTGAAAACATACAATCAATACCTGTCCTGCGCAAAGATATGAAGTGTCCGAAAATTGCCTTGTAACTCAAAAATACTTAATCATACAACTTGTAATTTGAGAAGTGCGTTTTGTTCTTTTGGGGTTTTGGTCATTTGGGGTTTTGTTCGTTTGGGGTTTTGTTCGTTTGCTTGTGGTTTTGTTCATTTGTGGTTTTGTTTGTTTGTGGTTTTGTTCGTTTGTGGTTTTGTTTGTTTGTGGTTTTGTTCGTTTGGGGTTTTGTTCGTCTGTTACCTCTGCCACCGAAGGTGGATGGAGGTTATGTTTTCACTCTTGTCTGTTTGTGAGCAGGATATCTCAAAATGTTATGGACGGATTCAGACGAAACCTGGCGCACAGGTTGGGTGTGCAACAAGAACAAGCCGATGAGATTTTGGTTCAGATCTGGATGCAGATCCGGCCTATCAGTGAGATACAAACTGTAAACTGTTCACTCTGGTGGAGGTATGCACTAAACGGAGGGCCATTCCATTTCTTTGTGGGTTTATTTTGCACGGATTTGTTACTTACGAAATCTAAAGATTTCGTAAGTATACTGATGACTTTCGTCATCTGTTTGTGTGTTTGTTTGTAGGCACGATAACTCGAGAACGGAAGAAGCTACCAATATCAAATTACACCAAGTGATTCAGGAGGGTGATGGCTAGCGCTGATTAGATTTTGGTCAAAATCGGTCAAAGGTCAAGGTCACAGTGAGGTCAAACATTCCATTTTTTTTATGGTTTGGTACAGAATCATCGTAGAAACTTCTGGTTTGCATCGCTACCTTCTCGAGAGTCAGCTTTTATTAGACAAGGTCAGAGGTCAAATTGACGATTTCGTAAGTACCAGTCTATGACTGCTTGTTACTTACGAAATCTAAAGATTTCGTAAGTATATTGATGACTTCCGTTTCTGTTTGTTTGTTTGTTTGTTTGTAGGCACGATAACTCAAGAACGGAAGAAGCTTCCAATGCCAAATTACACCACGTGATTCAGAAGGGTGATGGCTAGCTCCGATTATATTTTGGTCAAAATCGGTCAAAGGTCAAGGTCACGTTGAGGTCAAATATTCGATTTTTGATGGTTTGGTACAGATAACTCGAGAACGGAAGAAGCTACCAATGTCAAATTACACCACGTGATTCAGGAGGCCGATGGCTTGTGTTGATTAGATTTTGGTCAAAATCGGTCAAAGGTCAAGGTCACAGTGAGGTCAAACATCCAAAAAATGATAACTCGAGAACGGAAGAAGCTACCAATGTCAAATTTAACCACGTGATTCAGGAGGGTGGTGGCTAGCGCCGATTATATTTTGGTCAAAATCGGTCAAAGGTCAAGGTCACAGTGAGGTCAAACATCCAAAACATTCGATTTTTGATGGTTTGGTACAGAATCATTGTAGAAACTTCTGGTTTGTGTCGCTACCTTCTCGAGAGACAGCTTTTATTAGACAAGGTCAGAGGTCAAGTTGACAATTTCGTAAGTACCAGTCTATGACTGCTTGTTTGTTTGTTTGTGTGATTACGGGTTTGTGGATTTGTGTATTTGCATGTTTGTTATTTTGTGTGTTTGTGCATTTCTTTGTGAGTTTCATTCTTTTGGTATTTGTGTATTTGTTTGTGGGTTTGTGCATTTGTGTGTTTCTTTCTTTGTGTGTTTGTGCATTTGTTTGTGGGTTTCTTTATTTGGGTGTGTATTTGTTTGTGGGTTTGTTACCTCCACCACCGAAGGTGAAGGAGGTTATGTTTTCACTCCTTTCTGTCTGTTTGTTACTTACGAAATCTAAAGATTTTGTAGGTATATTGATGACTTCCGTCATCCGTTTGTGTGTTTGATTGTTTGTAGGCACGACAACTCGAGAACGGAAGAAGCTACCAATGTCAAATTACACCACGTGATTCCGGAGGGTGATGACTAGTGCTGATGAGATTTTGGTCAAAATCGGTCAAAGGTCAAGGTCACAGTGAGGTCAAACATAATTCCGTGAATTCATGTGGAGAAATGGAGTATTTTTGCTTCGGTCGACGTTACGAGTTCGTTTTAACTTCTATTTTAATTTTGTCTTCGGTTTTTGCGATCGCTTAGGATGCTTAACACTCGGTTGTCGAAATTCTGGTAAAAAAAAAAAAACGGATGTCTTGGAGACGTTTTATGATTGTATAAAAAATATTTCACTCGCCGCGTCACAGCTCGTCACGTGGTGCAGCGCGCTCGAGCAGAGGCGTCGTTGAGTCACGAAAAGGTTTTCCATGTGCGCGCTGATGGCGTTTTCAATAAAGATGGTGTTTAAAAGTCATTTTTTATACCAATAAAGGTTATCGTTGCATGCCTGACTCGCTTCGCCATCGGATTATGTAAAGATTGTTGGTGGATGGCCGAATGTTACGGTTTTGTGACTTTGATAAAATAATTTGATTAAAAAAAAAAAAAAAAATATATATATATATATATATATATATATCAAAATTCCAGCAGTGTGTGTGTGTGTGTGTGTGTGTGTGTGTGTGTGTGTGTGTGTGTGTGTGTGTGTGTGTGTGTGTGTGTGTGTGTGTGTGTGTGTGTGTGTCTGCGACCGCAGTTTCTTGACAACCACTGGTCCGATCAAATTGAAAATTGTCAGGAATATTGCTGGGGACCTGAGGATGTGCCTTTTCAAGGATTGATATTAATTGGACAAGCGGTTCCCAAGTTACGGCCATTTATCTTCTTTTTTTTTTTTTTTTGTATACCTTGGTCGAGGCTCGTATGAGAGCTAACACACAACTCACAGCAAGGAGGCATGAGACAAGAGGGGCGGGAGTGGAAGGGACAAAACAGTGGGGAACAGACATATTAGGTGAACTGTGGAAGGGAGAGGGATGGGGATGGGACGGGGAACATGGCGAAGAGAAGATGGACATTTCAGGGACTTTCAGGAAGGAAAGCAGGAGAAATGAAGGAAGTGGGCTTGTGTGGATTATCGGGGGTAGAAAAGATCGAGGATTCGGATGGGGGAAGATAAGAGGTGGTGGTGAACAGCTGTTTTGAAAGCCTGGAGGGAAGAATGGGAAAGAATAGTTTGAGGAAGTTTATTCCAAAGGCGGGAAAAAAGAGGAATGAAAGAGTGAAGATGAGCAGTGATTTGTGATTTTGGTAGTTTTACCAGAAGGGGGTTGTTGGCGGACCTTGAGCGCCCTGTGGAAATGTGGTGGGGACAAATCGCAGAGAGAGCAGGGGGGCAAGGCTGGAGAGGAGTCGGTAGAAGACAGAAAGACCACCGACCAACCTGCGGTGATTGAGTGAGAGGCCCAAAGACTCAGCTTCATTGCGGGAGATGCCGATGATCTTAAATGCCCTGGATTCGACAGCGTGAAGCCGAGAAAGGTGGGATGCAGGAGCACCAGCCCGGAGGGGAGAGCAGTACTCCATCAGGCTACGGACAAAAGCTTTGTAAGTGGTTCGGAGCTCAAGAGGGCCGAGGAAGGACTTAGCACGACGGAGGATTCCCAGTCGGCGACTGGCTTTTGAGGCGAGGTTGGAAATGTGACTTTCCCAGGAAAGGTCATGGCAGATAGTGAGACCTAGAAGCTTGAAAGAAAAGACTTCTTCCAGAGGATTGTTGAGAAAGTGGATGGGGGGGTTTTGTAAACGGTCCTTTCGAAGAGACATAGTGAGAGTGTGAGATTTGTCTGGATTGAAAGACGTGTTCCACGTGTTGGACCAGTTTGTGATTCTATCCAGATCTGCAGTGAGTGAAGAAGCTGCTGCTTGCCGGTCTGAGGGATGACAGATGGTACGGCAGAGGGTGGAGTCGTCGGCAAAGAGAAATAGAGGATTTTCCAGAGAGTCCGAGAGATCATTGATGAAAACCAGAAAAAGAACAGGGCCCAGAACGCTACCTTGAGGAACTCCAGCCTGCACAGGAAGAGGGGATGAAAGAACTCCATTTAGGGCCACACGTTGACTGCGACAGGAGAGAAAGTCTGCGAGCCATGAGTGGAGATGGCCTTGAATACCATGGGAAGAGAGTTTGGTGAGTAGGGCAGGGTGCCAGACTGTGTCAAAAGCACGTGATATGTCCAGGGATACGGCTCGGATTTCCTGTCTGGCATTGAGGACCTCCATCCATTGATGGGAGAGCAGAAGCAGCATATCCAGGGTAGAGTGACCTGGTCTGAAACCAAATTGATGATTGTCAACTGTCAGCCAATGACAGGACACGGTGCTATGACATCACGAATGACGTCACAATGCTTCCTTTTTTTTTTGAAAAGATGTCACAATTGATGCTGGGACCTGAGTATGTGCCTTTTCAAAGTTTGATATCGTTCTTCTTCATCCGTTTCAGTTGCTTCCCAAGTGTTTCCCCAGTTATGGCCATTTATGATACGGTTGGTGAGATATAATTGAAACAATGTCCCAATGCAGTTTTTTTTTTTTTTTGCAAGTACGGCCACGCAAGTATGGGCACGCACCTACAGGCCCGCACTAGTACATATATATATATATATATATATATATATATATATATATATATATATATATATATATATATATATATATATATATATATATATATATATATACATACACACACATACTTTAAAAATAAAAAAAAATATGCTAAGGTCCGTGCTACACAGATCGGGCATGGATGTTGTCATCTTCCAAAGCCGAGGCAATTAAAGAAATCAGATTAGTTGGAGGAGTCTTGCTCAAAATAGGGTACAAGAAGGGGATACTCTCCACCTTGGAAGAATCAAAAAGGACACAATGGAAGGAGCCAGACGCATTTGGGCACTGTGTACTGCCGTACCACCCGGGCCCTTCTGAAAGGATTGGCAGGATAATACGTGGTGCACGGACTGGCGTAGCCTAGAAGCCTCTACGCCCCGTCCATAATGTGATTTCAAAACTGAAGGACCCAATACCAACTGGTAATAAATCTGGAGTAGTTTCCCATCCATCATGCAAAGACTGTGACCAATTATACATTGGTGAAACTGGAAGAAATTTGAAACAACGACTGGATGATGATAGAGCAATTAGGCTTGGAAAAGTGACCCAGTCAGCCATAGCACATCATTGCCTACAATCTGGCCATAAATTTGACTTTGATGGGACCAGTATCTGAGACACTAAATCGAAAAATGGCACAGGTTGATTTTGGAATCATGGCACGTGAAGAGCCGGGAGGGTGGTCTGACTGGGGAGACGGTGGACATACCCACACAATACACATCTCTGATGCAAATGGCGAAAACTGGATGGTGCAAACAGCTGGATAAGGTGAGCAACAAACAACACGCAATCTCAAACACCACATCCACATATGCACAACACCCAACGAGAACCACAACACACACAACCAACACCTCATCATGCCCAACCCGGACACGAAACCAGGCATGTTTGTGCCCCAGAAACACAAACACAAAAACAACAAGTCTGATGAAGCTGGCTGCAAAGCCACCAAAACGTTGCCTGAGACCGGGTCTGCTCTCCCCTTTTGTAGTCAAATTATCAGAGTCAATCTAGTTTTTTTACTTTTGGTCGGAGGCGCCTTCTTCTTTAGAAATGTGTAATATCCCAACTGCCCGAATCTTATATATATATATATATATATATATATATATATATATATATATATATATATATATATATATATATATATATATATATATATATATATTACATGCTCTAGGCTTGTGGAAAAGCGATGACACAAAACACAATGTACCAGTCTATGACAGTCTAACAGCTGAACACAATGCAATAAAGGGTTCACAGACAGCAGGATGACGCAGAGACAGCAGGAAAAAGAGGAAACCACCAACAGTAGGGTGGAGAGAGAAAGTAGATCGAGATGGACAAAAAAGGGATGCAGGTACCAATGAGGGGTAAGGGATAATGCGAGGGGTAGACAATATGGATACATGAGCAAAATTTTGGGAGGGGTGTGCGGTCGTTTAACGAGTGTAAAAAAATCATGGTTTTTGAATGGGAGGTAAACTGGGATGGTGGTTAACAGCTGTCTTGACGACCTGGAGGGAAAAAAGAGATTGAAGAGGATGTGGAAGTTGGTTCCATCGATGGTGGGAAAAAGAAGTGGAGGTGAGCAGATATTCTGGATTTTGAGAGTTTTGTGAGAGCAGAGGGTGAAAGACCAGAAAGGAGGCAGAAGAATACAGAGAGACCACTGACCTGTCAAAAATAGCAAAGTGATAGGCCCATAAACTCAGCTTCATTGCAGGAGATTCCAATAATCTTAACGGCCTTGGTTTCCATGGCATCAAGCTGAGCAAGGTCTGAGGCAGGAGCGCCAGCCCAGAGGGGAAAGCAGTACTCCATCAAGCTGAGGATGAAAGCCTTGTCGGTGTATAGAGCTCAGGTGTGCCAAGGAAGGACTTTGCATGATGGAGCATATATAGACGGTGACTGGCTTTGGAGACCAACTTTGAAATTTGGTTTGCCCAATAGAGATAATGGCTGAGAGCGAGAACCAAAAGTTTGAGTGACTGGACTTCTTCGAGAGGGTTGTTGAGAAAATAGATGGGGGGGGGGTTCCAGTTCAGTCCTTTTAGAGAAAGAGTGCGAGTGTGTTGGATTTAATAAAGCTATGGATAATGGCAATGTAAGTGACAGCATGTATGTTATGTATGTGACAATGGTGCATGGATGATACGAGTAAATGGGCCATAAAAGCAGTGTGCTCAGTTAACGGTGGTGTTTTTGTTCAGAGTGAACATGCAAAGCGAGATCATGTACTCTACCGAGTGCCATTCTAGTTTGTTGGTTTGTGGGGTTTGTAGGTTTATATGTTGTTTTTGCTGGTTTGTGTGTTTATATGACTTGTATGCCTTCCTAAACTGGTGGATGGAATGAGTTGAAAACTAGTGGTTGTACTCGCTGGTGCATGGAAAGGTTTTAGAAGGTAAAAATATAAATATTCATAGTTCCGGGGGTTCAGGGTGTCGTGGAGGACCCCAGCTTGCTCTTTTTAAATGTGTATCATATAGCGCCACTAATAGTGGTTGTCTGCATTACAAGTCAAAAATCATGAAGGTTGGGGAATTAACCCGTTGATAAGGACAGGTTCTTTGCTTCCGTACAAAACATCATATGCGGTCATATGTTTATTAAGTTTATCCATAAAAGAGCTGCTGTTTAATGTAAAACGACCCTGGAGACATCACAATGTTTAATCATCCATGAAATACACATTGCAGATAATCTGCCGCCATGTTGCCTGCTTGCATGCATCACGTGGTACATCGATCGGTTCGGGGTCTGCGCAACCATTATAACTTTATTTGAAAATGTCCGTTTTTCACCAGATTCCCTTTGATTCCCTGTTGAGCACCTCGCGAAACCTCTGAAAATATAGACATAGATCTGGCAAATGCTATGGATAAGCAGTCCCTCTGGGGGACAGGGCACAATGTTAAGCAGTAAATGCATTAAATCATAGAGCTCAATGAGGCGAGTAAATTTTGGCACATTGTTAAATTTTTTTGTTCACTCAATATCATTCCCCATTCTCCAAACAGTAGTAAAAGGTAAGTTTAATGCTTTGGAAATTTCACATTTTCTTGTGTATCTATGGATAGGGAGGGAACATAGCCTTACTTACCTAAAGTAAATAGATATATCAGCTTAGTTATAAGACTCGTTATTTCTTTAAATTATCAGATTTCACAACAGATTTCGACACTCATTGAGTCCGGACGATATCCGATCATCAAAACCGAAATAATATTTCGAAGATATGCTTTAATTAGTCCGTGAGAGTCGATCGTGTAAAATCATCATCTAATTCATGAAATCGCTCCAAGCTCATAATTTGAAAACTATAGTTCTTACAAAAGCGATGTATACAGCGATTCATAGCTATGATGAACAGGCATTCGAGTCACAGATTCATAGCTATGATAAACAGGCATTACAAGCAATAATGCCAAATGACTGGAGGAACCCTGGGGGTTACGAAAATGGAACAAGAAGCGAATACTTCGATGTCGCGCGGCTGGGGGCAGTAAAAGTCTAGGTTAAGAATGATGAAGCAATTTTGCAGTTATAAAATTTAAATGTAGACACAGTGAATTAGCATGCACGATGGGAAGAGTTGTGACTTTGGACAAATTTCTATTTATAGCCCTCAGATCATAGGCACGTACGCGGCCATAAGTGTGACAGAAGACACCGGACAGAATAGCCAATTATATAACAGCGCGATGTCGCCGCGCTGTAAAAAGACCGTTGTGCCTGTCAATGTGAGATAAATCTAATATGAGTGAGGAAAATGGAAAAAAAAACTTTATTGTAAAGAAATCACTGCGGCCTGTTCGAAGTCGAGGTATGGATGAGCAGACCAAAAAGCATGGCGGCTTCAGACCCCAGCGAGGTTACCTGGGATACACCTAAAGACCCCATCGAGAAAGGTGACCGAGGATGTGCCCAATGAAGGATATAATTAAATAAGGTCGTTAATTATCTTCAAAAGGGGTGTTTTAATTATCCGAAACACTCAATTTTCACTTTTGCACTTCTATGGAGTTTTCTTAGTGGTCATGCAAAGTTTCAGGCTGATAGGTTTTATAGTTTTGGAGTTATGGAGGAGACACACACACACACACGCATGCACGCATACACATACGCACGCACGCACGCTAACATTATATTCATATAGATTATGGAAAAGTGAAAGTGGCGGTGGCTTCTTTCTTTTCCACAAAAGATAAACTGGAGAGCTTGCTTCGTCGAATGGCATGCACTCTGGAGACGTGCGTTAACGTCACGGAAATCCTATGTGAGACAAGGCTCACATCACCTTACCAAGCCTCAGGTTCCGTGCACGATCCGGAGGCTTTGTGCAAATGGCTTTTGGGTTGTGAATTTGTTTTTTTTTTTAATCTCATGTGTAAACACAAAAATCAAAATAAAGAGATGCAAGCGTTTATAACGTGTATTGGAAAGAAAAAAAGAAGGAAGCACAAAGAGGACAAATAAGAGATTAATCTCCTCGTACTTTTAGTCGATTAAAAATGAAGGTTCCGATGTTGCAATCGGGATTAAAAATGAAGGGAAAAAATATTCTTAATTAGAACTAAAGATGGAAGCACTCTGAGATAATTGACCTTTTCTTAGGCAGCAGGCAGTGGAACAGACACAAATTAACCCATTATTGAAAAGCATAACAAAAGTAGAATGAAGGAAGTCATACATCCAGATTTATAATAAACCGATTACAGACATTGTTTTTTTCAAGCCACACATGTACCACATGTGGCAAGATTCAGGTTTCTATCAATTGGAAGTGAAAGATGATTCAATATAGATAAGAGGGAAAACCGACAAGCAGTAATGCCAAATGACTGGAGGAACCCTGGGGGTTACAAAAATGGAAAAAGACCGTTGTGGCTGTCAACCGATCTGTCGTAAACCTGCGTTCACAACTTGGTTCCCTTGAAAGTACAAGGCGTGCGGAAAGTATCATTTCTCATAAATATTCCAAATACAGTCTTGATGAGTAAACCAATGCTGTGCCAACATTCTTCAGGCAATGAAATATTTTCACTGCAATGTAAACCAAACTACCAAACATTTCAAACCATGACACAAGTCAATGATTGCTGGATTGCCACAGGTGACATTGCCAAAAAAGCAAGGCCACAGATAATCCAGGGTAATGATCTTTCACATAAAGTAAAATAGTGCCCACCTGCTGCACCAGCAGTCTGGGTTTTAAATTCCTGAAGGTGGAGAGGGAAATTAATCACAAAAGTTATGGTCAGCAACATTGAGCGTCAATGAATTATAACAAAGATTCCAAGAGTTAATTGGAAAATAGTATTAAAAAGATGTATTATGAGCAAGACAGTTCTCTTGCAAATGCTGTTGGACGCCGATTCGATTACAAATTCAGCCCACTGGTTGCATCTTTACTGTGCCAGTAATGCATTGTGAGAGTGATGCAGTGCCCCTGCATAATTAGGATGGTAATTTGTAACTTGGCTTGAGTGTCAGCACATGATGGGTTACATTTATGAAAGAAAGTGTGGAATATGTAACGTCCACCGGCAAATGCAAGCGGACAATAACACCCGGTTTAACGCCAAAAGCAATAGACAGCACAGGTTTTGATGTAAAACACAGCATGTTGTTGGGTCGAGAGTTCCCTAATCAGTTATATTGTCAGTATGTGTGCTCACACAGGCCCCCACCTATTGACTAGAGGGGAGTGGGACAAATGCGTTATGTGGGCTATTTTAGGTCTTCTTCCTCTTCCTCTACACCTCTCCTGTCCTTCCTTTATTCATGGCTAATATATGGTGGTTGCCATTTCATACACCACACATCACAATATATCTCTCTCTCTCTCTCTCTCTCTCTCTCTCTATATATATATATATATCTCTATCTCTATCTCTATCTCTATCTCTATCTCTATCTCTATCTCTATCTCTATCTCTATCTCTATCTCTATCTCTATCTCTATCTCTATCTCTATCTCTCTCTCTCTCTCTCTCTCTCTCTCTCTCTCTCTCTCTCTCTCTCTCTCTCTCTCTCTCTCTCTCTCTCTCTCTCTCTCTCTCTCTCTCTCTCTCTCTTCCCCCCCCCCTCTCCAAAATTACCATTTAACAGTCTTCACAAACATATCGGGTGCAACCCGCTATTCATAAATTTCCTTTCTTTCTTTTCGTAGACATCTCCTACAGCACAACATACACAAGGATGTCCCCAGCGTGGGAAGGTAGCTCCATACTGACATACACTATCTGTCTCTTGCTGTCCTCTAAATAACGTTGATTCATCTACCTCGACTCATCAAGGGAATCACAATTCTAAAAGAGCTATCGATGGCTTTCCTCTTGACCCTTCCGGGTGAGGCTGCACATATGCACCTCACATTTTCCTCTTTTAGCATACATCGGTCACATTGCATCTCCACCTTTCTTCTTTTCCTCATTCCTTACTTGTTTCAGGATTGGCACACGTCTGTCGACATGTGTCACAGTGAGTCAAAGGCCAAACCTACGCCTTGCTCTGCCTCGGTTCTTCCTCTCCACGCTTCCATGGTATGATCCTGCTGGCACAATATTGTTTGTATAACTGGTTAAGATGAGATTGTAGAAGGGGACTTTCAGGAAGTTTAAGATAAGAAGGGGATGAAGTACTATGGGTTAGAATCTGTCCTTTTGTGCCTTTTTTGACTGTTTTATGTGCTTGTAAATATGTGCCACTGATTACATTGATTTCTTGATGGTGCTTGTAAATAAATGCGTTTGTTGAACTATTAACCGTATCCAACCTGCTTGTTTCGCCCTTTCCTACATTGGCTCAATTTAACATGTAAAGACGAGATAGACGGCAACTTCTGCCCCATTGATTGGCTCGCCAACTATCTAGTGCATACTCGCAGTTCTGCTCAGCCATACAAATGAATAGACGGGTACGCACTGAGGTTACATACCCCAATTGGAATTGCCAAACCACCAGAATAGGAGAGAAGGAGGAGATTGGGACCATACTCTGTGTAGAGCGTTG
The DNA here is from genome assembly GCF_056783735.1 of Eptatretus burgeri. Taxonomy (NCBI): domain Eukaryota; kingdom Metazoa; phylum Chordata; class Myxini; order Myxiniformes; family Myxinidae; genus Eptatretus; species Eptatretus burgeri. The sequence goes on from NC_140971.1 coordinate 23,669,495, forward strand.
GTGCTGCCTAAGCAGTCTCCTTGGCTATTGGACACAATCCTGGACGGGTCGCCACTCCGACACAGTATACCAGCATGCTGGCACTCATTTTGCCGACCTCAGAAGGATGACAGGCTGAGTTAACCCCACCTGGTATTAATTCAACAGCTGAGTGGGATTTGAACTCAGGACCCATGGATCCAAAGCCCACCACCCGATCCATTAAGCCAACACCAGGCATACCAGAATAGGTAAGGCGTTTTAGACCGAGGATCCTGCCAGGTTTGGCATTGTCAATCTGCAACCATAGTTGCTTGACAACCCAAAGTGCTGTGGACTTATCCACCATGAGGCAGCCTGTTTGGTCAGTGGTCAGAAAGAGTCTAAGATGTCCCACTCGTGGTGAATCCTGAATCCCGGTTCCATAACATTTGGTGTAGAAGGAGTGGAATTCGAACCTGTGTGAGCTATCAGCGGCACCCCAAAATTATATACAAGTGTAAGGTGGAAATTTCATTTGAAAGTATATACAGCTACAGGTAGTGGACAAAAAAAATGGAAACACATGGGTAAATGAGGGACACCAAGTGTATTGAAAGAAATGGCTTCCACACAGGTGTGACCAATGTGTTATTTCAGGAAATAACATCTCACCATGCCTAGGGGCATGTATAACAATGCAGCACAGGTCTGGATGCCTATAATTATGGCTAGCATGGCTGCAAGAAAACACCTCAGTGACTTTGATAGAGGGGTGAATTTTGAGGCACATTTGGCAGGAACTTCATTGACAAAGACAGCTCAACCTGTTGATGTTTCACAAGCAATTGGGTCGAAGGTGATGTCGGCATGGAACTCCGAGAGAAAGACATCAGCAAAGAGCAACAGTAGGCGGAAGCGCATACATGATATCCATGTGTATCATGATATCCATGCATTAATTTGAAGTGCAAGGCAAAGCAGGCGAGCAAATGCAGATCAATTGACTGTAAATTTCAACCTGGGCTATGAGCAGCCAGTTTCATCAAAAACGCTCCGCCGAGAACTCCAGAGAGGGATACCATTGTCGGGTTGCAGTGCACAAACCGTTCATCACACCTGGCAATGCATATTTGTGAGTCCAGTGGTGCAAAGAGCACAGGCAATGGATTACCGAGCAGTGGAGAAATGTGATATGGTTAGATGAGTCATCCTTCACCATATTCTCAACAAACGGAAGAGTGCACTCAGGGCGCCAACTGAAAGAACTCTACAATCATGAGTATTTTGCTCCAACATTGAAGGGTTCTGTGATGTTATGGGGCGTATTTTCCTTGGATGGTTTGGGTGCTGTCATTCCCTCAGAAGAAAAGGTCAATGCTAATTGCTATTTAATGGTACTGAGTGATCATCTTCACCCCATGTTGCAGCATTTCTTTCCTGCCGGGAGGGGTGTTTTCCAGGATGGCAATGGCCCATCCACAGAGCAAGTGTGGTCACCCAATGGTTTGATGAGCATGACACTGATGTTATCCATATGTCATGGCCTTCTAAGTCACCAGATCTGAATCCAACAGAGCATTTATGGGATATTCTGGAACAACACCCGAGACACTGTTTTTCATCTCTGTTAAACAGTTTGAGTTGAGTGATGTTCTTATGGAAGAATGGTGCTGCATCCCTCTTGCAGAATTCTAGATACTGGTGGACTCTACGTCATGGCGGATGCAGGCTGTACTGGCCACACATTATGGCCCAACACCCTATTAAGTGACTTTACATTGGAGTTTCCATTTTTTTTTTGTCCACAACCTGTATGTCGAGCCAAGGTGAGCAGGACCAGGTGGATTTAATTGAGGAAGATAGATATGGAGGAACCCATGGTCCAGGAAGAGGACTCTCTCAGGGAGTATTCGGTGGAGGTCTCAGCAGAGGCACTGGTAATGTATGTAGACCCCCATCCCTATCCCCTGGAAAACACAATGCCCCCTTTGGAATGCACACCTTAGGAAAGTCGGTCAGCCACGTCAGCACCATTGGTAATGGACCAGTTAGCAACGATGTTCAGCCAAATGATGGGCAGAATGGATGCAATGCGCAGTGAGATGAGCAACTGGATGGAGGCATTGGGTGACGGCTTAAGGCATGACATAGGTGTGATGGGCGTAAAGCTGGATCTCATAGGCAGTGAGATGGTGGCTGTATGAGGAGAGGTGAATGAGGTAAGGGGGTGTGTGGGTGGTATCCGAGAGGAGATGAAAGTGGGTCAGGTCAAATTGACAAATAAAATGAACAGTGTTCAGACTGAGATAACGAGACTGACGATAGGACAGGGACAATTGAAGAGAGACATTAAAAGTAACACTGATGCAATGAAAGAGTGAAGAATAGCCCAGAAGGAAGCAACGGGGGAACTCATAGCAATAAAGGAGTGTAAGACAAGACATGATGTGGTGACAAAGAAAGTAAAAGATATGTACCAAACGAATGACAGAAACCAAAGAACGACAGATGAACGAACAAGTAGAGATAAAATAACAAGAAATAAAAGAACATATAGAAGCCACTTAATTACGGAAGGAGAACTCGCAGGAGCAAAACGGGAGATAACAGAGGTAAAGCATCGAATGAATAAGGTAAAGGAGGAACAGATAGAGACAGGGATATGGGTAAAGACAATTAAGGAAGAGATCATAGAGTGTGTGGAAATGATGTGCAAAGATCGAGATAAAGCATTGCATGTGCAGGTGGAGAGGATATGGACCCTCAAAGGCAACCACGACAAGGTGAGTCCAGTAAAGGCGAGGCTGTGCGAGCCAGAGCGAATGCATGGTGCAAAAGGATGAATGCCAAGCTTGGGTAGAATAAAGAACCCGGGGTTCCTTGGATAGGTAGGGCGAGTATCGACCCAGATGGGGGTAGCAGTTAGCTTGACTGAGGGGAGGGGGGAACCTCCCAAGCGGGGAAAAATTAAAATTAAAGAAATAATGTTCTTGTCCCATGTGCAGAGGTTTAAAAAGAACAAGTTTGGAATATGTACTGGTCCAAGGAGGGTTGGCTTGCAAAGCACTGCCAGTCTTGGTTTATGAACGGTTCCTGCCGGGTGAAATGGCCGAGCGAAGATGATTGGAAAATTTTACAGATTTTCGATTTGTGATGGCCTCAGAGGAGCATGTGGAAGGACGTTTGCAGCATGTGTGGTGCACCCAGCATAAATGGCGGAAATGGCTGTGGGACCTCAATGGGACGGCCACTATGGATGGATGGTGTGTGTGTGGGAGTCTCGCAGAGCGGCGGTAAGTGGTGTGAGTGCCATCCCATGTGTGAGAAAGGTCATGGGATGTCCAGTCTACGAGAACGGTGTGAGAAAGGTCGTGAAATGTCCCTTGTTTGAGAACGGTGTAAGAGTGGGCATGGTGAGTTCGGCCGTGGGAAGGCCACAAAGCACACAGTGTTCAGAAGACGGGAGGTTTCGCAGCATGAACAGTGGGCATGTCAAACACGTCGGGGTTCCGGACATTCCCCAGAACCCAGTACAGGAATTCATATTAATTGGCAGGCTGTGAGCGCCTCCACAAAGTGGGGCTCACTTAGGATAGAGTAGGGAGTGTAGAACCCACGGGGGAGCATGGTGTGAGTGACCGCTTCACATGGGGGCTCAGTGGCATTAAATTAGAATGGGGGAAATATTAGAATAGTGATGCCTAATGGGGACACAAAAAATAGTTGCCTCCATGGGGGCACAGGAGCATTAGGTTAGGGATGGGGGAAACGTTGGAACAGTGATACCTCATGGGAGCACTAGAAATAGTTGCCCCAAAGAGGGCACAGGAGCATTAGTCTTCGAGGGAGGGGGATTCAATTTGCAGAATAAGAATAATGGTAGAGACATAGTGGGTTAGAGATGATGGACAAGTGGTGGGGACATTAGTTAGTTTCGCTACGGAGCTCAAAGAGATGTCTGTACATAGTATAAGGGATGACAAAGTGAGACCGAGTTAGTCAGAGGGAGCTAGTTATGACAGAGGAGCAGCCCGGTATGAATGAGACCAGAGTGTATGGAATGAAGGAATGAGTGGAGGGAATGAATCCCACCCAAGGAAACATGGGGCTAGTTAAGAGCTAGGTCGAGGTATTAGTTAAATTTACCTGTGGATGTCATTCTGCGGTTGGTGCTGACAGAGGAAAGATTTGTTTTGCAGCGTGTCGGAAGTGATTAAGCAGCTGAGAGTGTGGCTCGGTAAAGGTGATTATTGATGAAGAAGGCACCCAGGGAGCTGGGAGTCAGTCAGTCAGTCAGTCAGAGTACAGTAGGTCATAGGTTCAGAGTAGCCAGCAGAGTTCAATGGGCCCGGGTACCTGAGGGAAGGGACCCGAAGCGCCAAGTGCCAGTGTGGACATCAGGGAGGAGGCCGGCGAGGGCTCCCCCCAGGTTTCAGTGAGAGGAACACGTCAGCTCGGAGGTGGCCTCAGCATCCCGGGTGCCATTGGGTGAGTATGCAGGTGGGCAGACCTGCCAGTGGAGCCATACTGCCCAGCCACAAAATTGTGCGAGGGCACGAGTGAAAATTTGAGGGCCAGGCCAAAACTTATATGAGCGCCAACATGCAGGACAATGGTGAATTTGGGTTGTTCGAACAAAATGGTTTAAAGAGACATGTTGGTAAATCCCAGGGAAGTTTAAATGTCATAATGGATAGGATAAATAGAGATGTTACGTGTGCCCCTTCGCACCATCCACCACTTGGATGATCGTCGGCCGCTGGACATACCTGCTCGTGGAAGCCGTGGGACCTGCAGACGTATTTCGAACTTATGTTGAGGTTACAACATATCTACCTTTTTGTCCTCGGGAATCCTTTTGGGATTGGGTAGGAATTTGGGATGGGACTTGGTGGGATTGAAGAGATTTATAGTTAGGAGATTTGGAAACGAATTGGATGGGGTGTTAAGGTCAGCACAAGCACAGACAGAGACTTGGGGGGGGGGCATGGATGATAACATGCATCGGCACACTCAACACAGTATTTTAGTCTTCCCATTTAAATTCAACATCAAATACCTTGCATAATGTAGATGTTTACACCCACACACATGAAGCTTGATCCTTTGAGACCCTGGGAGGGTTCTGTTTCACCTTCTAAAACCCATACATGGACATAACCAACGATTTCCCGCATCTATCAACCACAGAATATCTATTTATCTCAAGTACAAACAACCGTTTGCTTCACACTGCAACAACTGTGTGGTAGCCCAGCCTGAAGGGACAGCAGTGTGGGGTCCCACAAAGTGATTCACCCTGAAAGAACACCACAGTGAAGACGATAATTTGACTCTGTTGTAAGGCATTGCTGTAATCATTCCACTTACACCATCCGTGGAATTGTGGAAGGCCAATTCTATTTTGGTGCAACATTGTTGGTGTTGATCTGTGAACGTATTTATCTCGCACCTACTGTCGCATTTTGTTAAACATTTCGCTGATCCTTCCAGAGCAACCGCCTTCACACACCATCTTCCTCGTAGCAGGCCGTTCATGTCGCCAATTTGATTTCCACCCTATTAAATAAATTTGTGATTTTCAATTCAAGAAATTTTTTTCAACATACATGCTGAAAATTGGTATTCATCTCATGTGTTTGTTTGTTTTCTTGTTTGTTTATTTCTTGATTTATTCATCGACATAACCATCCAGCCGTACAGAATTATTTTTTTTTATTCTTGACCAAGCTGACCATTTCTCCTCTGAATTCAGAAATATTTAAATCATGGAGGGAGAAATTATGCGGCAGGTGATGTTTTGAACCTCATAACATGGCAAAACGAAAGATGCACAGTAAATTCAAAAATAGTAGCCCGTTTGGTGTTCCCAAATGAACAATAAACTCGTAATTCTAAAATCCCAGATTCAAATCCTTGATACTGTACCTCCTGATTACTCCGTCTCCCAATGTCCTTGCAATCTTTGTAAAAGTGTGTTTTGATGTCTTCCAACGTTCTTGTCCCAAAAAGGATTTGAAGGCAAGCTCCTCCCTGAGCAATATATACTTCGTAAAAAAAAAAGGATTAACCTGAGTAAGTTCAAACAGGTGGACAACAAACATTTTACAAAACAGAAACGCTGATAGGAGGTCCAGCCTGCGAAGAACCTTGCAATGGATCGGTGATTTAGAGTGATTGCGACTGCTGTGAGAACTATTAATCTCAGGTGGTGACACAAAAGCTTGATTGTGATGGTGTATGGCACTAAAAATGGTGGGAGAAAGGTTAGGTTGTCTGATGAACTAAGAGCTTGAGTGGTGACATAAACACCGAATCGTTCAAACTTTCTCTCGGTTGTTGGTGGCAGCACTTCATTGCGAGACATTTTCTGCTGGTATAATTGGAATGCATCGAACGCGATAGGATGTTGAGTGAATGTTACCACCTTTTGGATCAGATCTACTCAGCAATTGTACGATGTTTTTTTTCATTTTCCAGAAAGCTACTTTCAAGGTATGTATTCACATAGTACCAAAACCGACCTCAGTTGCTTTGAGACTCATCACAGAGACTTTCCATGGGCATGGGCATCCACAAAGTACATTGGTCTGTTGAGTCAATGTGTGAGACCTTAATTTATCTGTATGAGAATGTGAGAGATGACTGCATTGAGTGAGTGAGAAAATGTTTCATAGTTGAACAGTCTGCATCTCTCAGGAGTACTCACAGCATCTTGTGCTACCCATGTTCAAACAGCTATTATGGCCTGGCATGACAATTATTAGGTGCAGGCCCAAAACAAATAGGCAGGCCAAGGCAAGTAAATTCAGTGTATTTTAAAGAGAACAATGAACAAAAAAGATGCAACATCAAAAGTAAAAAATAGGTCTGAAGATGATGAACTGTCATTCCTCTCTTTGCTCCGAACATTCCCCTATTAGCTACTTTTAAACTCTCATACCCTCCTTTGTAGTAACAGATATTCCCTCCTTCCCTTCCATATATTTCACTTTTGAACCCTCCCCCAACTCCCTCTACCCCCTGGAGAAGAGAGCAAATACCTATTTCTTTGGGGGGGGGGGGTTAAAAACAAAACAAACCGTAGACCCTCTTAATGAGCGCAGATTTTGATGCGGTCAATACACCGTCGTTCCGCATCAGATATGAAGCTTGTGGCCAAGTTTCATCAAAATCGTGTGTTTGGTTCAAACGATAATGACTGAAGTGTTTACGGACTCACTCACTCACCTCTGGATACTGCTCAATCACATAAGCTCACATGACTAAAACCAGGTGAGCCAAAAAAGGATTTTGAGGACAACAAAAGGCTCAACATGATGAAGCCTCATGAGGGTGCCACAGTTGTTCTCTCGACAAGCTATGTTCTTCATGGGGTTATATAGCGGTTCTAATTATATTCTTCATCCAAACACAAATCGAAATTTCACCAGAAATATTGGTTCAAAGGGCTATGCGAGCAAAAAAAAAAAACCCCCCATTGTATTTTGAATCTTAAGGAGTAAGTCACAGCTGAGAGGCAAGCTTGCTACCGCTGAGCTACGTAGCCAGTTGTATATAATCTCGGAATACAGATTTCATAGAATAGTCATGAAAATCCACTTCTATAAGCATTTTGATCACCAAATGCATTCCACAAGCACTATAACTAACAAGTGAAAATGTATTATCTAATATACTGGACTACAGCCAACTCCGTGCACTTCATTTCGAACAATTCGTGGAAGTTTAACAAATCTTTTGTTGAGTAAGCAAGTGCTCAATCATTTTGTCAGACAAATCAAAGCTCACCAGCTGATGGTTGTTTTTTTAAGTTTTTTTTTTTAAACAATATTGTCTCCATCAGTAAAACATGATAAAAGTTAAACTTATTCATGTTTAATTTCCAGGTCTCCAGTGTTTACACTGTAAATACGAGTACCATTTTAAACCTTGTATCCACATTGTATTATGTTCTGACTTCTTGTTGAGAGCGTATTATCTTCCCAAAGAAATCATGGAACTGATGGGAGCCTACTCGCTACTATGCTGTCCAATCTGAGTTCAATTACCAACGATGAATGACTCAAGATTCAAACAGGGTGCTGCATCATCAATACCACCATCTTTCCGCAAGGGACATTCCACATGGCTGGCTACGTAAAGGATTTTATGGTGTCTTGTGAAAAGAGTGGCCCGTTGAGGGCCTGTTCCCCAAAAAGAACAATACTTCAACGTGATTTGGCAAAAAAAAATAAACAGCCAGCTGTCCAAGTGATGGTGGCAACAGGCTCGTACTTTCCATTTGAATCAATCTATTTGTCAGAGTGCTATTTTTATTTTGTCTTTACCTGAGCGAGGCTCATCGGAAAGTAGAGTGGAACTGGCAGTGGGTCAAACATTAAGGAAATGAACGAACTGGAAAAGAGGAGATAGACGAGGGGAGGAAATACTGAAACTAGCAAGTGAGATGCTTGGCTTAGGAAAGGTTAATGGGGGTAATAAAAATTATGGGTCAGAATTGGTGATGACAGCTCCTCTTTCCTGCGGTTTTCTTGCCAGTAATGTAGTCTGATTGCACAAGCCACCTGGCCTCTTGCCCTTTGCAAGTTCAGCTACATTCTCTTACATAGCAATGCCCAGTGCAAACCTGAAATAAAATCAGGCCTTCTATGTATTTTGTAAGCTTTGTGGTGGCCTAACGCTTAAGGCGGTTGGCTTGGGATCTTAAGGTCCTGAGTTCAAGCCCCGGACGTGACAAAACAACATCAGGCAGGTTGACTCAGCCTGCATTCCTTCCAAGGTTAGCAAAATGAGTACTTGCCTGCTGGGGATAAGTCAGTCGAGGATCCTATGTCGGAGTGGTGACCCATACAGGAATGTGTCCCTTATAGCCAACGAAACGGCCTCGGTAGCCTAATGTGCCCGACGGCGTGAAGAGGATCATCTACACAACCATGCAATATATACTTGCTGTGCAGTGCGAGCACTGTAACATAACTCATGAAAACAAAGCGGACAGTACGACGTTTTGGTGGAAAGTAGTGCAACTTTGAGCGTAGATATGCCGAATAGCTTTTGTTAGGCAATCGCAACCCCAAAAAATTGCTTGTGTAAATGTTATAGCACAGACTTAAGTGACGAGTGATACACAATGCACTCTGTGTGAGCCATTTTAGTCTGCTAACACACTGGTTTTTCATTGATCAAAAATATATATATGGATTCAGAGGAAAATAAATAATTTTGACAGCAAAAGGAATCTGTGCATCAGTGTTGTGCATGGCACAAGATCCAAATAACCAGAATCTGAGCGATTTGCTGTGCAAATCACATCTGGTCAACAGCCAATCCCCACAAAATAATTTCTCAAGGAAGCCCTTCTGACAGTGTCTGTCCAGCAACAGGGCACATCATAAGCATACCCTCCTGGCACACAAGGATATGTCAACGAATGCAGATGTGCAAACAATGACGGCATATTATTAGCTGGCAACACGTATAATAACTGCAGAAGTATTACCTAGGCTGAATGCCTCACCTTTGTGCACAACTAGCCGAGCGGTTGCAGAGATGTGGCCCAGAGTGTTGACAGCCGAACATTCATATGTATTCCCATCTCGCTGCGGCCGCAGAGGCTGGATTCGGAGTACAGACCCAGAGCCTCCATCAAATTCTATAATCTGCAGAAGGTAAATCGGAGCAAAAGGTGATGATGGGTTGAGGAAATAGACCAAGCCAAATAAAGTAAGTGATAAGTCGGTGAGAAAAATTATCAAACGATGAGATACAGCTGAAGTGAAGGGCAACGTGGATCAAAATAATTTTTCAAAAGAGAAGATGAGATGCTGAGAGGCTAAGAGGCTGAGAAGAAAGCATCCAAAGAAGAATGGGAGAAGATACAAGATACAAAGTTTGTTTTGTTTGATGGAGAAAGGATTGAGACGGCTCCGAGGCAGGTGACTATACTACAGTTATTGAACTATGATGACTCCCATATGAGCGGCATTTTCAAACCATAATTTATCACTCGCTGTACTACAGGTGCTGTTGGGATGATATCATCACAGTCTACAAGCTCCTCTTTGGGAAACTGTACCAATAAACCGTTTTGTTTCCCCGGCACAAAATTGCAAGGACACCATTTAAAATTGTACAAGAAGCCAAGATCCAAACTTGATGTCAGGAATATGATTTTTTAGCCTGAGGGTGATCCATGAATGGAACAACCTCCATGCAAATGTCATGGAGGCATCTACAGTAGAAACCCTTAAGACAATGCTTGATCGGTCTTTGAAGAACTGAAGGTTTCAAGTCCCTTGTATTTAGGGCATGTGAAGAATGGTTTGTAATATAGTCATGTTGTCTTCCACCGACATCGTGAAGACTGGGGAAATTGACAGGAATAGATACTATCGGATGCGATGCGATGCGACGAGACGAGACGAGACGAGACGAGACGAGACGCGACGCGACGCGACGCGACGCGACGAGACGAGATATGCGATGAGATGCGATGAGATGCGATGAGATGAGACGAGACGAGACGAGATGCGACGAGACGCGATGCGATGAGATGTGATGAGACGCGATGAGATGAGATGAGATGAGATGAGATGAGATGAGATGAGATGAGATGAGATGAGATGAGATGAGATGAGATGAGATGAGATGCGATGCGATGAGATGAGATGTGATGAGATGCGATGAGATGAGATGAGATGAGATGCGATGCGATGAGATGTGATGAGACGCGATGAGATGAGATGAGATGAGATGCGATGCGATGAGATGAGATGTGATGAGATGCGATGAGATGAGATGAGATGCGATGATTTGCAACCAAAATGTAGGAAAACAGGCAGTGAAATGACAGCTAAAATTGGGACGGTGAGGAAAGTGAAACAAAACAACGTGGTTGGGATGTAAAGGGCTCCATTGCAAAGGGAGTACAAAGTGGTGTTTCACAAATCAAGCAGCAATAGAAAAGTGAGCAGAGAATTTGAATGTAATCGAATATTGAGACACCGCATCAATGGGTTGATGAAAGATTCTGAAGAAAGTTGTAAATTTGTTCGAAAGAGTAACAAGTATCTGAATAGTGCAAAGGAAGGGTGAGGGTGGGGGAAATTTCTGAGGAAAGTGAATGAACATCATAAGGAGGAAAAAAAAAAAAACAAGCAAAATGGCTGCTGTTTTACACAAAGTTTCCTGCTTAAAACCCAAGGAAATTCAAATTGGACCCAACTGCTGGCGAAGTATCAATGTACAGTGAGGTAAAGCTGTTGACCAGTCTCAGGTGTGATCACGTGCAAAGTATTACTTTTGTTCTTGTGGGTCGAGAGCGGCTAAGCAGTTTCACAAACAACCTCCATAAAAACAGTAGTGCATGACACTGACACCTCTCGATCAATCAAAGCCATCTGTATTTATAAACACCGAGTTTGCTCGATCAAGCTCCGCTCTTCTCATCGATATTGAGCGGAGTCGGAGCAAATTTCAGGCAAGTGTGCATGTGCAGTCCAAGCTCTGCCCCTCTCCTCAGAAAGATGGTGTGGACGATTCATCCATTATTTTTTAGTAGCGGTACTTCAGATATGTGTACATTTAGGGACACATGTACTTGTATTGCCACATGTAAAATGTACATGGAAATTGACACTCAATCCCACTATCCTCACATAGGCCTTCAATTTCTTAGTGTGCAGATCGTTTGTACACTGCAACGGGCAGAGTGAGTGAATTAGTCCATCAAGCACGCGGTTGCCTCTCAACTGGTTGTTCTTTTTACTTGTTTTTTTATTTAATTAAATTAAAATTAATTATTCATTCAATTAAATGCGGCTGAACTCCCTGTGGCACGCACGAGGCGGGTCAACAGCTCGTTTCTCAAATAAAATGGAAAACCAGCCTTGATCATGAAGACCGGCATCGATCTGCGTCGGCGGGCAGGTACAATAATGGATGGAATCAATGGAATGTTACGAGATGTATGCCGACCACGAGGAGCAAGGAGAAGCTGACAGTTCTGGCTTTAACCATTCATTTTTGTAGCATTGGAGGTCCCCAAGGCAAGGAAAGCTCTTTTGCTCTGATGAAGGGTTAACAACAGAAATGTCAGCTTCTCATCGTGCTTCCCACGGTGCTTAGCACACCTTGATCAATATTCGATTGATTCCATCTACGATTTCTTACACAGCGCTCTTCACTTGGAGGTTAAATCTCAAAACACTTTCCAATAAAAAAGATAAGAGGAAAGAGAAGATGAAATCCTACTATATTGAATAAGCCCCCCTCGTAGAAGGGAATTTTTCACCCGATCTCCACCAAATTTTGCACACGTGTTGGTAGTACCCAGGGTCAGGTCATAGGCTCAGGGGAAAATGAAAAATGGAGGGGGGGTGATGGTTTAATATTTTTGCCCAATCACCAAATTTTGCACACGTGTTGGGAGTACCCAGTTAGGGTACCAATGCTCTTGAAGGAAGTAGTGCTAGTTTTGAAAATAAACTGTAAAAAGATGATGGCAGGCATGACCTGAGATCTGAAAAAAAGACAAAACAATAACTCCTGAAATCAAATGGGACAACTCGTGCATCAAATGAATGAGACTTTAACAAATGCATTAGTCACGGTTGAATTGGCTAAGTGCATCCCCATGCATAATATTTAACATTTAATACATCGGTATGGTTTACATCGCCATGATTTCCATGGGGTACTTTATGTACACACGGATACAGATGGGACCAGGACGATGAAAAATGCGACAAAACGTTTTCGTGGTTTTTTTTTTTGTTTTTTAAATGGAAGTCGTCCCGAACAAGGCATGGAGCCATTCGAGGTAAAGGGCGAAGAAAGAAAAATAAGAGGAAAAAACTGGGAAAACCTTCACCTCGTCCTGAAACAAGGAAATCTCTTCACAGGACCACTGTGCAGGAGGGGGTAACGAGGCCAGACGGAAAAATAAATTTTCCTACCCCCATTTAATAATTTTTGTTGTATACACTGTCGAAGCTTGTATGAGAGCTAACACACAGAACGTACAACAAAGGGACCAGGAGACAAGAGGGGTGGGAGAGGGAAGGAAAAACACAGTGAGGAAAAGAGACATGAGGAGATCTGTGGAAGGGAGAGGGATGGGGTGGGGTACACAGGGAAAACAAGATGGACACTACAGGGTCTTTCAGGTCCTTCCACGACAGGGACTTTCAGGAAGGAAAGCATGGAATTTGAAGGAGGTGGGTTTGGTGGTGGATTGGCGGAGGTAGAAAAGATCAAGGTTTTCGATGGGGGAAGATAAGAGATGGTGGTGAACAGCTGTTTTGAAGACCTGGAGGGAAGAGTGGGATTATAGAGAATGTGGGACTTTATTCCAATGGTGGGGGGAAAAAAAGAGGAATGAAGGAGTGAAGATGAATGCAACTATAATTTGACTTCAATGAAGACAAAAAAAAAAAAAAATTGTTATTATTTTAATAAAGGCAGAGTTCAGAGGTGAACATGCTACCTGGTTCTCTGTCAATGTCCATCTAGTAGGCAATGCAAATCATATTAAATCATCTAACAGATGGATGGGCAATAAAGAACCCCCCTTCCTTCCACACATCCCCCACCCAAGGGCAATTCATTCATTTATTAAAGTTAACTTCCATCTTTCCTCTCAATGAATGATAGCCTTCACAAGATCCTGCAGAATTTATCATGGAAATACATAATTATTATGGTATAGAGTGAGACCCCTTCATCCAAAGCTGTTAAAAGGTTAATGCAATTATAATTTGTATGTTTCATGAGATAAAAGGTAAATCATAAAAGTCTCATCAGGAGAGGCGTGGCCGACATGGCCATCACTGAGTTGCGGCGAGCAAGGCGGCTCATGATTGGACCTTGCAGCTTGGCGGTTCAGGTGCCAATTGTGTCAGACTTGGTATCATGGATTTGGCGAGACACTGTCATTGTTAGTGCAGTAGATAGTAGAAAAATCGTGCAAATTATGATACAAGCATCAAATTTGGCATTTCTGTTCTGCGGGGCTTTCTGATCAAATCTGCCCGATTGGACATTTGAAAATCCAAATTTTGAAAAATTTGAAAAAAATATAAAAAAACTTCAAAAAAATTTGAAGTCACAGCTGGCTGAAATTCTTGAAGTGCAAGTGAACATCCCAGACAGAGAACCAAAGGGAGATGCAGTCATCATTGATGGCTCAGCACTTGTCAATGCCCTACCTTCACGCACTTCAAAGATATTTGATGACTATGCTAAAGAAGACATCATCCCAAAGGTGGAATCCTATGGTGCCAGGTACGAGAGGGTGGACGTAGTGTTTGATGTGTACAAGAAGTCAAGTCTGAAGTCTGAGGCAAGGTCGAAAATGGGGCAAGGAATCAGAAGAAGAGTGACAGGAACCAGTAAGACCCCAAGTAACTGGAGAAGCTTTCTTCGAGATGACAGCAACAAGACTGAGCTGTTTCACTTCCTTGCGGAAAAGATATGTGAAGCACAGACGACAAGAACAGTCATTGTCACAAAAGGAGAAGATGCCATTAGCAACACAAGGAAGTCACTGGATGCTGTGTCTCCATGTTGTCGTGAAGAAGCTGACACTCGAATATTTGTACACGCCAGGGATGCAACGACGGATGGTAGAAAGTCCATGATCATTAAGGCTAATGACACGGACGTACTAATCATAGCAATATCTGTACTGCCATCCTTACAGGAACTAGGTCTTGAGAACATGTGGATTGCCTTGGCCCAAGGAGCCAAGGCGCGATGGATTCCAGTCCATGAGGTAGTTTCTGCAATAGGGCCTGAGAAAGCTGGAGGGATCCCATACTTCCATGCATTCACTGGATGTGATGTCGTGTCTGCCTTCCGCGGTAAAGGGAAAAAAAACTGCATGGCAGACTTGGAATGTCTTTGATGATGTTTCTGAAACATTCACCAATCTCAGCCAGCATCCAACATTGATTCGTGATCTTGACTTTTTTGAAGTTTTTTTTTTTCTTCAAATTTTTCAAAATTTGGATTTTCAAATGTCCAATCGGGCAGATTTGATTAGAATCCCCTGGAGAACAAATGTGCCAAATTTTATACTTGTATCATCATTTGCACGATTCCTCTCAAAAATTGCTGTTATCTGCCCCACTATGTGTGTGGGTATAGCCCGTGATTGGCTGGCACCCTGCGGGTGTATTGAGAATGAAGAATGGGAGAGAGGTAAGGCAATAAGAGCAGGGGATCAACGCAATTGAGCTACCGATCCCTTGGTCTTTGGCGGCGTTCTAAAGCTTGGCCTGTATCTCTGCAGCCAGAACATTCTGCCCAAGCGAGCAAACACGGCCAGCCTACTGTTCGATATGGGACTTCGCATTGCCTGCTCTAATTACTTGGCCAGTTGTGTGAATGTTTGCTGTGTATGCGGCACCCTAGTTTGGGATTTCTTTCTGTGTACAAGTGTCGTGAATGGTGCTTATTAAATTATTTGCATGGATTAAGGTCGTGTGCATGTCGGTTTATGCTATCTTTCACACGTGCCGACAATTAAGATTAGTGAGACCATTGGGGGATTAAATTGGTCTTGATTCTAAGATTTATAGAACTCATGTGGTTTAGAACACGTTTGGAATACAGGACATGCGAAATACTGCTCAGGCATGACCCCGGTTTAATTTGGTCATTCTCGCAGGGATCTCTGCTGTGTTCGGTCTTCCCACCAGCTACAATTGTGGTTGTGGTATAGTGGTTGATGTAGTGGCTGACACACGACAACATGATCGACACCAAATTAGTGCAAAACTGCAAAAGCAATGTGATAAGACGAAATATTTGAGTGCAAAACAATCATCACATGCAAAACCCTCTTTGCACCTTTGTGGGAAAAATGAAGAGAACAAACCCGCTCCTTGTACACAAACACACACGCAGCACTCTTTCAATATTAAAGGACAACAACAAATCAGGAAAGCTAAAACAACATTAAACAAATTAATGGTCCACCTCAAAGCGTTGCGAGGTGAGACGTCGTCCCCTTCGTGACCATGTTATGTTGGGTCGTGGATCGCCAGTCACTCTGCACAGGAACGAGGCCACGCCACCAGCTATGCCAGCCTGGTCCGCATGTTTCTGAGTGAACCGTGGTGGAGCTAAAAGAAGACAGAGGAAGATGAAACAAGAGTGTAAAATGTGTGGACCATGAAAACATAATCGTTTATGTCAGTCAGTCTACATGTTGCCCAAAAATTAGAGAATTATGACAACAATAAACTAGAATAACACTCGGTGGAGTGCATACCTCCACCAGGCTGAACATTTCACGTTTTGTATCCCACTGATAGGCCGGATCTGGATCCGGACCTCAACAAAAATCTAAATCGGCTTGTTCTTGTCATCTAACCAACTCATCCACCGAGATGTTCTCATAACTCATCCACAACTTTTTTAAATATCATGCTATACAGGGCATTCCCAAAAGAGCTGGGCAACTTTGGTTGTTAATGCATATAGCACTACAAATGACACAACAATACCCTTTGTTTGTATGATACAGAAACTCAAAGTTTTCTTTATTTTCAGGTCTGGTGGTTTAATGTAAAAGAAAATGGCGACTCCACAGGAGAAAGTTCAGTGCATCGAATGGGTCTTGCCATGTTCAGAGATGAGATCAGATGAGATCCAACACACAAGTTCAGCATAATTTCCGTACAAGGAATGGAAGGAATCCACCATCGTGGACGAGTATCGCAGAGTGGTACAAGAGGTATAAGGAGACTGGAAGTTGTCAGAAACAGAAAACTACCGGTCGACCAAGCACAAGTGCAGCAGTCGTTGAGCGAATGTGTGAATCCTTTCAATAATGTCCCAGAAAATTAATAAAACGTGCATCCAGAGAATTGGGACTACAAACCACCGCTGTACACAGGGTTTTGCATAAAACACTGAAGCTTTATGTCTATAAGATGCAGATTCTGCAGGAACTCAAAACCAAGTGATGGACCCAAACGCAAGGATGACAAAGATTACCTGAAGAAGGTCATGGTCACAGCCGAAGCTTGCTTTCATGAATCGAGGAAGGTCAACCAACACAATGTGAGGACCAGGGACTCTGAAAACCCCAATGTGGTCATTGAACACATACACGATGGTGCGAAGGTCAATGTGTGGTGTGGACTTCTCCTTGACTGCTTGGTGGGTCCATTTTTCTTTGCAGAGGATACAGTGACCTCAACAATTTACATGAACATATTGGAAGGATTCTCCTTCCCACAGATTGAACACTTGGAATACGATATCATTTTTCAACAGGACAGCACTCCCCCTCATTGGGCCTTAGTTGTTTGAGCCGTCCGGAATGAAAAATTTCCAGATCGCTGGATTGGCCAAGACGGACCAACTGCCTGGCCCCCAGGATCACCAGACATAATCCCCTTTGATTTTTTTCTGTGGGGTTTTGTCAAAGATGTTGTCGACGACATCATGGTGGCAAACCTACAGGATCTTCGTTCTCGGATCACAGCTGCATGCACACTGGTGGATGCAAACATGCTGAGCCAAACATGGCAAGAACTCGTGTACAAGCTTGAGGTCCTGTGCACGACAAACGGAGCTCACATTGAAGTGTATTGACGGTATTCACAAAACTAAATATGAGTTTCTCTTTCATCTAAAGTCTAAACCAAAGGGTGTCGTTGTATCATTTGTGGTTCTAAATATATTAACAACCAAAGTTGTCCAGGGCTTTTTGAAACACCTTGTATATCATTTTTGGTCCCATCTCTTAATGGTGAAGAATCACTTTTTTTAAAATTTCAATTCTCGTATCTGAATCCGGATCTTCACCAAAATCTCCTCAATTCGTCCTCGTCACACACCGAACCTGTCCACCAAATTTCCTCCTTATCCGTTAACAATTTTTTGACATGTCCTACTCACAGACAAACAAACAGGCAGACAAACAGAGAGACAGGGGTGAAAACATAATCCCTGCCCACCTTCGGTGGAGGATGTAATTAAACCCTTTGATGCTCATCTCATATTTATGAATATCAAAGAATAACCATTATTTTGACATTTAACCTTTTAAACAGCCCTCCGGTAACAAAAGTCACCGAGTACAGTGCTTTTGGATTGTTGATAAAAGTGCAGTTGGCTCACTAACGGTCTTCACAAATGTGGATACCTCCCTGACCTTGTTGTGATTTGATCTACCATCAGTGGTTGATTGTCTTTTGGCAGCCAGGATGGGCAGTGAAAGGGCATACATGAAAAGGTGATTCTGCTGGGTATCCCCCAAAAATGAAAAACTGAAAACCTTACTCAGCTTACTCACAAATGTTGCATGTTCTCACAAATTAGATTGAGAATTTTGCAACTTGGAAAATTAACCAACAATGTTACATCATAATAACTTTCAAAATGTTAGGGTTCAGCAATAGTGACAATTAATATAACAATAACTCAGGAGTACTTGTAATGTTTCAGGATGAAATTTCACGGAATTTGAAATTCAGTTAATCAGTGCAAAACGGGCATAATCACCATTATCCATGACTTTTTGGGGTCAACACACTTTACAATCAGCCTGTACCAATTCAATACCAGTTATAACTAACTATCTTAATGAAATACAAAGGACCAATAATTATCGCCTGATGCCCATGTCAATTATGTTCCAACTGATGTCTGGAAGACAAGGACGAGTCTGGCGAGATTACAACAATGGATATAATGGTGATTGAACAGTTTCCTCATTGTTAGCAAATACGTATTGGACTGGGATTTAATTAGGAATTTAACACGCAGGTTTGCACCATTACTGAGCGGCAACTGTGGTGCCACTGATGCAGTGCCCCCATGCACATTCAGACAGGAATTTTGCAAATTGGCCAGGGTGGTACTCACATACACTTTGCCAAAATATACTGTGGGATCATTAACGTCCACCTACAAATGCGAGCAGATGTGTCCCCAGCCTTGCGTATATCCGATGTGCGGTGCACTCATTGATGCATGCCCTGCCTGTAAATAATAAGGGTGAAAGTTTGTAGTTGGGTTGAAAATTAAACCCAGACGAGATCGCTCAAATGCACCGTCCCTCAAGTGGACGTTAAACCTGGCATCCCATCTGCTGTCGTGAACTAGTAGACATTACAGATCTCATGGTGTCTTTTGCGAAGAGTAGGTGCTCTATCGCTGGCTCGCTGAACAAATTGCAAATTGCTTCTCCAACCTACAGGTGACATTGCGTCCACGGAAACAGTCATGCCCCCTCCTCCATTGCATCCACGAACACAGATGCCTCTCTTCCCAGCCCATAATGATACTTATAGTTATGTGCTGCATACAAAAGAAGAAGAAAGGAAAGTGTGCTACCTCTGTCCCATCTAGTTTTGCAGAAATGCAGATTTGATTAAAATCCCATGGATGATTATTGCAATTATTGTAGCCACGCCGTGAGAAAAGAAAAAGGCATCCGTCATCAAATAATACGACGAGCAAGAAGGATGTGGGTGAAGGTAAAGTAGATGGCTATCCAAATACAAATCTTTTCTGCAAAAGTTAAATGGAGGTGAAAAGAAGAAACGGGGTAGTACGAATCTTTGGGACCCACAGATATCCAGAGATCTATGGAGATAGGAAGATTTGCTGTTTGGGAGATTCCATGGCATTTCGACTTGGATCGAGTAAATCATGACGATTACCGAAAAAAGCAATAAGACGTTCATCGACGTGGCTTATGTGCTAAAGTGGAATGGTTCCCATAGGTATGGACGTTACAAGTTTATCGGAAGGAATTGTGGGATACAACCAAGGTGAGTATATTTCAATATGGTGGACGTTAGACTTGATATAAACGAGAGTGAGAGGTGAATAGTACTATGTTACCATGTTCGGTGATTGTCCACAACCAGTTAGGTGATCAGTGAAGATGGTTATGAACACTAACTATAGAAAAAAAAAAACATACGTGTGATTTGGCTGCCTCGCTTACGAGTGTTGTTCTTTAATGTCAATCCTGACAATTTCTAACTTCTTGGGAAAATAATAACTTCATGGAATGTTACAGCTATCAAGAGGAATTTACTATTGAGGTCTGTATTACAGCTTTTACCAAGACAACACTGTGTGACCTCATTGAGGGTTAAGATTATTGCATAAGGTACGGTATGTAAATATTAATAATAGAGAAAATGCGGATGCTTTTGTTACATGGAACATACCAGGGAAAAGGAAAGTTCAAGTCAAGATTTGGAATATGAGTCCAAATGATCATCAAAAACAGAAAGCAAACTAGAACGGCACTCGGTCGAGTGCACACCTCTGCCAGGCTGAACAGTTTATCCTCAGTTTATGTTTTGTATCCCACAGAAAGGCCGGATCTCGATCCGGACCTGAACCGAAATCTAAAGGGCTTGCTAAGCCCCTGTCACAACTTGACGATTTAGCCAGCGTATGGCAACGTATCAAAATTTATCTAAAACGCTGGCGTACGCTGAACTTTTTTTTTCAGTTTTGGGCATATAATAGCGTATTCATAACGACTTGGACGTATGCATAACATATTAGTAATGTACACAGAACGTTTCGATAACTTATAGATAACTTATACCAACGAATGCTTAGCGTGTTGTCGGCGTTCACAACTTGTGCCCAACGATAGTCTAACTTATGCATAGCGTGCGGCAGCGTATCGCCAACGATCACGTGGCGTAGCCTATTAAAACGCTGCAGCTCGACGATTCAAATCATAACTGCACTAGACATCTAAGTGTCAACATCACCGTCATGCCGAAGAAAACTTCGAAGAACTCCTCGTTACGGAGTTCCACCATGAGCTGGTCATACATGCCAAACTGCCGTCGCCTCCCGATCCATGGTCTCACCCAGTTCCTTCTCCTCCGTTCACCTCTTCTTCTCCTGGCTCTATTGGAACGCAACTGGTACAGTTTCAATTCAATGAGGTCATGCTGATGTTGGAGGACAGCTAGTAGGTATTCTCCTCTCAGCCTTGCCAGATCCTCCATCTCTCGGATGATATGGACATCTGCTCACCATGGAGTCTGGAACACTGACGGGTTCCTCCTGTGAACCCCATTTTATGTACCAATTCCCCTAAACGCTGCCAATACGCCATTATACGGTAGCTTAAGTTAGAAACACATTCAGTAAGTTCTGTGGTCGTCCGGAAGACGTCAAATACGTCTACATACGTCAATATGCGTTGGAGATACGTTACACATAGGTTCAAAGCACGTTACTCATAGGTTAGAAATAAGTTTCGGGTATGCTCGACATTACATCGACGTATTTCGACTTATGAGTAACTTACAAGTAACGTGTGTCGACATGTGTCAACAATCGCATAACATGCCTAGAACTTATGGCCAGCATATGCGGAACGTGTGAGTCATACTCCATATGCCAGCATGCTTCAGCATGCTCTTAACGTATACAAAACTTACCCATAACGTATTCGACGTGTGCCAGCGTATTCGCCAAATTTTTCATACGTTGGCATACGCTGGCTAAAACGTCAAGGTGTGACAGCAGCTTTGTTGTCTCCTTGCTGACTCATCGATAAAGTTTTGTCATAATCTGTTCACAACTTTTTAAGATATCATGCTGTCTATCATTTTTGGCCATATCTCTCAATGGTGAAGAATCACTTGAAAAATTCAACAATTCTTGTATCTAGATCCGGACCTTCACCCAAATCGAATCAAATTATCATAGTCATCCACCTAACCTGTCCACCAAAATTCATCCAAATCCACCCACATCCTTTTTGAGATATCTTGCACAAAGACAAATAGACAGACAGACTGACACAGACAGACGGACAAGGGTGAAAACATAACATCCATCCACCTTCGGTGGCAGAGGCAATGATATGGCAAGGAAATACAAGTGAGATCATGCCAACTCTAACACCCATAACCATGTTATAACTGCCCACATGGACTACGAGGAAGTTTAACAAGAGCTGGCAAGCATGACAAGAACAAGCCATTGCAAAAGGAAAGTGATAAAAATGACATAGTGACACTCAATGGTGAAACCACCTGGCTTAGCCAAAACAGGACGCCACGCCACATATCTCTTGGTCACAAACCCAATCAAGCAAATATGTAAGGACTGTTCCAGTCCGTGAGAAGCAGTGTAACAAATGAGTCATGTGTGGATACATTATTGTCTGTATTTATATATTCATTTGTTATACACGATGAACTCCCCACCTCCTGTAGAAAGTGATAATTATATAGCCAACACCCACGGGGGATATTTGGCACACAATGTACGAACATACAATAGCCTACTCTTAATAAAGAAAAAAATAGGATATTTAACGTCAATAACCAAAAGGCAAATGCGACAGCTGGCTAAGATCACAAATATAACCATATTATGTGCTGCAGCAAAATTCCAATTTTCTCTGCGAGCGGAGAAAAAAAAAGATTGCTCTTGATGACGTTCTGTCTCATGGTTTCAATGTTGAGGCTGGTTACCCACAAGGCAGTGTTTTAGAACAGATGTTGTTCTTTGTCTACCCCAATCAGATTTGTTTTTTTCTTTACAGAGCAAGGTGGGAGTCGTTTGATTTGAATTTGAAATTTTGATAGAAGCTGCTAATTTGAAGCTTTATAGGGGAAAACGAGATAGAACAGCTTCTCGAAGGTGTTCCATAGATGAGAAAAGTGAGGAATAAAATAATTGAGGTGGGCAGTTCACCTGGATTTGGGAAGCCTAAACAAGAGGGGATTACTGGAGGAATGCGTGTATCCTATCATAGATAAGGATGGTTAGAGGACGGAAAGAGCAGAGGGAGCAATATTGGAAAATAGACTACAAAAAAAAAAACCCCAAAAAACACCAATCACTTCTGGCATCACTTCTCCCTCTCTCTTCTCCCTCCTGCCCCATCTCACGCAGGTCATACAAGTACTTCCAGAGTCACACACTCAGTTACTTTCCCCAATTCTAAGGTGAATGATCACCTCCATTTCTTCATTCCTCTGCACCTTCGTCTCTCGTAACGACTCCAGTGTCTGTAATCTCATGCCTCTCCCTCCAGTCTTTCAAGAGTGCTACCAATCACCTCATGCTTTCTCCAATAGCACCAGTCTTCTCTTATACCCTTGCTGACCACACCTCCCACACCATCCACATTCTCCGATACTCGCACTGACCACACCACTCCCTTTCCTCCCAGCTATATGTGGTCCATTTCTGCATCTCAACCATTTGTGTGATGTGTTTCCCTGTTCTCCTTTGACTATCTGTCAGACTATGAATCTGCTGTCATCTGTCATTTAGCGTCTCCATTCACCTAAATTTCTACATAAAAACATGGATGGAAAAACTTTCCAAAAATATAAGTATTGAGTTAATGTTTTTGAAACACGGGAGATCTTAACGGCCAATGGAGCTTCAGTGCATTTAAATCAAATATGCCAAATAATGCTTTTTGCGCATTCTTTTTTTTTCAAGCTGCAGGGATAACAAGAAGGCAACCTAATAAATCAAAATAACATAAGGAAGAAAAAGTACTTATCTCATTTAAAGTCAGTGAGAACCATTCTTGGGGTTCTTTCTGCCAGCTCCAATGCTGTATTTGGTGTTTTTATTTGAATAGGCCAGTAGAGGTGCAACCTGTGCCTGATGACTCATCATTTTGGTGCTGTTCGGTGGTGACATGGTTTTTACATTGCTTTGTTTTCAATTTTCATGCGAGTCTCAGATTCATTAGTTTTTCAGTCTTTTCTTCTGTGGGGGTTAATGTGTTTAGGGTAGTGTTCGAGAAACTTGTGACTGCTGCGTTTGTCTGTTTTGGTTCCTTTATTACCCGTCATGTTCCACATTACGTATGATCGCCACGTTTTACAGCACCTCGAGGGCAGTGTGGCATATACCAAACCACTACCATTGTGTGCCAAATATATGTCAGAATTTATAGATTCGAGCGTGTTATTTTTCACTGAAACATGGCTGACGCTGGATATTTCCAACACTGCTATCGATATTGAAGGATTTGATATATTATGTCATGATCGATCTTCGATTGCCACAAATAAAGGTAATGGAGGAGGCATATGCATGTACGTGAACAATCGATGGTACAAAAACTTTGGGATTCAGAGTTGTGCCTGTGATGCCAATGTTGAACTACTCTGCATGGCTTTTAGACTGTTCTATCTGCCCCGAGAATTCAATCAACTGCACGTTGTTCTGTTCTTCATTCCACCCGATGTTAATGACGAGCAGGTTGCGGAGGTCGTGTATGAAATGGTCCAAGTGATGGACGCATCTTCACCTGACTCGCCCAAGATTATTCTGGGACATGTGAATCATTGTAACTTGGGCGATGCTTTTCTAAACTACAAGGGTTATGTAAGTGAGCCTACATGTGGGAATAATATATTAAGCCAATGTTTCTGTTCCATTCGTACAAGTTATTCGAACAACAATTGGAAATGCGGATCATAATGTTGTGCACTTTTTACCTAAGTATTGTCAAAATCTGAAAACGGTGAAACCAGTATAAAACAAAAAGTTGTTTAAGTTTCAAATGGCACCGTGATACAACTATACAAGATCTACAAGCATGTTTTGAAATTAGGAATAGGGAAATTTTCAACGAGGCAACAGATAATATTGTTATGGCTGTGGAAATTCGCATTACACCATAAAGGGTCATCAGGTGAGATATATCGGTAAGTCCATGTGTAGTTAACCCAAACCCGTTGTATAGAGGGAATATATGTGATCCATTCGGGCTGCGATTCTTCAGTTAGCCTTTTTTCTTTTGCTGTCGTTATTTTGGTGCAAGAACAACAACGAACATCGCCACAACCAACATCTCAATGATCACGCCATTCACTACACGACACCAACAATCATGCCATTCACACCACGATGCCACCTTCCACAACTACGCTACCACCATCTTCGCCACTCGCCATTCAACGAGCACCGTGCGGTCATGATCTCCGCGGGACAGATGAAAGGAGCAGAGTGGCAGCAGCAACAAGGGTGCGAAGGGGCATCTCCCGCCCAAAACTCCTGCTTAAATATCTCCCGCCAAGATCTCCCACCCAAAACGCCCGCGCAAATATCTCCCACCCGAATATTCCTTCCCTCGTCGTACGGCACGTAGAGAAGAAAACCAACAATGCCTGTGGGGTTGTCCCGCCATTTTCCCTCGCGCTTGGTGAGAAAGGGGGAGGGGGTGGCGCGTCCTCTCCCGATTGGCGGATGCGCGGTGTGACGCGGCCGGGGGAGAGGAACGCCCCCCTTCGAGGCATTTTCTGGAAGTGTCTCGAAGGAAGGAGGAGCCAAGAACAGGGCAGGGCACAGGGCAGAGCGAAGGGCGGAGCCCGACCCTACAAAAGGCGTGGGCGTGAAGAGTCCCGGTTCCGTTGTCCCTGAAGGAGAATTGTCGAGAGTTGTTTGAGAGTCCCTGTCCCTTGTCCCTGAAGGAGAATTGTCGAGAGTTGTGGAGAGTCCCTGTTCCCTTGTCCCTGAAGGAGAATTGTCGAGAGTTGTCGAGAGTCCTTGCTCTTGGTTCATTCATTCGGAGGAAGAGGTTGAGGTTCTGTTCGTTCGTTCCTGTCGGGCGGACGACACGTGTAGGCGTGAGGCAAGAGCCCAGTGGACCACGCCGGAGGGACATGGAGTTACGGTCATCAAGGACTCGACACGCTCAGGGAAGTCGCGACTTCCATTTCTTTTGGGTTCTGTGTAAACGTGTGTGTGGCGCCAGTCTGGTGAAGTAGAACTGTTTTAAGTGTTGCTGTGTGAATTGCATGATTCGGTGGTAGATCTTCGTGTGTCTCTTCACTTGCTTTTATTGTGTTTTCTTGCTTGACTGTGATATACGTGCCTTCTGTGCTGCCGTGTGGCGCGGAATAAATGTGCTGGTCCAATTGTTCCCCGTTTCGCTGAGTCCTTTCCTTTGTTTGAATCTCCATCTTGCATCACGTAAGGGATTAATAGTGGGTTTAAAACACCCTGTAACTAATCTGAACCGTCAAGGTCGACAATAACTCCGCTCGGTTATCCCTGCAGCACGGAACGAGCCGCTTAAGCGGTTCGTGTCCGGAGTCGACCTGTGGTGTGGTACAACTCCTCGGTATGCTATCCGCGCGGGTACTTAGGTAAATCGACCATTCGGCGATCGGACCCTATTTCATGCGGGTAGAATGCGGACTGAGTTGTGGTGAAGTTAAACCCCCACCCGTGACTAGCTCCTTGGCGGTAGTTCCAGGAGGGTCACGACTGAATTGCACGTTCGGTGGGCGAAGCGGCCGCTATTGGTTACACGCGGTCGTTCTCACGCCGGCGGGGCGCGAATTCGCAACAATATCAATGAGGTTAGTGAGGTCAAAAATTGCTGACTATTGTGTTCTGTGAACAGTTACATGTTCCAACTAGAGTTCATATAACATGTTACCATGCAAAGTGTTGACATATACACTACACTTCAATAATGATTTTTGATACACTACACTTCAATAATAATAATGATTTTTAAAACCGTTGAAAATAAAAATTCCAGAAGTTTGAAGCAGTCTGATTACATCACCCTTGTACACCATCTTACTTAACATGTCCAAATGGTACTGCTTCTGCTTCTTCTTCTTCTTCTTCTTCTTCTTCTTCTTCTTCTTCTTCTTCTTCTTCATGATCAAATTTCTCCAAACACCCCTTTCCTGCACTGCTTCCCGAAGCTCTGGCAGAGATGGTTCGGCAGGTTTATGGATAATCCTCATGAAGTGACAAATGACTTAAACAGATGTTACTCCTGGTTTGTGAATTTAAGAAACACAAGGGAGAAGAGGGTTCCATTGATAAGACAATTGAATTGCTCCTCAATTTAAAGAAAACACGACTGTGCAACAAGCTTCACTTCTTGAACTAGAATGGCACTTGCAGAGCGCATAGTGTCATCTCCTCACACATTCATTCTGAACAAAAATACCATAGTTAACTGAACATGCTACTATTATAACTAGAAACACCCACCCCCAACTGAAGCCATCAAGGGGGTCATGTCATTATATTTATGCCTGTTTTACTCCAAGGGGTCCCAGGATTACACACGAAAAAAAATGGTTGCGATCGGTTCAGCTGTTTTTGCGGTACCTGGGAACAGACAGATGGACGGTGAATTATAGTAAGATTATATTATAACACACTGCTATTGCTGTTATTATTTTCGACTGGAACTGATAGGGATGGTTATGAGACATGTGTTGGTCCCCATGGGTCAGGAACTATGAACCAGAACAGCACAAAGTTCCTTGACTTTGCAAGAAGTCATGGACTTAGGGTGGCTGGTTCATGGTTTCAGTGCCCACAGGTTCATCGCTGGACTTGGTATTCCAACGCTTGTGATGTGGCAAAGGAGATTGAGCATGTGCTCGTTGATGGTCGCTGGAGGATGATCCAGAACTGTAGGGTCGACCGGAGTGCTCAGTTCCTCAATACTGACGACAGGATTGTTGTAGCAACTCTGAAGTTTCAGCTTAAATCCAGGAGAATGGTACCATCCCAGACTAGGCTGGATGTTGGTGAGCTCAAGGATGAGAGGGTAGCTGAGGAGTTTGCGAACAGGCTGAGTGGAGATTTGGGGGGGTCTGGGTGCTTTGGAAGGTCCTGAAGAGTTGTGGAGTGCCTTCAAGACCACCGTCCTTGATGTTGCCAGAAGATGTCTTGGAACTCACCAAAGAGCGAAAAAGAATTTTGTCTCTCAAGGGACATTGACCAGACTCGCAGGGCCAGGCTTTGTTTGTTTGTTTTTGTATACATTGTCGAGGTTTGTATGAGAGTTAGCACACAACGCACAGCAAGGGATCATGAGACAAGAGGGGTGGGAGAGGGAAGGACAAAACAGTGGGGAACAGAGACATGAGGAGATCTGTGGAAGGGAGAGGGATGGGGTGGGTAACATGGGGTATACAAGATGGACATTACAGGGACTTTCAGGAAGGAAAGCAGAGAATTTGAAGGAGGTGGGTTTGGGGTGGATTAATGGGGTAGAAAAGATCCAGGTTTTGGATGGGGGAAGAAAAGAAGTGGTGGTGAACAACTGTTTTGAAGGCCTGGAGAGAAGAATGTGATTGAACAGAGTGTGGGAGTTTATTCCAAAGGCGAAAAATAAGAGGAATGAAAGAGTGAAGGTGAGCAGTGATTCGTGATTGTGGTAGTTTTACCAGAAGGGGGTTGTTGGCGGACCTTGAGCGCCCTGCGGAAATATTGTAGGGACATATCGCAGATAAAGCAGGGGGAGGGGGGGGCAAGACCAGAGAGGAGACGGTAGAACACAGAAAAACCCACTGACCTGCCTGCGGTGATTGAGTGAGAGGCACAAAGACTCAGCTTCATCGCGGGAGATACCAATGATCCGAAATGCCTTGGTTTCCACAACGTGAAGCCAAGAAAGGTGAGAGGCAGGAGTACCAGCCCAGAGGGGAGAGCAGTACTCCATCAGAATGCAGAGGAAAGCTTTCTCAGTGGTCAGGAGCTCAGGTGGGCCGAGGAAGGACTTTGCACGACGGAGGATTCCCAGTCGGTGACTGGCTTTGGAGGAAAGGTTTGAAATGAGGCTTTCCCAGGAAAGATCATGGCAGATTGTGAGACCCAGAAGCTTGAATGAAAGGACTTCTTCCAGAGAATTATTGAGAAAGTATATGGGGGGATTTTCGAAACGGTCCTTTCGGAGAGTCATTGTGAGAGTGTGAGAGAGTGAGAGGCTGACTTGCAGATCTGAGCTGTTAAGGGAGCTGAGGCATAAAACTGAACGTGCATTAGGGGTGGACAAGGAGGCTGATGTGCGAGGAACCTGTGAGGGGTAGAGCATCACCTGTAGTCAAGTGATTCTCATCGTGATTACAGGGGAATTCTCACATTGCATTCCTCCAAGCCCATCCCTCGGTGTACTGCAGTTAGAGCAGAGGGTGGTAGGCTCTTGACAGAGGAGTCCAAAGTGAAGGCCCGCTGGGCCGGTTATTTGAGCGGCTGCACCAGGCTGATCCACCAGCTGTCAAGTTGGATGTTGGTGGTGTTGCTATCTGTATTGCTGACCCTCAAATCAACTGTGATCCGTCTTCTTTTATGGAAACACAGGCTGCGGTGAACCGGTTGAAATGGGGTAAAGCTCCTAGGATCTGTGGCATCAATGCTGAAATTCTCAAGGCTGGTGGAAATGCTGTACTCGTGTCATTGCATGCAGTTCTGTGCTCTGCCTGGAACACAGGCATCATCCCAACTGACTGGAAGAGTGGCCTTGTTGTCCCTCTCCGGAAAGGGAAGGGTATTCGCTCTTCTCGTGTTGCCCTGAATTACATTTTTTTGAGAAATTGAAAAAAAAAAATTTGAATTAAGCTGAGGATGCCATCATAGTGAGCTTTTATTTGTGAAGAATAGTGAAGTTGACAATAGAAATTCCGTTAAAACATTTGTAAAGTGGTGCGATGACAAGTCTTCAATTAAATGAAAATACGATAAAATTAATTGTGGATTTTCGGAGGAAGATAAATAATGATATTGGTCCTGTTAAAATCCATGGTGTGGACATAGAGATAATATCGAGGCATCATAGTTGAATGGTTAAAATGTGGAGAACAATACAGATATGTTGCGGCCAAAACACACTCACGACTTCACTTCTTATAAAAACTTTAACCTTTCGGAGTAGATCCTAAAATTAAACTCTTCCATAAAACAGTACTGCAGAGTACCATTCTTTTTGGCCATTTTTTCCCTCGTACAGTCGGCTCAATTCAGTTGATTTTGTTATGGTACAGAGATTGATGAACCAGGCAGAAAGGGTACTTCGTCAAAAATATGTTTGGAAGCAATTTGTGCACAAAGAGAATCTTGAAAAAGGTTAAGAGTATTTGTTACATGGAAGTGGGGGGCTGAGGGGGGCATCCAGAGCTTGACTGTGATAAGTGAAACATGGTCTGTGTGTTTTGAGTCAGTTAGATTGCCATGTAACAGGGATCTGTCAGAGTAAGTCGTCTTGTAAAATATGATGCTGGGGAAGTAGCGTATGCAATTTATAGCCAGGATCGTCTGGTTAAAAAATGGTATATGTAAACACCACTTGTTTGTGGGTGGGGCCAGGTGAGGACTTCCCACCACAAAGGGAACATGTCACACGTGTGTGAAAAGGCTGTCACGATCTGTCTGACCAATGTGTGCCAGCATGGCAGTGTAATAGATAATAAATGAATAAAAATTGAGATGATTTGGTAGAGCAATTGAACAAAAACAATGAGGTCTTTCGGGTACAGATTAAAACTGGATTGGCAGGTTGCTTGGGGGGTGGGGGGGGGAGAGGAAAATTCCAAGGGGACATGTTTGAAAAGTAATAACGGCCTGGAAGAACATCGCGGCAGGGTGAATGTCACCCTGCTCCAGTTGAAAGAGACTGTCCACATGACAAGAAAGATGTAGGGTTTTGAGAGGGATAGGTTAGGCTCTGTGGTGTGTGAAGCAACCTCCATGGGGTTCAATGCGGTTGTTACAGGTGAGCAGTTAGAGCTGACAGGGGTTCTTTTGGCATGTCTGGAACTGTTGCGGTGTGACTCGATGCCAGCTTGAGGGGATGTGCAGGTGGCCGAGCCTGAGCCAGTGAGCCAAGTCTCCGAGCCTGTGACATGTGGGGCAGCATTCAAGTCGACTCAGTTGGAGCGAGGTCAAACGGTCGGAGTGCAGGTATGAGCCTATGCTGATTAGCGAGACTATGTCTGTCGAGGTGCGTGAGGTGGTGTCGATGGTTGTGCATGGTCCCATGGTGTTCGGGACAGACGCTGTGGAAGTCAACTCGTCACCTGCAGTCTTCGAGTCGCAGCACACAGTGTGTGTGCTGGTGGCTGTGGGGTAGATGATAAGGAAAAGGTTTAGGGGTGGGGCACTAAGAAAGAGACAGGCCATTGTGGGAGATTGTCAAGCTGAGCCCAGTTTGGTTTTTAAACATGTTTGTTCATGTGATTTCGGAGTTGAGTCATGAGCAGATGGTGGCTCATGACAATGGAGAAAGGTTGGGAGAGTGGGAAACTCAAAGCGAGTCACAAGGAGGGGCAGAAAGGCTGCAGGGAAGGGCAGAGAGGCTGCAGGGAAGGGCAGAGAGGCTGCAGGGAAGGGCAGAGTGGCTGCAGGGAGGGGCAGAAAGGCTGCACGGAGGGGCAGAAAGGCTGCAGGGAAGGGCAGAGAGGCTGCAGGGAAGGGCAGAGAGGCTGCAGGGAAGGGCAGAGAGGCTGCAGGGAGGGGCAGAGAGGCTGCAGGGAGGGGCAGAAAGGCTGCAGGGAAGCGCAGAGAGCCTGCAGGGAAGTGCAGAGAGGCTGCAGGGAGGGGCAGAGTGGCTGCAGGGAGGGGCAGAGTGGCTGCAGGGAGGGGGTGGGGCAAAAGGCCCTATGGTAATAATAGGGCCATAGCGTGCAGCCGCAATCGGAAACGCAACGTCGAGAATTTAAAATTCAAATCGTAATTTATTTTCGAGCAGCCTTGGTGGGAGTTGGTCCCCAGGCTGAAGAATTCATACCAGGTGGGGTTAATGGAGTCTGCCTCATGGAAAATTGCCCCCCCTGGGAGATTGGGTTGAGCCAGGCAGCTGGGGAACTGTACCGGCAGAACTTGAACATGGGGTCCGACCACTGGTGGTGTGGAAATCTGATGGGTTGTGGCATCCCCTGTCCATCAGGGCACCGTCTGAGTGAGCGTCTTGGGCCGGTGGGGTTGCAGGACCCTGGAGGGTAGTGAGAGCTCTGGGGGATCGAAGTGATTACTCCTGGGCACCTGACATTGTGCACCACAAGGTACACTAAGGGGAGTTGTAGCGACTTGTGCCTGGGTGGCGGCACCACCGAGGGCCATTAATGGTAAAATTATGCAAATTATGCTTCTCATCCAACATTTCCCATAAAATGTGTTTTGGTTTTCATTTATAAAGTTCTAACACGTTCTCCACCACAACCACCAAGGGCAGTGCACTGGAGAGCTGCCTTGAAGCATTTGCACTGCCCCCTGCAGCACTTCTTGCAGCTGCACATGTCCCACTCACATTTGTCTCACTTATTCTTGCACCTCCACTCACTTGGAGGTGAAAGCTTGGGAGTAGCAGTCATCATTTGGGTCTAGCAGTGGTCTGCCTGGTATGCAACCCTCTTCATGTGCTGAATGAGTGTCTCCTTTGTTGGGGGAAGGTGATCCAATGTTCTACCCTTCTGAGTGAAGAGCCATTTGTGAGCTTGGTTGAAGCCCCACTGCGAGTATGGTGATATAATAAGATCACAAAATGCTCCAGTGATTTTCACCAGTCCTCTATAGACTCTGGTGCAGCACTCAAGCTCATAATGCCAGTGTGACCTCATTGTCGGCTTTCCAAGTATCCCGCACAGTTTTGTTCCCTACACCTCCAAAGAATGACACTGTCGCACCCAGTGAATGCAAGGAAAATTAGCAAGGTAACACTCCGGTAAGATCCCAGTGCCCTGGCCATTGAATGGGCTGCTGAGAACCAAAAATTCTTCCCAGTTCCAAAGGTAATCCCCAACTCAGGGACGTCACTGCCAGAATCACCATAACTGCGTCAACTGTATGTATCGACACCTCGGTACACCTTTGCTTCACAGCATCTTCCACAAAGAACATGATTCGTGTATCAGCTTACTCAACTCGTGACGGAATGGTATAAGACCGGACAAATCAGGACTGCACACAGAGCACTTCTGAGCGATGTGTGGTGATTACTTGCTTGATGGTGTCTTTGGCTGCTACTGCTGTTTAATGCAGAGGAAATCAGCGATGGCTCTACAGCTGAAACGCTTTCTTTTGGCATGATCGACAAAGCTGCCAAATTTCAAGCTTGTATCGTTGAAGTCACAATACTCCCAAAATTTGTCGCACGTCTGCTGGGCTCGGAGAGAAGGTGTTTGAGGGCAAGTGAGGGGGGACTGAAGTTTTTACTATTTATATATTGATCGTGATGTTGCGATTATATTTCTGGTAATAAGCCTCGTCTATCTATTTACCTCCACCACCGAAGATGGACGGAGGTTATGCGCTCACCCGTCAGAGTTTTTTGCTGGTTTGTTGTTTGTGAGAAGGATATTAACTCAAAAAAACTGATCTTTTTGTAAAGAAAGTCGAGGCTCATGGAAGAGCTAGTACAGTGAACAGACCAGGACGTAATAGACAAAAACAGGATGCAAAACATGCATGGAATGGAGAAGGTGGGTGCAGAAGGAAACTCCAAGGAGGGAAAACTTGAAGATGAGGTGGAGGAGGCTGGGAAGAGGTTAATGAGGGTTGGACAGGTGGGGAAAAAAATTGGAACAACTGAGTGGAGGTGAGCAGTGATCCTGGATTTGGGTGGTTTCATCAGAAGGGTTATTTTAAAAAATAAAAAATAAAAATAATAAAAAAAAACTGTGTGGAGAGGAATATAACCAAGTACAATTTTCATTGTTGGACGAATAAATATTTGAATTTGAATTTAATGGAATTGCATCTCAAAAGGCAATAACATCGTTTGTAATGAGAAGCAGAGTTTTAACCGGATATCAAGTTAATTTCTACATGTTGTTCAAAAGTTGACGCTTTCCTGCTTATGAAATGCCACATTTGTCCCAGCAAACCAATCTCAAGGCACAGTGTGTTTCTCGCTGCCATCTATACGAGTGTTGGAAGTTATTTTCAACACAAAGTTAGACCACTCAGTGAGGTCAATGGCTAATCATGTCCTCAACAGATGAATGAGTTCAAGAAAGGATCGATTGGCAATGATCATATCCTTTTTTCCAGATGTCCTAAAACGAAGCAAAACTGAGTCCTTTTCGACACAAACCACATTTTCTCTAACAGCCAATAAGCCACAATAAACCATTTTAAAAGAGAAATGAAGATAATTGAGGCAGAAACCATCATAAAATAAAGTAGATTTAAATTCCTTTCTCGGCAAAATGTGAAAGGAACCGGCTTCCCTGGTTTAAATTCAGACAGGTACTGTATATCTAGTCATCCACTTCCGTCAAGTCGTGTCCGACTTCTGGTGACATTCTTGATCAGATTTCTTCAAACATCCCTATCCTGCAATCCTTCCTGATGCTCTGGCAGAGACAGCTTGGTTGCAGCCTTTACCCCATCCAACCAGCACATCCAAGGTCTGCATCGTCGTCGTTGTCCTCCTCCGACTCCCTCAACTCTTCCTCCCACATGATTGATTTCTCCAGACTTTCGTTTTCAGCGCGCATGATGTATCCAAAGTATGACGGTTTCCGTTTTAACATCAGTGCTTCTAATGTGCATTTGGTCTAACTTCTTCAAGCACCGATTTGTTTGGTCTTCTTGTAGTCCGTAGAATTTTTACCATTTGTCTCCAACACCACATTTCAAAAGAGTCATGACTCAAATTCATACATTGCAACTGGAAATACCAGAACATTCATCGGCCTCCTCTTGGTTTGTTTTGTCACATACTGTATTTGTTTTTCCAGATCTTTGTTAACCCTGATGTTGCTGTTCTCCTCAATGCAAGCCATCTTAATTTATCCTCCTCATTCTCCACTCACTTCAGTCTTAGTACTGAAGAAGATGAAACTTTCCACTATTTCCACATGATCATGTCCCAATCTGAACATGTCGATCTTCTCAGTGGACAAGATTTCAGGTTTTTTTTAGGTTTAAATAAAGACCAGATTTTTCATTTTCTGTCTTCACAGCATATCTTAGGTTGTTGATTAGTCTTCCTCCAATCTCGACTCCAGCCTCAATGACATGCAAGTTTGATTTCCTCATGTTCTACTCACCATACTGATTGAACAAGAAAGGGGAGAGAATGCACTCTTATCTGACCCCTTTTCCAATTCTAAACCATTCCATCTCTAAACTCTATTCTAACTGTATCTTCTTGTTGAGTGCAGTCACTTCTTATCAGACATATCGGGTGCTCCAAAATCCCCATTTCTCTCAGCATAATCCAAATCAATTCATGATCAACATGATCTGGGAGCACAAAGTAATGGGTAAAGGCGCTGTCACACCTTGACGATTTTGCCAGCAATGGCAACGTATAAAAATGTATGTAAAACGTTGGTGTACGCTGAAATTTTGATGTTTTTTTTTTTTTAAGTTTTGGTCGTATTCATAACATGTTGGTCGTATGCATAACATATTAGTAACGTACACAGAACGTTTCGTTGTGTTATAGATAATTTATACCAACGAATGCTTAGCCTGTTGTCGGCGTTCACAACCTATGCCCAACGATAGTTTAACTTAGGCAAAGCGCGCTGCACGTATCGCCGACGAACTCGGGGCGTAGCCTGTTAAAAACTTGCCGCACGCCGATTTAAATCATAAACGCCTGAAAATTGAAAGTGTCAACCATGCAGTCACACCTTGAGGATTTAGCCAGTGTATGCCGACCTATGAAAAATTTGCCGAACCAAGCTGGCACACGTCGAATACGTTATGGGTAAGTTGTGTATACGTTTAGAGCACGCTGAAAAACGATGAAGTATGCTGTCATATTTCGTGGTACATCTCGTACGTCGTGAAATTTCAAGCATGCTTAAAATTTTACGACGTACTCGCCGTATGGCTCACACATTCCACTACGCTGGGAATAAGTTGTAGGCACGATATGCGATCGTTGACACACGTCGACACAAGTTCCTTGTAAGTTACTCATAAGTCGAAACACGTCGCGGTAATGTTTAGCATACCCAAAACTTATTTTCTCCGTCAAGGCACATGACGAAATATGTGAAGTTGTTGTGGATTTTTTTATTTTCTTTTAGTCTATCACGAATTTTAAAATATATTCGGACATTTGCTTTTAAGTTTCGACGTCGACATGACAATATCCTCAAACAGAAAATATTCACAGAGGAGGAACTAAGAATAAGACATGAGCAAACTGAAGAGGCAATCGGACGTGACGTAACTGCACGTGACGAAATATCGGAAGTTATTGTTGTTTTTTATATATTTTTTTTAAACGCTGCCAATACGCCATTATACGGTACCTGTAAATTAGAAACACGTTCAGTAAGTTCTGTGGTCGTCCGGAAGACGTCAATCAAATACGTCTACATACGTCAATATGCGTTGGAGGTACGTTACACATAGGTTCAAAGCACGTTACTCATAGGATAGAAATAAGTTTCGGGTACGCTAAGCATTACCTCGACGTGTTTTGACTTATGAGTAACTTACAAGTAACGTGTGTCAACGATCGCATAACGTGCCTACAACTTATGGCCAGCGTAGTGAACGTGTGAGTCATACGCCGGCATACGTTGCAAAATTTCAAGCATGCTAAAATTTGAGGACAACCGCAAAGTACAACGATGAAAGCCAGCGTACTACAACGTATGGTAGTGTTTTTCAGCATGCTCTTAATGTTATCAAAACTTACCCATAACGTATTCGACGTGTGCCAGCGTTTTAAACAAATTTTTCATAAGTCGGCATACGCTGGCTAAATCGTCAAGGTGTGACAGCGCCTTTAGGAAAGGAAATGAACAAAAATAATGAAAAGATGGAACAACGAAAATTGGTGTATTTTGGGTGCAATAAATGACACAATTGGAAGCAAGTGGGACAACTATAAAATAAAAGGGAACAATGGCCTGGACCGATAATGGCATGGACCCTGCCCCAGATGGAAAAGACCGTCCAAGAGACGAGCCAGGTGGCAGGGTTAGTGGGGATAGAGAGGCAAGAAGGCCCTGTGGTTTACAAAGCAACCACCTTGGTCTGCGGGACAGTGCTCATGGGTGCACGGCTAGACCTTGTGGGGGTCAGGCTGATGTAACCGGGACCGACAAGGTAAGACGCGCGACAGCTCCGGTATATGCGCAGGTACTCGAACCTGGGCGGACGAGCCAAGTATTTGAGCCTGTGACATGTGGACTGGTGCATGAGCACATGCAGGGTAAGAATGAGGCTGGACTGCTGGTGAGTGGGGCTGAACCTGCACTGGTGAGGAAGGTTGCATCCATGAAGGTGTGTGAGCTGGCCGAGAGGAGGGTCATGACGGGACCCACCGAGTTCAAGGAGGGCCCTGTGAGGGTCGACTCGGCGCCCGAATCGCCGACCCCCCGGGCGCAGGTTGTGTACCAACAGCTGCAGTGTGGGGGAGAAGGAAAATGTGTCGAGCCGGGAGGAAAACAAAGGCCTATGAGGGACAATGTCAGGTAGTGACCCGATTGATTTCCTCCACCACTGAAAGTGAGCAGAATATCTCAAAATGTTATGGACGGATTTGGACGAAACATGGTGGACAGGTTCGGTGTATGACAAAGATGAATTGATTCGATTTTGGTGAGGATCCAGATCCGGATACGAGAATCTTAAAAAAAGAAAATTTTTAAGTGATTCTTCACCATTGCGAGGGTGATAAACACCTTAAGAGCAGGTCGTGTAGTGATGAGCATTTGCAAACGTCGCATGACAGAAACCATTTTGGCACGGTTTGGGGTAAATCCCTGTGGAAGTTTGAAACTGCAAACATTCATTTTTAAACACTGGTTGAATGAACAATTCCGACCAGGCCACGTGAGGGTCTAATTCCGCTCAGATCCCTTGTGGGATTTGGTCCATCTGTGGGGAATTAAACGATAAAATGCCCACCGTCGATGGGTCGGCATGAGAAGACCCATTGATGAGACGATATTTAACCAAACTTCGCTTTGCCACAAGTAAACGATTTTGCGGTATGCCATCATGATGAGCCCAAACAAGGGCGAAACGTGGTCGGTGGCTCTGCAATAATTTAATCTCGGTCTTTAAAAACCCGAGTCAGCCCGTGAAAGCCATCCTCGATAGGAGGCAAAATCGTGGTTTGCATCTGTGCATGACATCAGCATCATGTCATTTTTTGGGGGGGGGGGGGGTCGGAACAGCCTTTTCTGGCTTTAAATATCAAATCATTTTCTGACAGGAAATAAAAGTATGATAAAGACCGCTCTTGCATCCTCCCACGTTAATGTTGCCTGGGAAAAGGCAAAGCATTCAAACGGCCGAGACACTGAATTTATGGTAAAGGGACAATTGGAAGGTGGGGGTATAAGGAAGCACTGAGTGGTTACAGGGACCTCCACATGAGCTGTACCTTAACTTAATAACACACATTATTTCAATCGTAACTTTCACTTTGGAAAAGAAAAGAAAAAAAAGCAGCAACAAGTTATGAAAGATGATGGGCTGAATACTGACTATGAAAGCTGTGCCTGAGATAAAAGTGAATATTAAAAGTATGGAGATAGAGGAGAGAGAGAATAATGAATCAAGTATGAAGGAAGGTGATTGGGGAATGAAAGAAGGTGGCATGGATGAAATTGGGGGATGTGTTGGAGGGAGGGTACCGGGAGGGTTGGAGGGAGGGTAAGTATTTGAAATCGATTCTGGAGAAATGCCCGTTTTGCTTGAAAATCTACATGGGAGCTCGCCAACAATGATGATCGGAAAAAACTATTATTTATTTTCCGTCAAAATGAAATCCATCAAAAATAAATCCTGAGTGAACCATCTATTATTATGTTCAGCAATGACATCTGAAGCACACATGATGCCCCGTTTGACGGGTGAAAAAAAAATCCTTGAACATTTTTTGAAGGACGAAGAGATTACAAGTTAGACCGACAGTCACCATCGTAAGTCTAAGTGAGTCACTGAGTTTTTTTTTTGTGCAGAAAACGACAATAAAACTGCACAGTTTATACTACAATAACATTAGCATTATTTCAGGGCAAAATTGGTGGAACGAAGGGCATTGGATGGTAAACTCTATAATCACCAACATGCCGACGTGTTCACCTTCATAAGGCCCAGCTAACATGGAAACGACGAAAAAAGCATATGCCGAAACACAATGTGCACTCAAAGAATGCTTCTTTATACAGGATGAGATTTCATCCATCAAGATTTTGGAATATCCATCCAGTATCGTGGTTTTACACATAGTGCTTTGACTAACATTGAAGTCATTTCCTTTCTTATCGTCTACAATGAGAAAGTAAAACTTTTTCAAAAGAGAAAAATTTCTCCAAAACATTCCCAACCTTATATGAAAACTGGTGTTGGCTTAGTGGTTAGGTTGGCTGGCTTGGAATATTAGGGTCCTGAGTTTGAGCCCCGTTGGTGGCTGAATTAAAACCAGGTGGAGTTGACTAAGCCTGTCATCTTCCGATGTCAGCAAAATGAGTACCAGTGTACTGGTAGAGGGGCACAGCATCAGTGGCACAGCATCAGTGGCACAGCATCAGTGGCACAGCTGTGCTTCCAAGAAATGAAAGCTATCCGGCAGCTAAGTTGCCGCTTCCAATTGTGCCATGAAAGTTAAGTTGCCAAATGCAAGAACAGAACCTAAAATGGTCACATTATGATAGATTTATCTTTACAAGTGGTTAAGTATACATGCAGTGCATGGTATCAGCAATAATCCAAAAGATCTTGCTTACAAGATACCATGGGGGTATTTAAGCCTGCATGACCCTCTCGAAAGGAAGGTATGCTCTACAATGCAGTACCCCCTGCTAACACTACACCAACCCAAGGAATTTATGGCTTCCTGCTGTAAAAAAAATTTCACAGAAGCACAGCTTATCATATTTAACTTGTCATTTAATTATTGTGTGGGGTATCAGTATAGAGTTCCACGGGTGGGTAAATTTATGCAATTTGAAATAGAAACAGCACAACTGACCAATGATACGTCATGTGGCAAAATGTTCAGGTCTCAACTTTGAACCGCAGAGTGGTCTTCATTTGGCATTGGATATTTTTGAGGACCACTCTCTGATCGCAATGCAGTCCAGCAGTGCCTTTGCGTCGACATGACAATATTAATGTGTGGATTAAGCCTTGTTTCTATAATTGACGATTTTTGCATTGTATTTATTTGTGCTTCAGTTATTGCCTCTCAACCCTGCAATAAATACAACAGTACAGTATAGAAATTGCAATGAATAAAATACATGATATGAGGGGTGTTCAAAAAGGTTTTACAAGTGCAATATTTATATGAGTCCAAGAGATGTCAGTGTTGTTTTTTTCAAAATTCAAGTCCACATAAATCAGCAAGAAAAAAATAAATAAATAAATAAATGAATAAATGTCATATATATATATATATATATATATATATATATATATATATATATATATATATATATATATATATATATATATATATATATATATTACCAAAACTCTCATCTTGTATGTATGTATGTATGTATGTATGTATGTATGTACGTTCCCGAAATACAGCCAAAATGGTACACGATAGCGCAAATTTTTTTGGCCCACCTTACTCACCATTCTCCTGCGGTGTGCAGTATCAAGTTTCGTTAAAATTGGGCAACGAAAAAATTATTTAAAAAATCAATAACCGATTCAGTCAAGTACTCTTCGGGAGAATTTGATCAATGCAAACAACCTCAGCGGTATAGTTCGCTGGAGCTATCTTTTTTTCTTTTCTTTTTTTTGAAATGATTTTTTTTTTTTTCATCAACCGCTGTCACAACGGGAACCCAACGGGTTCATGGGTCATTTAGAATATACACACACACACCTCGTTATGTTTGGACAGGTCTTGGATGATTGTGAGTATCTTGTTCACACAATTTTTTCACACAAGCTCACACAACTGACCCTAACAGCCCATGTAAACTATTGTGCTTTTTGTGGATACTTTTTTGACAAGGGCAGACATTTGATAAACCCAAATTTTGATAAGGGCAGACACTGGTTTAGTTGAATTTTACTCTCCCAGAGGTCAAAAGAGGACCACACTGCTCAGAACCAAAAGCACTTCAAACTGAGCTGTCATCTATCTTGAGATAGCAACTGTATAAATTTATAGAGCAAGTGGCCACAGTTCATCCGACACGATCAAAAAATGCCTCGACTGCAAAAGGTCCCTCAGAACAATTTTGGAAGTACATGGCCATTTCAAATTCCCCCATCTACCCTCAATTTGTGGAATGAGAGTTCAAATGGACTCTGATTTGAGACTTGAAGGACTTTATTGATTCCAAACTCAAATTAGGTCCGTGTCTGAAATGTCCCCAATTTATAATGTGATTCTGCCTCCTCATGAACATACAAACTCATATTTTGTTTCACAAAACAATTAGTATCATCCAGACTGTGCACCTAGAAATGCACAGCACAATGCCTGCCACTGATACCGGCATATTGGGGACATAAGCAATTCGAGTATCCTGCTTCAAAGTGGTGAGCCATCCAGGAATGTACTCCTGAGCCAAATGAAACTGCCTATGTACCTCATGGCATGAAAGGAATGGTTCTACCCATCTTCATGCAGGACTCCTCAAACTAATGTAATATATTTAATTACATCTGCTTTGGAAGATGATCTTCAAATAAAAGAGCATTACACCTTTAATTGGATCCAAACAAAAAGAGCAGAGAAACCCATCAATGATGCGAATTGACGTTTATTTTGCTTGAGTTATGACAAAATGAAAACACTCCTCCATTGACCTCACGTACTGGCACGTAACCGGAAATGAGTGGTTGCATCGGGAATAAAAACGGACACTTACCAAAACATGAGGTCTGTTGGCCTGAGGAAGCTTACTGGGAAGTGGGTGAAACATCACCTGAGTCCTGAAACTGTGTCTGCTCTTGCTAATGACTTCAATTAGCAGAGTGGATCGAGTTTACTTTTTGATTGGAAGCGCCTTTCTAAATCCCAACCGCCCCAATCCTCTTACATATGAGCAAATACAACCTACCATTTTGCTGACGGTGGTGTAAAGGGGATGCGGATGGAGAAAGAGAAAGAGAGAGAGAGAGGGGGGAGAGGAGGCAGAGAGGATGGAGGGAAGGGATTGGCGGGGAGAGGAGGCAGGCGAAGCGAGAAGTGGGTGAACAAGAGGGAGCTCGGAAGCGGAGAAGAGCGAGGAAGGGGGTGGAGGTGGGGAGAGCAATGCCTCACGAAACGTTGCTACACACTGCAGGAGGGAGGGGTACGAGAGAGAGAGAGAGAGAGAGAGAGAGAGAGAGAGAGAGAGAGAGAGAGAGAGAGAGAGAGAGAGAGAGAGAGAGAGAGAGAGAGAGACAGACAGACAGACAGACAGACAGAGACAGAGAAAGAGACAGAGACAAAAACAGACAGCAAGACAGCGACAGGCAGAGAGAGACAGCGAGAGAGCGGCAGAGGTGCGGGAGAAGAATGCTGTATTTTATCCGTAGAGGGGACTAAGTCGAGGACGGACAGAGTGGGGGGGGGGAGGAGGGGGAAAAAAACGAGAGGTGAGGGGTGGAGGTGGCATTAGCAAAGAGAGTGATATGTTAGGCTCAATGACCAAACACAAATTAAAAAAAATAAATCTCATGTCAGAATAGCTGTACACACAACGACACAGCAGAGTTTGTAATGTTAACCACTGGCAAATCTGCAAAAACTTTGATATCCCAGTTCTAGAAAATTTGTGGGAACATTAACCAAAAGCATGGACTGAAAACATTGAAGTTACAGCTCATGTACGACCTAATGATCCCATCGAGCATGAACATCGAAAACAAAGCATTGCGACCAGATATCATACTTAGGTACAAAAAAAAGAGAGAAGAAGGCATTGCTTAGTGAGGTGTTAATACAAGTGATTTTGGACTAAACAATGCAGAAATCAAGAAAATGACCAAACACCAAGACCTCAAGAATGAAGTGAAAAGATCCTGGAAGCTAACGAATGCCAAAGTTGTACCAGTGATAGCTGGAGCTACAGGAATGATGACGAAGGAATGACGATGAAGAACCTCACAGAGATATTAAAAACTATCCCTGGGAATGTTATTACAAACAAACTTCAGTTGGAAGCTGTCTGGGGCTCAATGATGATCCTGAAGAGAGCCATCGGCACAAAACTTTGAGAACAGAAAACTTCACAGCTTGGTCCATGAATCGTGACCCCTTACTGAATAATATGAGCCCACTGTGGGAGGACACCATTCCACATTCTGAAACCACACACACACACACACACACACACACACACACACACACACACACACACACACACACACACACACACACACACACACACACACACACACACACACACACACACACACACACATACATACACACACACACACACACAGCCTTTTATTAGTATAGATTAGCTGAGATACCCGTTCTACGTATGGAAAGAATAAGTAAGTATTGCTGCCACCTTTTGTTGCAAAACTGCGCCACTCCAAAATATTCATCACTCATGAAAACCTGTGGCTTTACCTTGGAAAGTTTAATTGAGAATTCTGTTTAAATGTAAGATTTCTGTTGCCATTGTTTAAATCTCCATTTACTGTGCTTGACACCTGTCACAAAGAGCTCGATGTCTCACTCGGGAACTCTGTTCAAAGCATGGTACGGTCGGACATAAGCAGTGTTCATCACATTTCATAAAATGTAATAACGCCGGCTTCTGCTCGAGCCCAAAGGCAGCAGGTGGGCTGGTTGGGGAATAGGGGCTGTGATATTTCCTGAGATTGGGCAACAGCACTGTGCCTCTGGTTGGCTTGAATTTACCTTTCAGGCTTCTCAAATGTCTCTTCCTGCCAAGAAGAAGCCACACGTTATCCAGTTGATGTTGTTATGGATAGGTTTCTTTTTCTTTTTACCAGAGTTAAAATCTCCGATTGTTCGCACCACCAGTAATTTCATGAGGTCGCCAAAGTTCAAGCTGCGGAGCTTCCACGCAACAGACATGAAGGTTTAGAGGTAGGGGAGAAATTTGTCAAGGGAAAACGGTCGCTCCCAGAAAAAAAAAAACCTCAGCAGTGTAGAAGAATGAACCTCGCACGAGGGCTGAAAGCCAAAAGGCTAAGACCTATATGTGCTCGGGCCTTTTTAAGGGCCGTGAAACCCACCATATATAGACAAATATGGGGTCATGCTTGATTTACAGTGAAAAAAATAGGGAAGGCATGATGACTGAAAATACTGTAGATTCAACACTTACCGTAGAACATGGCTTTGGCATACCACAGCACGAAAATGGCGAACATAGTATTGAGTTACGCTATAATTTTGGGTGAAGTCAGGCTAGCTGTCCAGCCAATGGGAAGAAGACAACTCAGTGAATAAGATATGCTGGCCTTCGGCAATGTTATGGGTCATGTGATAGGTGTCAGCCAATTAGATTGTATATAAATGAAAAAGAGGGAAAAATGGCCTTTAAAGTCTGAGGTGGTGGATGAAAATACCCTTTGGACAATCTCTGAGTCAGACTTAGTCTGTGTGCCAAATAAAATGCAAACATACAGACAGATGACAAACTCTATACGTTTTTATATATGTATGTTTAAATATACAGGATATATCCAAAAAAGACCTGGACAACTTTGGTTGTTCATATATTGAGTACCACGAATGCAATGATACCCTTTCTTTTATACCAGTGCACGCCCGTACGTGCAAACAAAAAAAAATAAAAATAACTTTCAAACCACGTTCCACAAACAACAACCACACAGGCCGTTCCTTCGCTCTCGTAAACGACACACACACACACACACACACACACACACACACACACACACACACACACACACACACACACACACACACACTGCTGGAATTATAGATAGACGACACACTCACAGACACACACTGCTGGAATTATAGATAGATGAAATGAGGTCAATGAGATGACAAATGAAGGGGTTGAATGCAGACTGCAGAGCAATGAGTAAGGAAACCCGTCGTTGTGAATCGTTTTTACCACCAAATTGAGATGTATTTCGTTGGTAAGCATGTCGAGTCGAGCTGAATTCCTTAACACTTCCAAAGGCCACAGCGTTTTGACAATTGGAAACAAAAAAAAGTTGTGCACTTTTTTTGATAAATTATTTTTGGGACAATTTTTCTTCAATAAATAAATAATAATAAAAATCG
Organism: Eptatretus burgeri; assembly: GCF_056783735.1. Classification (NCBI taxonomy): domain Eukaryota; kingdom Metazoa; phylum Chordata; class Myxini; order Myxiniformes; family Myxinidae; genus Eptatretus; species Eptatretus burgeri. The sequence goes on from NC_140971.1 coordinate 23,714,382, forward strand.
TCTCCATGTACATTGTACACACCTTTATCTCGTTCGCACCTCTTCATAAACAACATCGCTGAGGAAACGGATCCCAAACGGAAACGGATTCTTCTTTGTTTACTCGTCCAGGGCAAGAATGCGGAGGCTGCTGGATCTGCCAACGTTTTGATAAATTATTAGTTTTAATGGCCAATTATTCAATTAGCGCCAACGTATTTTGCCTTTTCGCAATGTCATCACAAGGAAAAACACAAAGAGAAGAGAAGAGAGAGAAAAAAAAAACGTTCGTGCAAAAAAATAAAAAAATTACTTCCTGGTTTTACTTCCTGAGCATACCAGCTCACTCTGATGTTACCGAAATTTATGCACCGTCTAATATGAAAACGATCATAACTTGCGCATTGTGTTTATCTATAAATGCACATAAGAAATCGAGAAATTATTAGAATATACGAAGTCATCAGTATCGGGAAGACCGTACGTTGTAACTCATAATGGATCCGGAAGTCCGTACGTTGTAACCCATAATGGGGAACGCGGCTGAGGTTCCCTTCCCCCATCAGCCACGCCCACGCAACAACGTGTCTTGTCATTGGTTGGAAAATAAATGGCCATAACTTGGGAGGCACTTGTCCGATCAATATCAAACCTTGATAAGGCACATCCACAGGTCCCCAGCAATATATCTGGCAAGTTTCAATTAGATCGGACCAGTGGTTGTCGAGAAACAGCAGTCACACACACACACACACACACACACACACACACACACACACACACACACACACACACACACACACACACACACACACACACATTGCTGAAATTTTAGATAGATGATGCAGAAACTCATAAAGTTTTCTATATTTTCAGGTCTGGTGGTGTCATGTAAAATAAAATGGTAACTCCACAGGAGAAAGCTCAGTGTGTCAAATGGTTCATTGAGACAAGATCTGACACACAAGTTCAGCGAAATTTCAATGTGTGGTATGGCCTTCTCCATGACCACTTTGTGGGTCCACTTTTCTTTGTGGAGGATATTGTGACCCCAACAATTTACATGAACATGTTGGAAGGATTCTCCTTCCCACAGATTGAAGACCTGGAACTTGATATCATTTTTCAACAGAGAGGCACTCCCCCTCATTGACCTTCGCTGTTCGAGCCATCCTGAATGTAAAATTTACAGATCACTGGAATAGCTGAGAAGGACCAACCGCATGGTCCCCATGATCTCCAGACATAACCCCCCTATATTTTTTCCTGTGGGGGTTTGTCAAAGATGTCTGCAACACCAAGGTGGCAAGCCTGGAGGATCTTCATTCTCTGATCACAACTGCATGCACACTGTTGTATGAAAACATGCCGAGTTGAACATGGCAAGAACTCATGTACCTCCTTGATGTCCTGTGAGCAACAAATGGAGCTCACGTTGAAGTGCATTGATGGTGTGCACAAAACTTTATGAGTTTCTGTATCATCTAAACCAAAAGGTATCATTGTATCATTTGTGGTTCAAAATATGCAAACAACCAAAGTTTTCCAGGTCTTTTTGGAACAAACTATTTTTATATATATATATATATATATATATATATATATATATATATATATATATATATATATACATATATACATATATACATATATACATATATATATATATACATATATATATATATATATATATATATATAGACATATATACATATACATATACATATATATATATATATATACATATATATATATATACATATATATATATATATATATAGACATATATACATATACATATACATATATATACATACATATACATATACATCTATATAGATATTGTTAGGAATTTCGGTCCGCCCGGCGTGCGATTGGCCACGTTACTCAAATCGCGACCGCGTCGCCCACCGGAACGGACAATTCAGTCGTGACCCTCCTTGGAACTACCACCAGGAGCTAGTCACTGGTGGGTCTTTCGACCCCACCACAATCGTGTCAATCGGCCACCCACGCAGGATAGGGTTGTTCGCCAAACTCAACCTACCTAAGTACCTGCGCGGGTAGTTAACCGGGCGATCGTACCTCGCAGCTGGCCGGCCTAGGACACGAACCGCTAAAGCGGTCCGTTCCGTGCTTCAGTTATAACCGAGCGGTGTTATCGCCGGCCCCGACGGACGTGATTATTTACCGGGTGCTTACACCCCTCCTACCAATTCCTTCCGTGATGCAAGATGGAACTTTCAAACAAGGGAAAGGACGCAACGAAACGGGGAACAGTTCAACAAGCACATTTATTGCACACTCAGACAAGCACATATTTTACAGCCATACAGTAATTCAGGCACGTATACAGTGAAAGCAAGCAAAGGCAGAGTTACAACCGAATACAAGCAATAAGAATGTATATGCGCAGTCACTTACACAGGTCAACTTTACAAGACGGCGCCAACACATGCACTTACACAAAAGCAAAGGAAAAAGCCACCCTCAAAGGCAAGGGTGGCGGACAGGTCCGTGGACCAAATGTGCGTGGAACCTGGATGAGCGGCCAGGTCCACGAGACCGAAGGGTCTTACCCGCGCCTTCGTGGTGCGATGGCGGGCAAGCCGCGATGTCAGCGTAGCTGCGCCTGGCTTCGTGCCCCTGGCGTGGCTGGTGAGCTCTCTCCGTCAATCGGCCCCCGTCTGCCTTTCCCGTCTGCTTCGAGCTCCATCTCCCGACTCTGCCCCACCAACACTGCCGCACCGACACTGCCGCCGTCTGCCTCTTCAAGCTCCGTCCGGTTCTCGGACCCCTCCAGACTGCCACTCCACCGACTCCAGACTGCCACTCTCCAGACCCGACTTGACTGCCACTCTCCAGACCCGACTTGACTGCCTTGAGCTGCGCCATGCTTGTGCTTATATATGCCGGGGGAGGAGCGCATATGCAAATTTGTGGATCACAGCGGGTTCGGAGGCGGGGCTACACCACCTGATGCTCAGCCATTGGATGGAAGAAAAGTGGGCGTGAATCATTCCTGATTCCGTTTTCTCCTTTGAAAGGATCCCATTCACAACCCATGGCATGACGTTCTGTAGAAAGGCGAAGGTGGTGGGAGTTTGCTGTGGTGGTTTGGGAAGGGTGTTGGTGGTGGCGATTTGGTTGCTGGCGGGCGTCGTTTGAGAATGGTGGTGAACTATGTTTGCGGGGTGGAGTTGTGGAGGTAAAGAGGTGAAGGTGGTGGTGTTTGAGTTGTAGTTGTTTGGGAATGATGTTGGTGGTGACGATTTGGTTGTTGGGGGATGATTGGTCCAAAATAATGTGAGAGAAAAGAAAAACGGCTGTCTCAAAGGATCACAGCCCTGTGAACACGAAAATTCCCTCTAAACAACGGTGGGGAAATCTAACTACACATATACTTATCGTCATAACTGATCTAAGGTCCTTTATGGTGATCTGCGAATTTCCACAGCCGTAACAATATATACGTATACAGATACATACTGTATATACATATAATGGAAATCGGGGGGAGTGCTCATCACACTCAACATGTTTCGATTTTCCCGCCGATCGCATCACGTACCTTCTGATTGAATAGTTTGCATTAGCGCGAACAATCATCTTGGTGGCAGATGGATGGTTGTTCTTTGTGGATTATGTAGTTTTACCATGTGAGACATAATCTGCGGTAATGCTCACTATAATAGCTCGGAGGTGCGTCTGATGTTTAAATGACTAATGTGGTCATCATTGGTTCTATATTTGTTGGTGTGCCACCTGATGAGGTCAAAGAAGCCCAAATTCAGGGTGACATGTAATTGAAGTCATGGGGAATCATGGGGAGTCACTTCTATGCAGTGGTCCAATTGTATGACCATACATTCTGGCCCTTCATGGTTGGGATGTGTGTGTTTGTTTGACCATGTGATTCAGCCTTTGGGGTGAGGGGCATGTGTATGCCAATGGAACAGTTTTGCTGGACTGTGTACTTTGGCCATGGCATCAAGGTGCATGTCCTGACCTGTTTAAATGTTTTGATGTTTTTACCTTTTTTTTTATTTTTCATAAAAAAGGCACCTTTAAAAGAGGCAAACAAGCCTGAAATCTGGATAGGTGACTCCGTTTGATGTTTAACTGGTGTTGACCATGCAATCTTTGTTTGTTTGACAGAGTCACCGGGCCAAGTCCTCCTGATTGGAGGTGACGCTTTGGTGTCAGAGAATGTTGAATGGAGATAGGGGGAGTGCTCGTCACATTCCACGTTTTGATGTGTGTGTGTGTGTGTGTGTGTGTGTGTGTGTGTGTGTGTGTGTGTGTGTGTGTGTGTGTGTGTGTGTGTGTGTGTGTGTGTGTGTGTGTGTGTGTGTGTGTGTGTGTGTGTGTGTGTGTGTGTGTGTATATATATATATAATTGGAGTCTGGTGTTGGCGCAGTGGTTAGGGCAGCGGCTTGGGATCCAAAAGGTCCCGAGTTCAAGCTCCGTTGGGCCACTGAATTAATACACCAGGGGGTTGACTCAGCCTGTCATCCTTCCGAGGTCGGCGAAATGAGTACCAGTATACTGGGCCGGTGTATACCCCGGTTAAAATAGGTGTACCATATCCCTGTGTTGTAAGAGGCGACCAGGGTTGCGTCAGGAAGGGCATCCGGCGTAAAACATGTGCCAAATCACTATGCGGATCATATGGATGATCCGTTGTGGCGACCCCTAACGGGAGCAGCTAAAAGAAGAAGAAGATATATATTGTTGTGGTTACCAGATTCGCAAACCACCATTCAGGTCCCTTAGGTGAGGTATCTCGGTAAGTGCATGTGTAGTTAGGCCCAAACCCGTTGTCTAGTGGGAATACATGTCATTTATACGTGCTGCGACTCTTCAGGATAGCCGTTTTTCTTTCACTATCTTTATTTTGGACCAACCGCCATGATCACAACCACAACATCAACCACCAACCACAACGCCGCTTCACCACAACCGCCACGACCTTCCCGTCACACCTCGCAACCGTAGCATCGCCACCGTTCTTGCCCCGCTGTGGGTACCGGTGTTGGACTCATGCAGAACGCGCGTCGAACAGCGGGTACAAAATCACGGATTTTGTGCTTCAAAAACGGATCAAAAACGACACACGCCCACTTTTTGCCGTCCAATCGGTGAGCGAGGGGCGAATTGGCCCCGCCCCCAGGGCGATCGATATATGCAAATTTGTGGATCAAAAAGCCTTCACGCCCACTTTTTCTCGGGCCAATGGGGAGCGAGGTGAAAGGTCAAAGGGAGGGGGTCAAAGGCGAAGTTACGGGGGGGATAAAAGGACGGTGTTCGTCAGTCAGAAAAGGAGGAGTGAGAACGAGGAGGAGTGAGAACGAGGAGGAGTGAGAACGAGAAGGAGTGAGAACGAGAAGGAGTGAGAACGAGAAGGAGTGAGAACGAGAAGGAGTCAGAGTCGCAAGAGAGAACGAAAAGGAGAAGGAGAACGAGAACGAGAAGGAGTCGGAGAAGAGAGAGAAGAGTGTGGAAGTCTGGAGCCCGAGGCCTGCAGTGGCTGGAGAAGCTGAAGAGAGTCGGACGAGGGGGTGCTCGCGTCGGTGCCAGGAGCTGCACGCCCGAGGGAGGCCGGCAGCGCGTCCTGGCCGAGGTGGAGACGCACACCAGGGGTAATAAAGATCCTCTATACCCCGAGCATCAACAACCCCCTCCTGTTTCCCCCCGCGCTGAGATAGTGCGACCAAGGGGGCCCCTTTTCCCACCCCCCTGCCAGGCACCGTCCACGAGGCCCGCGGGTTGCGGGGCCATCGCCGCTCCGCGTCTCATCACCAGACGGGTAGGCCCGACCCGGTCTCGGCCTCAGGCCTGCCTCATTCTTGGGGATGTTCTTTTCCTTGGTTTTGGGTATGTGTTGTCGGCGCCGTCTGTGAAGTAGAATTGTATAAGTGTTGCCGTGTGCTCGGTAGTCGGTATTAGCTCTGCACTGTGTTTTCACTTTTATGTTTGCTTTTTGTGTAAATGGAATTGTGTTTTCTTTTTTTTGTGTGCATTTGGTGGAATTGTATTTGTGTGCTTTCCGTTCGTCGCGAATAAATGTGCTTTATTGTTGAACTGTTCTCCCGCTTCGCTTCGTCTTTTCCTCCATTGAATCCCCATCTTGCTTCACGTAAAGGGTTGGTAGTGGGCTGAATACGCCCGATAATTAATCGAACCGTCGAGGTCGACGATAACACCGCTCGGTTATTCTGATAGTACGGAACGGGTCGCTTAAGTGGCCCGTGTCCGAAGTCGACCTGCGGCGAGGTGCGATCGCCCGGTCTACCCTCCGCGTGGGTACTTAGGTAGTTCGAATTTGGCGAGCAACCCTATCCCACGCGGGGGCTGATTGGCTCGATCGTGGTGAGACCGAAAGGTCCACCCGTGACTGGTTCCCGGCGTTAGTCCGAGAGGGTCACGACTGGATTGTCCGTCCGGTGGGCGACGTGCCGCGATTCGAGTTACGTGGCCGTCGCACGCCGGCGGGCGCGAATACCGCAACAATATATATTGTTGCGGATTCGCGCCCGCCGGCGTGCGAGCGGCCACGTAACTCGAATCGCGGCACGTCGCCCACCGGACGGACAATCCAGTCGTGACCCTCTCGGACTAACGCCGGGAACTAGTCACGGGTGGACCTTTCGGCCTCACCACGATCGTGCCAATCGGCCCCCCGCGTGGGATAGGGTTGCTCGCCAAATTCGACCTACCTAAGTACCCACACGGAGGGTAGACAGGGCGATCGCACCTCGCCGCAGGTCGACTTCGGACACGGGCCACTTTAAGCGACCCGTTCCGTACTATCGGGATAACCGAGCGGTGTTATCGTCGGCCTCGACGGTTCGATTAATTATCGGGCGTTTTAGCCCACGACCAACCCTTCACGTGAAGTAAGATGGAGATTCAAAAGCGGGAAAACAGTTCAACATAAAGCTCATTTATTTCACGATGAACGGAAAGCACACATATACAATTACACCAAAAGCAAATGTAAAAGAAGAAGAAACACAATATTACACAAAAAGCAAATATAAAAGAGAAACACAATGCAGATCTATTACCGACTACGTGAGCACACGGCAACACTTATGCAGTTTTACTTCACAGATGGCGCCGACAACACATATACCCAAAGCAAAAGAAAAGGACCACCCTCAAGGATGAGGCGGGCCTGGGGCCGAGACCGCGTCGGGCCTACCCGTCTGGTGATGAGCCGCGAAATGGCGCTGGCGCCCCGACTCCGCGGGCCTCGCTGGGACTGCCTGGTATGGGGTGGGGACGGGGCCCCCTTCTCGCACTATCTCAGCGCGGGGGGAAACAGGAGGGGGTTGTTGATGCTCGGGGGATGGAGGATATCTCCCTGTCTCGGGTCCCGCGACGAGCGTCTCCACCACGACCTCGGTCACGCCGCCGGCCTCTCCCTCCGCAGCTCCCCGACTCCGACACGAGCACCCCCTCGACCGCCTTCGCCGCCGCCGCCACCTCTCCACAGCTCCGTCCTCTTCACTCTGACTACTACCACTTCTTCCCAGCTCCACCGACAACTCCGAACTGCACTTGACTGACTACTACTGCTTCTTCTTCCCAGCTCCACCGACAACTCCACTTGACTGACGAACGCGGTCGTTTATATCCCTCGTGGCCTCGCTCCTTCACCTTCGACCCTTTACCTCCGACCCTTCACCTCTAACTGGCTCCCCATTGGACCGAGGAAAAGTGGGCGTGAATGCTTTTTGATCCATGAATTTGCATATAGCGACCACACTCCAACGTACCTGGAGGCGGGGCCAAATCGCCCCACGCTCACCGATAGGACGGAACAGAAGTGGGCGTGAGTCGTTTTTGATCCGTTTTCTTCGGAAAGGCCGGCGCTTTTGCACCCCTGCTCGGTGCGCGCCCTGCACGAGTCCAGTATCGGTGCCCACAAGCGGCGTGGGAATGACGGTGATGCGATGGTTGCGAGGGCGAGTTGTGACGGTAAAGGTCGTGACTGTTGTTGTGAAGCGGCGTTGCGGTTGGTGGTTGTTGTGTGATGGCTGTTGAGACGTGGTTGGTGGTGGTAGTAATGGCGGCTGGTCCAAAATAAAGATAGTAAAAGAAAAACGGCTATCTAAAAGGGTCGCAGCCCGCATGAATGACATTTATTCCCTCTAAACAACGGGTTTGGGCCTAACTACACATATACTTACAGAGATATCTCACCTAAGGGACCTGAATGGTGGTTTGCGAATTTCGTCAACCACAACAATATATATATATATATATATATATATATATATATATATATATATATATATATATATATATATATATATATATATATATATTGTTCGTCTTTCGGCTACTCCTGTTAGGGGTCGCCACAGCGGATCATCCGTTATGATCCACATACTGATTTGGCACAGGTTTTATGCCAGATGCCCTTCCTGACGCAACCCTGGTCACCTCTTACGACACAGGGATAAGGATTGGGTTTCGCCATGATTCTGGGCTGCCCAACACCCTCTCATAGCACGGCCCAGCACAGAGCTCCTGTCCTCAAGCGATCCTCCAACCGAAGCCTCCGAGTAGCCGGATTACAGGCGCACGCCACTTCGCCCGGATATATATATATATATATATATATATATATATATATATATATATATATATATATATATATATATATATATATATATATATATATATATATATATATATATATATATATATATATATATATATATATATATATATATATATATATATATATATATATATGTGTATATATATATATATATATATATATATGTATATATATATATATGTATGTATATATATATATATGTATATATATATATATATGTGTATATATATATATATATATATGTATATATATATATATGTATATGTATATATATATATATATATATATATATATATATATGTTAAGTTAGCATATAGAACACACATGGAGAACATAGAACACACGTTCAAAACTAAACATATGGTCTGTGTGTTTGTATCGGTTTGACATTTTCTGTAACTCAGGACACTTTTTGGAGTGAGGTGATCCTGTTCTTATGTTTGCCACGAGAGGCGAGTTGACATAGGCATTAGACAGGAAAGTGATTTGTACCTGTCCTCTCTGTCAAACCAGGCAAGGCACAAGGTGAGGACATGGTGGGAACAGAGTGTTTTTTGCTGTGTCAGAATCCAGTGTGTGGCTTTCACAACCACCGCCCCCCCCCCCACACCCCAGTGCGAGATGGTTTGAGGGGCATTATGATGCCAGCCGGCGCATATGATGTTACCGCAGTGGCAACTGCATGCCACATGAAAGGTGGAGCGGGGTTGGGGGAGAGAGATGCTCAGTTGCTGTGGGCATGGCTGCGGGAGGAGGTAATAAGGGAGGCCGCACACAGGGGCAGTGGTCCAGAAAGAAGAATAAGAAGGGCAGTGAGCAAGTTAAAATGAGTAAATCAGTTGAAGAAGAAGGCAGACCAATGGAGTCGGGGGCTCACTCTGTCTCTCTTTTGAAGTGCAGGCAGCTGTAGTGTCTCTCTTTGGTGCCTTGAGTGTGGGGCTGAACCATGCCTCCCTGATAATTTTAGCCAGCTCTCCTCTCTGCAAGCACTCGCTTGGGGAAGTTAAACATATTCTATCGCCCCAATTGAAAATAGTCTGCATGCGTGTTGGAACTCTGGTCAAATTTTACATTTGCACGCCCGATATCTGCTGTGGGAACGAAATAAATCTGCCTCGTGTATTCATTGCCCCCCAAAAGGATGCTTTCACAACAATTCCTTCCCAAATCCGAATCTGTTTCAAATATGTTTTACAAACAGGAACACTCCATCTTGCTATTTTGGATAAGTCTTTCTTATACTGTATTTTGTTGAATGTTTGGGAGACCAACTCAGAATCGAGATCTAATGACTTGTGCTCCATGTGTTCAGACTCAGACTCAAATTGCAGGAATTCAACAACCTTGCAAGCCAACCAACAGCCATCAGGAATTACTTCCATTTCCAAGCTATACTTATTCATAATGCATGATTTCTTCCTCTAATCGTACAACTTTGGCCGAATTTGTATAAACCATTAGCTTTAGCTCCCATTTAACCCTCTTTCATTTCAAGCATTCACCCTCTTCCACCCATTCCCTCCCCCTCCCTCCCCCTCCATACCCCACCCCTGCCTTTTCCCTTCAAAAAAAAACACTGATCTCTATTCATTTCTGCTCGGTGCGCAGGAATCTCACACTAGCAATGTGCCTTGCCTCGCAGCACAGACACACGCATGTCACAAGTGATTAATGGGCTGCTTATCTGGAGGGTTTCGGAAAATAGGAGAGAGAAGCAGGAGAGTGAGGGTGAGAGTAAAAAAAGAGAATCATGCAAAGAAAGGCAACATGCTCTCTCCCACGCACTGTACATCTGTCATCCTAACCACAACTTCTTTGGTATACTTTACTCTCATCTGCATACCAAAAGATTTCCTTAATTTTCGTGCCAAATTTTAACACTTTCGAGTTCTGCATTGCCTTGAATTCTGCAAACATGAAATTACATTCTGAAAGTGGGTCTGATGTACTCCAAAAATGGTTGTGGAGCAATTTCCAGTGGTATTACATTGTGGCGGTAAACCAAAGGCTGTAAGGATAATGAAGAGCTGTGCACACTTGCCCAGAGCTGTCTAGCGTGGGTGCGAATCTTGGCACAGCTATAACTGTCGCCCTGGTGCTTCACTTTTATGGTGATGCATCAATATGTGCACCATCACGTGGAGAGATGTTGAACTGGGTGCCTCGTCTACTATCATTAGTAGGTGGACATTGAATCCTTCCTTCCATGGCATCCTTCATAAAGCGCAAGTGAGTTATTAGCAGCAGCCTGAACAAGGTACAATTTCCTGTTACCTTTCGTCGAACGTCAGGCATGGATAGCTGATTCGTAGAAGACCCGTCCCAACCAATCTCCTCCCCACCCAAAAAAAAATTTCAAAAACATTCCCCGGCCAGATCCCCAAGATGGTGTGAATAATTGAGACCGCTAAAGAAATAGTGTGATGGTAAACAAAGGCCGAGCATCCATTCTTAAGGCCGACAGTCGAAGGTCAAAGTGCTTGCCGGTAGTACCAGTAGAGGAGTACTGGTTGCGATAGATAACCATTGTTTGATTTGAAATTATTTTCAGAAATTCCCCCATTGTATATTTCCTTCTATTTATATCTTTGTTTGGAACCTTTGCTTCTTTATGACTTTGCCCGTCAAGGCTTTTGTGCTTTCAACAAACTTGCTTCCCTGCTATGCTTTGGCATTAAAGAGCAAATTCTTTCCACAAGTATCATATTGACCATTTTGTCCTGCTGTTGAAGTCATTGAGGCAGAAGCAGCACTGTCCAAGACAGCTGGTGTTTTTGTTATAACTTGTGAAAATTCATCCCACCATTGCACACTGCCACTTTGGGGTGGTGGTCTATGGAAACGTATTGTGGAAACCCTGTCTTTTTAACCTCTGATAAGATATCCTTGTACTTGGTGTAAGCAACCTTCATTAAAACCTGTCAATGAGATTTTCCTTGGCCCAGTCTCTTCCCAAATATTCATACTTTTGCATTTAGATAATCATCTTTTTTTGCCCCTTTGATGGTACCGCAACATTATTGTGATACCATCAAAAACGGGGAGGGGGGGTGGGGAGATGATAAAATAATCCACAACATTATTAAATAGCACATACTATCAGGAACTACATCATTATTATTGTTGGGAAGCGTATTGTTGGGAATTCCAAAAGTATTGTTCAAAACCAAACAGGTTTATCAATACACAACTGATTATTAAATTTGTCTCAACTCGTACAACTATTATTTACTTAATGGCCCCAATGTTGTTTTTTTTACATTTTCTAATTGTGGAATACATTTTGGCCAAATATTTTTTTCTGAACAGGATGGCCAGATCTGAAGTTTCACTGAAAGTGGCAGACATTTGTAAGGGTGCTGGTGATAACTTGCCCCTCTTCGTGACACTGTGGGAACTTCAAGGTCCACCAGCTAATGCTGAATTAATGGACTCTCGCTGCAACCCACGAGAAGGGACTTGATGGATGCAAGACTCGACTTCTTTGTTCATTGGTCTGAGCCTTTGACAAATAAAGAGCTCGATGATTTCTTCCAAGGTTGTTGGTTAAACATAGAAGATGTCTTAGGTTTGCGGCCACTAGTACCCTCGAAGAGGGCGGCTGCCATCTTCCATCGCAATGTTCAAGTGCAACAATTGTCAAACAGATGGCATCATTGAACAATTCGGCATTTTAAGGAGGCATCATTTTGGGTGAATGCAAGAGGACTTCAGCTGCCCCATCACAAAACGATTCGACCATTTCGCTTATGACGAATTGGATCTGCCTGATATCAAGGCCACAACGGCCAATAATGGATCTAGAGAGCCTAACAAGGAGGCAACATTGACCAAATAACTTTCAATGGAAAATAAACCACCTGTACTGAGTTTGGTCGCAAAGCTGGAGCCGCCGATTCGGCAAGCTACTCCTAGGATCGGGAGGGAGGGTCGGAGGAGTGGTCGCCAGAAGTCTAGCCTGCACACAGCTGGGGCTTCATTGAGGATTCCTTTGGGGCCCGAAGTGGATCTGAGCACGGCGTATTCTCCAATAGTCACCCAGGGCAACAATCTGGGTCTCGTCGCGACAGGCGGATTGAAGACATGGGAGAGGTTTTCTCCACTGACAGCTCTGAGTTACCTCATGGGAGTCGTGGGTGCTCCTGAGAGGGAGGCCATGTATTGGGGGTGGGGGGTAAGCTTTGATGATGGTAGATGTGGCATTGATTGAGGGCATGGTTGTGGGCTGGAAGACAGGCTTGGAGGGATACATCTCTCAATTGGGGCTCCACTAGAGGTGATGTCGCAAAGATGGGTTGCTAATGCGTCGGGTCGGCTTGGCTTGATGGTGATCAGCCCACTGCCGGTGGTGGCACAAGGGGGTCAAAACCCAAAGGATAAAGGGACAAGACCAAGCAGATGTCACTCAATAAGTGCAAGTCTGGGGAGAAATCCACAAATGTTTTTAAATGCTTATAAACAGTGTATTGGATGTTGTATGTGGGCAATGTTTGGGTTGGTGTAGACTGTGGGAGGTCTTTCATGTTACAAATGCATTGAAATGGCTCATTTAAGAGCTTTGTTGGACAAAATGAGGAAAGGATAAACATATTTTCCAGATTTGTCAGAGGGTGGGGGGTCGGTTGAAGAGATTCTTTAGTGTTTGTTGGGTGGGTGGGTCGATGATTAGTGCACGTGTTGGTGTGGGTATGGGGTGGCTGAGGGCTGTGGAGGGTGCGGGCGATGATTTGAGTACTGTGTGTGCTGCTGGCAATGGTGGTGCAGAGGGGGTGAGTTGCAGACTGGGTGTGGTGTGTGTGGGTGAGATGGTGGGTGAAGGTGGGGTGGCAGGCTGTGTGAGTGCTATGGTCGGGGGGAGTGGGGGGTTAAGCAGCAGTGCTGGCATTTGGGTGGGGTTGGGATTCGTGCTGGGAGTGCTGTGGGTGCAAGAAGTGATGAAGTGCTGTGAGTGTGCACGAGGATGGTAGTGCAAATTATGGGGGTGGTGGTGAATGTCTTGTGTGATGGTGGGAGTCAGTTGGGGAGGGGAAGCAGCAGATGTTCCAAGGAGATCGTTTTATGAGTGGAGGGATCAGGGATATTGTTTTGGTTCGGGATGAGAGTATTGAATATGTGGACTGTCCATTTTGTCACAGGGATGCAAAAAAAATAGTTTCATATTATTTTAGATGGGTGTGAGTGGCGGTATTGATGGAATGTTAGATATCGATTTGTCCGGTTGTGTGCCGGTAACATTGGTGGTGGTGCATGCTGTGGGTAACGATATGGGGAGGATCTGTTTCGAACCTTTAAAGAGGAGGTATGAATTTGGGGGAAGCATTTGAAGAATTTGGGGGTGTGAAGTGATTTTTTTTTCCAGATATTCTACCAATGGTTTGGAGTCAGTGCAAATTTGCATAGTTGAGCGATGGATGTAGATGTAAACCAGTTGTTGGAGGGGTGGTGCAGAGGAGAGTGCTTTGTGTTTGTGAATATGTGGGGACTCCTGCATGATCATCATGAGTGTGTGCAGGTCGGTGGCAGGGTGCTCAATAAAGGAGAACGATGAGATTTGCGGCAGTTCTTGAGAAATAAATTTGGACTTTTTTTGAGGAGAGGCTGAGGAATATGCTTGGAGGATTGTGGCAGGAGGGGTGGTTAATGGAAGGGAAAGGTTGAATGTGTTGTCTACAAATGCCAGGAGCTTGAATGGAAAGATGCGAGAGCTGAAAGCTGGGATGGATGGCAAGGGGTATGATATAGCTGCTGTTAGGGAGACGTGGCTTAATTCCAACTGGAAGACTGGACTTCAAGGCCACAAGGTTTATAAGTGTGATAGGTATAAGAAAAAGGGAGGAGGTGTAGCAGTCAGGTTGAAAGACAGTATTGTATCGAGACAAAGACATGGCATTCATTAGGGAATCTATATCGAGGATTCTGGGTGGAGAGAGATCAGAGATTTTAAAAATAAATATCCAGTCAAGGCTTATGGAAGAGATCAAGCAAAGAACAGATCAGGATGCAACAGAACAAAGTGAAAAGTAGAAAGAGGGGGACACCGACAGCAGGGTTAAAGGACAAAATAGGAGACTTGGACAAATGAGGAGTGTGATGAGGAATGAGGAATGAGGAGTAAGGGAGGAGTAAGGGAGGTGGATAAGATAAACAAACAGATTGCAAGAAAAGTAAAATACTTGAAGGATGATTTAAAGAGCTCCTCGTGTGAGGGACGAGCAGGATAGATGGAAATGTGAAGAATTCAGAAGAGCACGTGATAACGGAGAGTATAGATTTTGGGGGATATTAACTTGCCTGGGATCGATTGGGTTCAGGAACAGGAGAAATGGCAGAGTAGATGAGGATTTTTTTTAGACGTAGTCCAGGATTGCTTTTTCACCCAGCTTGTAAAAAAAAAGCCTCCAAGGGGTGTGCTGTGTTGGACCTGTTTTTGAGTAGTGATCTTTGGAGGAGGTGGAGATGGGAGAGCATCTGGGGACAAGCGACCGCAATCTAATAAGCTCAACTCTATTGTTGAGATTTGAAGTTTGGGGTCGTGGTACGAGTTTGTTGGGTTTTAGGAGGGCAAATTGAGGGTGTGGGAATCGATTTGGTAGCTTTGAATTGGATTCAGTTCATGAGTGGGTTGTCTGCATCGGATAAATGGGCAACTTCAAGGAGCAAATGTTCATAGTGTGGTTATGTCGGATAATAAACATATAAACAAATGTTCATGATACAGAGCAAGTATATTCCACTGAGGTATAAAAGTAGAGGCAGAGTTAGACGAGGGTGGTTGAGTTGGGTGGGACGCTGTGAAATTCAGGATAAGCAGAAAGGATTCCTTCAATACAAAACAACAGGACAAGAGTCCAACTCATATCAGTGCAGGAGTAAACAGAAACTAATTAAGAAAATAACTCAGCAGGCCAAAAGGGAATATGAAAAGGACGTGGCCAAAAAAATCAAACATAACAGCAAGACATTGTGTGGATAAGGGGTAGTGAAAGGGTTAAGAGGAGTGTCGGCTCATTGAGAAAAAACAGATCGTTGGAGTCGGGACAAGGACCGGAGGATTGGAGGGTAGCAATTGTACCACCACCATTGAAGAAAGGTTCCAGAGAGGGATTGTGGAATGACAGACCCGTTGGCTTGACTTCCGTTGTGGGGAAGGTGTTGGAGATGTTAATATAGGAAGAGATATATTGGGAACCATTTCAATAATTTCAAAGTAATTATGGGCAGTCAGCATGGATTTACCAAAGGTGAGTAATATTTAACAAATTTTATGGAGTTCGATTAAGTCGTTTCTGATTGGGTGGATGAGAGAAGTGCAGTTGATGCAGTGTGTCTCGACTCTCAGAAGGCATTTGATGATTGAGGTACCACATCGGAGGTTGTTAACACAGGTAAGGGCTTGCGGTATTTTATACATATATATATATATATATATATATATATATATATATATATATATATATATATATATATATATATATATATATATATATATAAAATAAATACATTGTCGACGCTCGCATGAGAGCTAACACACAATGCACAGCAAGGGGGGCATGAGACAAGAGGGGCAGGAGAGGGAAGGACAAAAACAGTGGGGAACAGAGACATGAGGAGATCTGTGGAAGGGAGAGCGATGGGGAAGGGAAGACGGGGTATAAAAGATGTACATTACAGGGACTTTCAGGAAGGAAAGCAGGGAATTTGAAGGAGGTGGCTTTGGGTGGATTAACGGGGGTACAAAAGATCGAGGTTTTAGATGGGAGAAGATAAGAGGTGGTGGTGAACAGCTGTTTTGAAGACCTGGAGGGAAGAATGGGATTAAAGAGAGTGTGGGAGTTTATTCCAAAGGCAGGAAAAAAGAGGAATGAAAGAGTGAAGGTGAGCAGTGATTCGTGATTTTGGTAGTTTTACCAGAAGGGGCTTGTTGGCGGATCTTGAGCGCCCTGCGGAAATATGGTGGGGACAAATCGCGGACAGAGTGGGAGGGGGGGGTGAAATCAGAGAGGAAACGGTAGAAGACCGACCTGCCTGGTATTTTTAATCCTTACCAACGACCTGCCTGGGGTGAGAGAATGAGAGGCCCAAAGACTCAGCCAAACTGCGGGAGATACCAACGATCCTAAATGCCTTGGTTTCCACAGCGTGAAGCTGTAAAAGGTGAGAGGCAGGAGTACCAGCCCAGAGGGGAGAGCAGTACTCCATCAGAATGCAGAGGAAAGCTTTGTAAGTCATCAGGAGCTCAGGTTGGCTGAGGAAGGACTTTGCATGACGGAGGATTCCCAGTCGGCGACTGGCTTTGGAGGCGAGGTTTAAAATGTGGCTTTCCCAGGAAAGGTCATGGCAGACAGTGAGACCCAGAAACTTGAAAGAAAGGACTTCTTCCAGAGGATTGTTGAGAATGTAGATGGGGTGGGGGGGAGTTCTAAATGGTCCTTTCAGAGAGATCGTGAGAGTGTGAGATTTGTCAGGATTAAAAGACGTGTTCCATGTGTTGGACCAGTTTGTGATTTTATCCAGATCTGCAGAGAGTGAAGAAGCTGCTGCTTGCCGGTCTGAGGGATGACAGATGGTAGGCAGAGGGTAGAATCATCAGCAAAGAGATAAAGAGGAATTTCCAGAGAGTCAGAGAGATCATTGATGAAAACCAGAAAAAGAACTGGGCCCAGAACGTTGCCTTGAGGAACTCCCGCCTGGACAGGAAGAGGAGATGAAAGAACTCCATTTAGGGCCACACGTTGACTGCGACAGGAGAGGAAGTCTGCGAGCCATGAGTGGAGATGGCCTTGGATACCATAGGAAGAGAGTTTGGTGAGTAGGGCAGGGTGCCAAACCGTGTCAAAAGCATGCGATATGTCCAGGGATATGCCTCTGATTTAATGTCTGGCATTGAGGGCCTCCATCCATTGTTGGGAGAGCAGAAGCAGCACATCCAGGGTAGAGTGACTTGGTCTGAAACCAAATTAATGATCGGAAATCAAGCCATTGGAGAAGAGGAAGGATTTAATGCCTGAAGCGATGATGGATTCCATAACGTTGCTGATGATTGGGAGAAGGCTGATTGGTCTGTAGATACAGGGATCTGTTTTTGCACCTTTT